>NC_053492.1:216612460-216979675 GCF_905171775.1 Rana temporaria
GTTGACATGTATTTTTTCACATCTGCCTCCTTGGCCTGCTTTTACTTTTGAACATGTGTAGATACTGTATTGTGTTTATGTCAAATAACAACCTTAAACAAATTTGGTGAAATAGTAAACACGCGTAATATGACATTGTTTCGCAAAAATGTGACGTTACTCCAGGAACAACACACCTGGACATGGCTGACTGGCCCCAAACTTGGTTTTCCAACATTGTTGACTAGCAAAATCACAGAAATTAAATTGAGTGAATGTGACAGGCAAACAAGATTCATTCTCCAAAATGCAAATAAAGCTGATGTTTTAACATCTTGAAATGCAAAGCACCTGTGTCTCAAAAATCAAAGTATATTTATTTGGAGGGTCGACGAGAATTAATGTTTTGGGGGGACATCCATTTGTGTCACTTCTTTGCAAAAAAGGGGCAGCATCAGAGCTTGGCCTAGAACTACGCCAAAAATGGAGGATTGCTGAAAGAAAAAACAACCAAAAATCATCATAAATGTATCGTCTATGCAATGTGTGCGATTTATGATATCCAATATCTGTGTGCTGATGAGTATCCCTTTTGTTTTTTATTATTTCTTATAGGGGAAAGAAGACGCCAGCAATTGGAGGAGGCAGAGAGGGCCAGACACCCGGAAAATCAAACACCTCCACATGTTGAGCAGGAGGAGGCTGGGGAAGGAAGAGAGGAGGATGTGGAAGGAGAAGAGGATGTGGAAGGAGAAGAGGATGTGGAAGGAGAAGAGGATGTGGAAGGAGAAGAGGAAGGAAGAAAGGAGGAAGGAAGAGAGGAGGAAGAAGTTATTTTGGACTTAGAATTTATATCAGATGAAGGGCAAGTGGCGGAAGAACAATTTGGCGAATTGCAAGAAGGTGGATTGATGGATGAAGGAGGAGTCGAAGATGATGGGGAGGTGGTGGAAGAAGGAGGAGTGATAGAAGATGATGGGGAGGTGGTGGAAGAAGGAGGAGTGATAGAAGATGAAGAAATTGGGGATGTGGAAATTATCAGGCCATCAGGTCAGTGTCACCCCTATATTAATAGGGCCAAACATATGCAGATAGGCTGGAAATTATTTACATATTTTGAATGCCAATTTGTTTCTTTTTAGGGGATCAAGATGGAGTAGCACATTTTTCACGTGCAAGTGCTTCTATCATTGTACAGCAACTAATGGAGTGCAGCACGGAAATGGACATTATGCAGGAAAGGATGCTAGTCATGGAGCAGAATGTGCGAAATGTCATTTCAGAGTGTAGCACGGAAATGGAGAACATGCGACAAAGGATGCTAGTCATCAACCAAAATTACAAAAATATCATGGACATGATGGGCCGTGTCAAAGACTGAACCACAGAAGCCCATCCCCCGCCCATCCCCCGCCCACAAAACCCTTTTTAATTTTTGTACTTTATAATACGCCAAAATTTCTAAATGCACACACAGTGTGCCAATATGTGCTATCTGCCATCACAGACTATCTATTGTCTGTGCTTTGTGGGTACAAACCCCTCCTCGATCCTCAAGTAGTTGAGAGGAAGGGTTTGCTCCCACAAAACACAGACATTGATCACCCATGATGTCAGATAGCACATGTGGCCATTTGTCTGTTTAACCAATGACATTTGGCGAGTTTTCACTGAATGTGTGCATTTAGAAATTTTGGCGTGTTCCAGTGTGAAAGCACACCATCCATATGACTGACTGCTGTTCTTTTTTTCAATTTTTGTTTGGTGTTGATCTTTTTTGGTTTGTAAATGTTTCCAGTTTCAGATCACAAAACGAACAATAAATCTCACCTAAAGAAAGAAGTTAACTAATTTTAGAAAAAAACAAAAAAATTTTTGTGTTGTGTTAAAATCTTGTTTAAAAAATTAGACACAAACAAATGACAAGCCCAAAAATTCTTGCGTATAGTTTCAGTGAAATTATTGTTACATTGTGTTTCGATCATTATTATTGATAATCACTGTCAATAAAGACCAAAAAATAAATAATTAAAAGCCAATATTTTGTCTCCAGAATTTGCAGGAAATGTGTTCTGCCTAAAAATACACATTTCTTGTTAAAAAATGACTAAAATAAAAAAAATAAATGAGACATCAAAAGCAGAAAAAAGAGTGGCTTCTTATTTATAGACTGAATACCCAGTTTGTAGATGAGTGAATAATGTGCAAATGTGGTTAGTTAATACATCTGAGTAAGTAAATCTGGCACTAGAAGTGCACTATTTTTGGAGATAACCTGGAAGACAGAAAAATAGAGAAAAAGCAGTAATGACAAACAACTGTATAAAGTCCAATGGTCTAATTATTTATTAGTTGTGAGAATATTCCTTTCTTTTGGGGGCCGAATTAGAAAGAAATATGATCTGGCATAGCAATGGCCCCCCGACCCATGAAGTACTCAACATATTTGTCGCGTACCTCACGAGCAGATTGGGGGGCCAAGCCAGCGCGACCAGTGTCCAGGCCAGGAATGTTCTCTGAGGGTAGTCCTGCCTCAGAGCCCATGGGGGCTAGGTACGTCTGGGAGTGCCTGCGTAGAAAATTGTGCAAAATGCAGCAGGCAAATATAACGGTGTTCAATTTATATTCCGCCAAATGTATCGATGTCAGGAACAGGCGGAACCGGTTGCTGAGGATCCCAAAGGCATTCTCGACTACCCTCCGAGCCCTGGACAACCGAAAATTAAACACACTCCTCTCTGAGGTGAGGGTCCTCTGGGGAAAAGGCCGCATTAGGTGAGGTCCAAGGCCAAAAGCCTCGTCCGCTAGGAACACAAACGGAAGTCCTTCCACATTATCTTCATCTGGTGGCAATGCCAGACCACCAGTTTGGAGACGATCATAGAAATCAGTCCGTGCGAACACTCCCCCATCTGACATCCGGCCGTTCTTCCCCACGTCCACATAGAGAAACTCATACTGTGCCGACACCACCGCCATCAACACTATACTATGATAACCCTTGTAATTATAATAGTAGGACCCCGAGTGGGGTGGGGGCACAATGCGGACGTGTTTCCCATCTATTGCTCCACCGCAGTTAGGAAAATCCCACCGCTCGGCAAATTGGGAAGCCACAGACTGCCATTCCTGTGGTGTGGAGGGTAGCTGTGGGGACAAACAAAAAAAGAGATTTAGTACTTTGGCACATAAACATTGCAAACATAATCCTACAAGCATCCTTGTGCAACTTTACAATTTTTAAATAGCATTTGCAAATTT
Source organism: Rana temporaria (assembly GCF_905171775.1). Classification (NCBI taxonomy): domain Eukaryota; kingdom Metazoa; phylum Chordata; class Amphibia; order Anura; family Ranidae; genus Rana; species Rana temporaria. Next base: position 216,615,701 of record NC_053492.1, read on the forward strand.
TGAAGGGAGAATTTCGGGGCACAAATATATAGGGCCACTTAATTAATAACAGACTCCACAGCCCTCTGATGGGGACAAAAACACTTTGAAGGGGGGGTGGGGGGTGTTTAAACTGTTTTTAGAAAACCAAAAAAATTAAAATAAAGTGGCATGGTGGGGGTTGGCCCGAAGATAGCATGCTGGACAGGTTAATATTGGGTAAGATCAAAATATGCAGGTAGGCCAAAATAAAAAGAACATGTAAAAGCTGATATCAACATGCATAGTGAGAAAAGGGAACGTTAGTTAAACACACAGCATATCTGGGAAATAAAATAAAAAGTTAGTTTGCCACATTATTAAAGACACATTGTGAGGTTAAAATGAGGAAACTTACCTTCATATACTCCTCGTGCATAACTTTAATGATGGCAGCACACGTGTCCGGTATGATGACCCCAAGCGCCTGCGGAGAGATGCCTGTCGAGAACTTGAGGTCCTGCAGGCTCCTCCCAGTCGCCAGGTACCGCAACGTGGCAATAAGCCTCTGCTCGGCCGTGATGGCTTGGCGCATCACAGTGTCCTGCCTCGTGATATAGGGGGACAGAAGATCCAGCAGACTGTTGAATACGGGGTCCGTCATGCGGAGAAAATTCCTATAGTCATTAGGATTATTCTCCTGGATTTCCCTAAGCAGAGGCATATGTGAGAACTGGTCACGCTGGCGCAACCAATTCTTGGTCCAGAAACGCCTCCGCCCCCTGTTTCTGGCCAAAGTACTGGAATAATGAACATATCCAGCAGCCATCCCATAAACAGCACCAACTCGCGAAAATTGACGCTGCTGCTCCATCATGGCTTCAAACCGGCCGGCTGGTCAGTCAAGAACACACTCCAACAGAAAGCACAATCAAATCCAGCGGTACCTGCAAAGAACGCACGACACACAGATACGAACGCACAGTACGAATCTGCTAAGCAGAACGAACTGCACGCCTGTACCCGAATGCCAACTACGTACCCACAAGCACACGCACTGAACGAGAAAATACTACCTGCTAAAGCCTGGAGACCGAGAAGCGCGAATCAGCTCTAACCAAACCTTCACTAACACGAGCAAAGCCGTAACTAGCAAAAGCGGAACAGAGGGCGTCGCCATTGACTTTGGCCTTTCCCTTTATAGTGACGTCAAACGTGGATTACGTGCACGCGTTCAGGTCCGCAGGGAAATATCGTCCGCTGGTGTGTACAAGCCAGCGGGCCAAATGAAAAAACAGCCTTGTACGCCGGAAACAGCCCGTCGGACATTTCGAACGGACATGTTTGCTCGTGAGTACTCGGCCACAGAGGAAACCGGGAAGAGAGGATTAACGTAGGAAACGAGGATTTGAAAGACTTGCGAAGATCGCAGCGAGGCTGTCAAGGACATATAAGTCTGTAGACAGCGGACCACATACAGTTGTGGATGTGCGGGGAAGAACGGGTAGAAAACCGATCGAAGTACCGTCTGGTCCAACGCACGACGGAAAAAGACTTGAGTCTCTGAGGCGAGGAATGACGCCTGGATATGTCCAAAGCCTTGACGTCTGACCCACGATGATGGAAATCAGACACAAGAAGACAGTAAGCTCGAAAGACAGTAACCTCAAAACAGAGTGTCAACGTCCCCCAGCCCGAGAACATGATCATGACCATGGAAAAATCCCAAGTGTGCTGGTACATTGGGCGATTTAAACTTAACGCCTTCAAAATTGACACACCAACGGATCCAAAGAGTCCGCCCGATAATTGGCTATTACAGACCCTGGCGCTTGAACGGGGTCGACCCGTCGTTGATCACACCAAGTAACCCAGAGTCCCCAGGTAGATCGAGATGCCGATCTAGTCCCGGGGCCCAGTCCAAGGCAGGGAATCCCTAGCTGTTCCCGAAAGGTCGTAGTCTGCGACCGGAACCCCGATACTAACCATGTGAGGAGAGGTAGGATGTGCTTCGTGAGTAGAGGGTGCAGATCCCCGTTCGGACCAGCGAGGAGGTGGGGGGAATGAGGAAACAACCTGGGGAGTTCCACCGTCATCCTCAGAAGGAGGGGAAACCATGGCTGTGTCGGCCACCACGGAGTGAACCGCACGACTGATGCCCTCCGGCTTGCTAAGTGAAGGAGGACCCTGAGGGTCACCGGGAACAGGGGAACGCGTAATGTGTCCCCTGTGACCACGTTTGGTGGAGGGCGTCCACATGGTGCGCCTCCGGATCCGGCCTCCGGTTGTAAGAGCGCGGAAACTGGTGGTTGATACGGGGAACGAACAGGTCCATAGAGAAGGATCCGCGAAGTGAGCGAGGATCAGGAACCCTGACCGGAGCGATCGCCAATCGTTGGAATCGGTCAGGTAACGAGAATCCAATCTGCCACCCTATAGGGATAGTCTGTGGCATATCCCGCAATCGGGACGATGTTGCATTCCAGGCAGAAGTGCCCGAAGTCTTACTAGATCCGCTAGGATTCTGGATCAGGGGCCCACCAAGCGATCGACGTACCGGACTGCGGGTACGTTCTCCGAACGCAATAGCACACAGCAGATGGACGTGCGTGGCAACAGACTTCCGATGGCAAAAAAGGCCGTCAGGGGTGCACGTGTTGATGTGCAGCCGAGGGTTCTCTGCGGACCACGTCCTACCGGAGGACGAGGGACTGCACCGAGCACCCCAGCCGAGGCGGCTGGTATCCGACCCTATGACGAAATCCGGTGAGGAGTTGAAAATGTCTCGCCGTTCCGTTTGACGGCATGACGTAACCACTACCGTAGGTCCCCCATGGCTTCACTTAGTTTGTATAGCGAAGCCCCTAGCGAAGATGTAGAGTCTCGAGTCTCTGGAGGGTTCGACAGTGAAGAGGGGCTGGAGAGTGGCCTGGATTGACACCGGGAACAGGCCGACTAAGCGAGTCAGTCCGCGTAAGGACACCCGCTGCTGCCCAGCATGATACTGATGTCTTTGCGGATGGCGGCTAATTGGGTATGGGTAGCCGAAGGGTCGCTCGGTTGGTGTCCACCAAGAACCCCAAAAACTCTATCTCCTGAAATTGGGAGATAATAGGTGTTCGTGATCTATGAGGAGTCCCAGATCGCGTAGCGATCCGACCATCCAGGAGGCGTGTTTGCTCGCTAGGCGAGGGGAACCAGCCATTAGAAGTAGGTCGTTCAAGTAGATGTTCAACCTCACCCTTGTTCCACAGGGCAGTAAGTTGGTGAGATTTCTCAAGCTCCCACCGGACGAAAAACCGCCTTTCTTCTTCCTGATCGGGAAGATGTTGTTGAGGAAGTTCAAAGAGAGCGGGTCCATCTCTATTATCGGCTGTTTGGTCCAAGGTCTAGCAACCTGTTGTCCATTAGGACGGTGTTTAGGTTTGAAAAACCGAATGGGATGGTGAACCAGGTATACGCCTGGTAATATAACTCCATTTGTCCTACCGTCTTAAAGATATCATCAATTAGCGTGATCCCATTGTGCTAGGTCAACCGGCTTACAGAGGCGGTAGCCTGCTCACTAAGGCGTAGGGTTAGGTGATAGGTCCAGAGATCTAAGACCCAGTACTGTGAGATCCCAAAGGCCCTCTCTATTCCCTTCCTGGAATACTGAATGATTATGGGATCCACCTCTGGAGTGAGCACCACCGTATTTGGTAATGGAAGGGTGAGTATTCCACCCTCAACTTGTCCGGTTAGCGTACCGATCGATCTCCGGGTCCAGCATTCGATCTATTGGAACACCTCAGGTAGAGGTGCCCAGTCACCGGAGTGTGGGTGGCCAATCACCTCCTGATCGAAAATGGTACTCCACAAGAGTCCAATAAGGTTTTACACTGGGACCTAGGGTTGGCGCCGTCATGGAGCGCCATGTGCCCACTGCTCACATAATCATCATCATTATCATCATCATTTTCATCCTCAGACTCAAAGGTGTTAGCCGCCTCGTACTCCGCGGACGACTCTGGAAGAGTCCACGAGGAGTCTGGCTCAGTCCGTCTAGCGGATCGCTGCCTCTGCATGTGCATCTCCCCGAGGCTCGGGGGTCGATTGGAGTCTGGGAAGGCAGTGGGTCGGCAGGCCCAGGAGGGTACTGCCTGGGGCATGTTATTTACTTCCCCTGCCGGGGAGTCCGTGGGTCGGCAGTCCTGGGAAGGTACTGCCTGGGGCATGTTATGTACTTCCCCTGCCGGGGAGTCAGAGGGTCGGCAGTCCTGGGAGGGTACTGCCTGGGGTATGTTATTTACTTCCCCAGTCGGGGAGTCAATGGGTCGGCAGTCCTGGGAGGGTACTGCCTGGGGCATGTTAATTACTTCCCCTGCCGGGGAGACGGAGGCCACATTAATGTGATGGCACATACGGGACGCCATGCCCTACTCAGGGGCGTTATATCCTTGCCGGGAGATCCGGACATAGGGGTGCATGTGGGTTGGAACAACCGATGCCCTGGTAGTCTGGACGGACCTACCGACCAGTTCAGGAACCAGTGCAGCACTGAGGTAGGTAGGGCCTTCCAGGGCTGCGTCCACCACTTCAGTGGCACCAGTAGGGAGTAAAGGACCTGTCGCCAGCCACAGGAGAAGAGTCAGCTGTCTGCGGACAGCACAGGAAGATACGGAAGTTATGTACTATAACTTGTATAGTAATTTCTATAATTCATTCAATTATTGTTATAATTTGTTTATTTATTTATATATATATGTATTTAATTATTCAATTATATATAAAGTATAGTTTAATAGTTTATATTTTAAATTTGTTTATTATATATATATTTATATATTTATTTATTTATTCAATCATATAGATTGTATAAATTATTTATTTATAGACATTTATGTCCATTGATTTATTTATATTTATTTAATAAGTCAATAATTTATTCATTCGTATAATTATTTAAATTTATTATTTATTTACATGTATTAATATATTCATTATATGTAGAATAGACTACAGGGGAATAAATTCCCAGAACAAGAACTGATGTTAATGTAACTGAAGGTGAAGGAGTGACAGAAGCAGGGGAGGGGAGGAATTCCCCACCAGCTAGGTGTGAGTGACAGAAGTTAGATGAGGGTAGATATTCCCCACCACAAGGGGAGCTAGACGTGAGGCTCGGGGCCTAACGTGATTCGCATAGATCAGTGAGATCTACACAGAGTTCCAACCATACAGCCGCCCGCACCCTGGCGTGGCGGCGATGGGGAGAGACGGCCTAGCACACGGAGGATGGGGTCCCCAGGACAGGTCCGCAGCAATGGCGCCGTCGATTCGCGACAATAGCGCGATTGGTGCAGGGAGATCCTCACCGCCACGCCCCCCTCAGAGATGAGACGCTCTGAGGAGAAGGAGAAGAAGGGAGGTAGGAAAAAAGGCGCCGAGATGTTAAAATGGCGCCGTCCTACCTCCAGTCAGAAAACGAGCAGTGTGCAGAGCGCACCGGGGGGAAACAAAAGAAGCAAAGCAGCGGTATATTGTAAAATAAACAAATAAAGAAGCCCAATGACTGTAAGATGTACACATCAGAGGAAACCGCGTTCTCTACAAAACGGGTGGCACAGATAGCAAAGTGGGAAAAGCATACAGCAAAAACTAAACGTTTATCATTTTTAGAAATATCAGTTGTGCTTCATAAGACAGAAGGTTGATAGAACAACACACAGATGAAGGTCTGAGGGGATCAGAGGGTATATACAGATACAGGTGGAAGTTGAAGGGAATAGCGGAGGAGGGAAAAACCTCCGTAGCTGTAATAAAAGCCGGGGTGGGAGGGGGGGGGGGATCCCCAGCACCCTGTGGAAAGACGATGTGACATTAGGATCTACACAAATTAAAAAGGCTGCTGATAACCAAATAACAAGCAAGCCTACATAAAAATTATAAACATAGAGTAATGTACTTATCTGAGTTCTGGCTATGAGCAGAAAGAAAGAGGAATAGGTTACCTCAGACAGTCCCTTATATAGGATACGGTCTGGGAGGGGCTACACTGGCCCAGGGACTGCTGGGAAGGGTAGTTCTTTGAATTTTTTAAGTTACAATAAATGTTTACTGTATTTCTGCTATGGGCATTATTAAAGAAAGATAATGCATAAGATATGAGCCTCCTGTCTGATGTATAATTACCATTTAGTCCATCTATGAAAGAAGCTGCATCCTGCAGATTAAAATAAACACTGTATCCCTTTACAGCTGGCAGGAGATGACCCTTTAAACGTTAATAATGCAGGAGGTATTACTTGGTTTTCCTGGTCTCCTGATCCTAAAAAGCTACTGGGAGCTTTCAATGAAAGTGCAGTCACTGTACTGGGAGCACTAAACATGCACATTCCCAGAGAACAAATGGATTCTGGCTGTATGTACATATATGGCAGCCCAAAGCTAAGGCCCACCAAGTGTAAAGGGGTTAATGTTAGACATTTCTGGTAGTCAGAGTCATAAGCATCACTTTAATAATTTTCTGAAAATGTGTTTTTATTATCATCCATAATAATTATAGTTCATTAATGCATCAGACATACATCAGAGATACACCCCTTCATATGACTGGCTATCATTACTCAGAAGTAATACCCATTACTTTTCACACCAAAATAGCTTTCTAGTCATGTAGTGGACAGAGGGAGGGGAGGGGTGGAGTTGAGGGTTAAAGTTTTGGAGGGTGAAGATCTGCTTTAAGAAGGTGGACATCACCAACAGGTAAATATAGCTATCTATGTAAGTAACCAGGTGGACCTCAAACTTTCCACCAAGCTAATCAACATATAATACAAAGGTGTTACAACACAGTAAGTATACATGTATAGCCAGTAATATAGCAACTTTAGACAACCCTTCCCTTCACAGTTACCAACCTGGACTATGCATTAGAAATGGAGATATTAATGCTTAGGTCAAAATAGCTTCATATTTACAACATATGAGAAACTGTGGAGGTGTTGCCACATGTTAAGGGCTGATTCACAGAGGAAAGGCCAGAGTGCTTTACCTGTCCAACAGCTGTCCATTCCCGACTGTGGCAGCAAAGCAGTGTGGTGTGGGATTCACATGGCTCAATAAAGGGCAGGGATGCTTAAGTTGCTTATTTAGAAATAACTGTAAGTCTAGAATGATTATCTAAAATCCATTTGTATTATTAAGTCTTTTTCATTATAGTTTTAATTTCTGTTTATAGATAGGCAGCATTGATTTTTTTTTATATGAAGGATTCTTAAATGGTTTATTAAGAAGTTTTCTTTTTTTTTGTTTTTTTTTTAGACTGTGTCAGTTTCTGTTTCTGTGTTAACACTCAGTTGCATCGCCTTGGATAGATGGTATGCAATTTGCCATCCGTTAATGTTTAAAAGTACTGCCAAGAGAGCAAGAAACAGCATTATAATTATTTGGATTGTGTCCTGTGCTATAATGATTCCTCAGGCCATTGTTATGGAGTGTAACAGTGTTATTCCAGATTTAGCCAACAAAACTATTTTATTCACTGTCTGTGATGAGCGCTGGGAAGGTGAGTGGTTAATTACTTAGTTATTATAAGCATTGTAAGTACTTTTATTTTAATATTTTATCAATCTAATATTCTGAGTTATAAAATGGTGCAGTGAGTAGCACTTTCGCCTGGCAGCAAAAGGTTCGCTGGTTCGAATCCCAACCACACCATCTGCCTGAAGTTTGCATGTTCTCCCTGTGTCTGCGTGGGTTTCCTCCGGGTACTCCGGTTTCCTCCCACACTCCAAAGACATGCTGGTAGGTAAATTGGATCTCGTCCAAAATTGGCCCAGTATATATGTGTGTATGACTGTGTGTCCCTAGTGTGTCATGATACTACGGGGTAAAAATGACCGCACCAGCCATGCAGATACTGGCTGGAAAAAGCGCCCAGAGGCGATTCAGTTTGCATGTGTTGCGCTATACAAGTCATTCATTCAAAGTGAAAAGTTAAAGGAATAAGATATAAACAATATATATATATATATATATATATATATATATATATATATTAACAAAAAGGCTTTCAGATTTAAGTTAATAGTAGACAGCATTTGATCTATGTTTAGAGTAGCAGAGGGTTGGAGAAAAAAATGCATAGGTAGATAGTTCTGTTGTCCTGCAACAGTTATGCGGGTACTTCGCATCAGCATGTTAAAAATGTTGCACACGTTGGACTGAGAACAATAACTCTAGGGCCATAGTTATCTCTAAACTGATGACCTTTAAAGACTTTTAAAGTGTTGCCTATGGGGAATTTGGGGTATCATATTTTTTTTTTTTTTTTTGCAATTCCACCAATTTTTAGACTTGGCATGTGTGGTATCTCACTACTTGAGACCTCTTATTTTATTTTTCCAAAAACTGGGTATAATATTGTGTTTATTTTCTCTAACGTATTCGCCGCAAGCTCATCGTTATCAGCGCCGGGAGAGGGGCCACCGCTCTCCTGCATCCTCCGATGCTTACCGGAGCTTTTTTTTTAATTGCATTTTAGTCTACATATGATATCAGCGGTCTTTTTGACCCCAGATCTCATATTTAAAAGGACCTGACATTCCTTTTTCTACTACAATGGATGTTTACATTCCTTGTAATAGGAATTAAAGTGACCCAAATGTTTTTTTTTGAAAAAGCAGTGTAAAAATAAATAAAATCAAGTAAAATAAACAAGATTTTTTTTTTTAAAGGGCTCAGTCCCAACGAGCTTGTGCACAGAAGGGAACGCATATGTGAGTAGGGAAAAAGGGTATGAAAACGGTGTTCAAACCACACATGTGAGGTATCGCCGCAATCGTTAGAGCGATAGCAATAATTATAGCCCCATTTTTTATACGTTGCCTATAGAGATTTTTAAGGGTAAAAGTTTGACTCCATTCCACGAGCGGGCGGAATTTTGAAGCGTGACATGTTGGGTATCAATTTACTCAGCGTAACATTATCTTTCACAATATAAAAAATTGGGCAAACTTTACTGTTGTCTTATTTTGTCTTATTTTTTAATTCAAAAAAGTGATTTTTTTTCCCAAAAAAGTGTGCTTGTAAGACCGCTCTGACAAAAAGTATTGCAATGACCACCATTTTATTCTCTAGGGTGTTAGAAAAAATGTATAATGTTTGGGGGTTCTAAGTAATTTTCTAGCAAAAAAATAGTTTTTAACGTGTTAACACAGAGTCTGTAAAACAGGCTCGGTCCTTAAGTGGTTAAACAATAAGAGGTATTTTTAAAAAAATTCCCTTCGGATTCATACAACGTTCACCTAAGATTCACAAATATTTCTAATTGAATTCAATAGGCAAAGAGTTTATATCAAAGGTGAACGTTTTGTGAATCTTGGGTGAAAACATTTCTGAATACATTGTTATATGTTTTCTCTTCTAAACATATGTATATTTCACATTTTTTTCAGGTGAAGTTTACTCCAAGGTTTATCACATATGTTTTTTCTTCATAACATATATGGTTCCATTATGTCTGATGATTTTAGCCTATTTGCAAATTTTCCGGAAATTGTGGTGTCGACAGGTGAGATTTAGTTATTTTCAAATGTGTGCTACTGGCTGAAGATGTAATGCTTTTTGTTTAATACAGTTTCTATTAAGTTTACAAAACAATGTACCCAACAAGCAAGTGAGCACCAAAAATATAGCAAAGATAACGTTTACAACAAAATCGGAGAAGGTGAACAAAAGTTCATCCTTGAAGGATGTTAGTCATTAAAGTGGTAGTAAAGTCTTTACTACCACTTTTACCTACTGGTAAGCCTATAATAAGGCTTACCTGTAGGTATAAAGAATATCTCCTAAACCTGTAAGGTTTAGGAGATATTCCCCTCGCAATGCGTCGCTAATTGCAGCGGCGCATGCACAGCAAGGATCCTCGGCTAAAGGCCCGGCAGCCGCCGGACCTTGCCCGATTGAAGTCTCTCGCGCGCATGAGCGGGTGTGACGACATCGTCGCTCCAGCCAATCACAGCGCTGGAGCAGCGATACCCGGAAGACACGCCGAGGCAAGATTACATCTCGCTCGGCGTGGACCAGGTAAGTTCCAAGGTAAGTATTTCATAATGAGCTAGTATGCTAGCTAATAAAAAAAATTATTGCGGGTATACAACCACTTTAAGAGAGAGAAAAGGGGGTGATTATAAGCATAATAGGGAGAGTATAAAGAAACAAAAAGAATGAACAAAGAGAGTGAGAGAAAGAAGGAACAAAGCAAAGAGAGGTGGTGGTCTTGGTAGAGATATTCAGAAAGGTACTGATAATTAAGATTAAGAATAATTTATATTATTAATACATCTAAAGTGAAAAAAGACAGCAGCCTTAATTCTGTTAATAATATCCAGGTAGGTAGAGGAGTATGCTAAACAGGCCCATATTTTGTGGGAATTGGCATCCAAGTTACAGTATATATTTGTAAGATCTTCCATATGATATATGTGGTTTACAACTTGAACCATTGTTTCATGGTGGCAGTGGCAGATTGCTTCCAGTAGAGCGGGATAAAAGATTTTTCTGCATTTAAAAGATTGAAAGTGATAGATCGCCTCTGTTGGCCTGTTGATTCACTTGCAAAATGAATGAATACAATTCAGTGGTCATTAGGTACTGCAGACATGTGTATGATTTTGATCCAATGCAGGATTTCAGGGCAAAACTGTATTATACATGGAAATTCTCACCATATATGAGCCTGTGTGGCTTTTTTTTTACTATAATTGGCCATTTTTTATTTGATAATAAAAATATTGTTGGATATGTACATTTACCACCAAATAAAAGCCAAATTTGTCCTGACAAAACTAGGTACAATTCACCTAATAACACTAATTAGTTCTGATGACATGTACAGTTTTACTAACTCATGCCAAAGTTTCAAAACTGGTTTAAGGGATTAGGATTTGTTTTACCTTCATAAAGAAGGAATTAAAGTTCAACTCTGTTTTACTGTGTAGCACCCTCATTGCTAGGCTGTTAGGTAAATTAATGGCCTACACAAACTCCCCGAAGATTGTCCGGGTTTTTTTTTTTTTGCAGGCTAGTCACATATTGAAAATAGAGAGGTTATTAAAGTTATGAAAATTCTCATATTGTATTTTTGGATGACAACTGTACTGATTAAATGAAAATCATATGATCTGGTATCATACGAGAAAAAGTTTTGTGTTTGTCCAATCGAATAATATTGGATAAACTGTCAAGATCAGCTCTCAAAAGCTCTGTACTAACGATCCGATTATCATACAATCTCTACGAAAGCAGTATTTTTCATCCGATTTTCGGATCGTGTGTACAGGCCATTAGTGTTGGTTTCTGCTGTACTCAGAGAAGCAGTAATTGTTTAGTATGGTCTGTTTAGGGTTTCACAGGCTGCTTCTAGAAAAAAAATCTTGAAATTAGGGCAGGAGGATTTAAATTCCTGGCCTGAATTTTTAGTAAGGCTTAGCCAATCCCTGGAGAGGTGTGCACAGAAAGTGGTTGGGTTACTGTTAAAGTGGTTGTAAACTCTGTTATAGACCGGTTGCATACATGCAGCAGATGACATCATCTGCACATTTCCTCTTAAGGTCCGGCTTACAGTACGGGACCTTCAGAGCCCAAGCTGGAAATGGCGAATCATGTGCCAGATTTTTTATAGTGTGTGCCCACAGCGTTTGAATATATATGGAGCAGTTGCCTGAAGCTTCTGTCTGCACTGAGTAACATTGGTGAAAATTAAATGTGTTAGAAGAGGGGAAGGAAAAAACCCACAAATCTCTGTCTTTAACTACTGACAGAACCGTTGGATCCTGAACATGCTCTGCACAAAGAGAAACACGCAAAAGGGTTTTGCTGCTCCTGAGAAGGAGTGGACTTGGTTTTGAACAAACACAGTATAGATCATTGCTCAATTCTCTGCTATAGCCCTTCCCAGGCCCAAAAGACATACCATTACTAAATCTTTGATTTCCTTGTCTTCTGTCATATGCTGGTGATGCTGAGAAGGTCTTCTATCACCAGGATATATTCCCAACTCACCCTATTACTCCAACTTATTACTGAATGGGGGAAAAATGAAATTCTGTAACAGTTTGACCTAAAAGCAATGTCTGCAGTCCATAGCTTAAGCAATATGCCTCCTCTGGCCATAACAGACCAGAACATGACTCTAGAATAACAGCATATTGCATCTATAGCAGCCTCTTCAATGGAGTCACCTGCCATCTTAATTTGACCTAGTGACCGAAGAACTATAGAGAAAAAGGTCAGTTTCTACCTTTTCCACACAAACACAATTTTCCGTGGCTATTGAAATTAGTGATAATACTCACCTAGAAGCAATACCCAAGGCATTGCTAATGAATATTATATCATCCATTGGTGGGATTTCATGTCTGGCTAGTCTGATGACTGCTACCCCAACTGGCCAAAACAAAGGAACACATTTTATATTCTTTGAATGGATACATGTTACCAAATCTACTTTGACAGAGGTCAGTTCTTTAATTTCTTCCATTAGAGCAAATGGTAGAAAGGCTTTCTTTATATACAGATAATACCTTCTTAACTTTGAAGGTTATTCCACTGACTCCTGCAGTTAATGGCCTCTTTTTGGCTACCTTGCCTCTGGGCTAAAATAAGGCTTTGAAATAAGTACAGCTGCTTGATAAGGTCCAGCATCCAAGAACTCAAAGATAGAATCCTTGACAGTTTACTTAAAGCGGGGGTTCACCCTTAGAGGGCACTTTTCCCCCTTAGATTCCTGCTCGTTATTACTAGGGGAATCGGCTATTTATTTTAAAATATGAGCAGTACTTACCCGTTTACGAGACGCATCCTCTCCGTCGCTTCCGGGTATGGGCTTCGGGAATGGGCGTTCCTTCTTGATTGACAGGTTTCCGAGAGGCTTCCGACGGTCGTATCCATCGCGTCACGATTTTCCGAAAGAAGCCGAACGTCGGTGCGCAGGCGCAGTATAGAGCCGCACCGACGTTCGGCTTCTTTCGGCTACGAGTGACGCGATGGATGCGACCGTCGGAAGCCTCTCGGAAGAATGTCAATCAAGAAGGAACGCCCGCTCCCGAAGACCCATACCCGGAAGCGACGGAAGAAGATGCAGCTCGAAAACGGGTAAGTACTGCACATATTTTAATATAAATAGCCGATTCCCCTAGACCGAACGAGCAGGAAGCTAAGGGGAGATTTTTTTTTTTTTTTTAAATGGGTGAACTCCCGCTTTAATAAAAGACAAATCTGCCTTTTTTTGTCTCCTTATTTGCCATTGCCTCCAACAGGCAAGGTTGGCACAGAATTTTTCCTGGCAAAGCAGACTGACCACAAGCCCAGCACTGAACAAAGGTTGATGGATCCTTGTTTCATGAGACTTATTCCAGCTCTTCTGACAGGGTTGGCACGTTTTGGAGAGCGCTTGCACCGAAGGATGAAAAGATGTACGAAAAAATTAGTCTCGTAATATTCACACTTTTTTTTAAGACAATACACATCTACCTGTCAACCCCCAGTTTATTGAACATGGTTGGTCTCTAGGGCAGCTCAAGGCTGCTGGCTTACAGCCAACCTGATCAACTGTAGGTATAATAATAAATACATTTAAGTACCAGCATTAGCAGTTGTGCAGCACAAATGGCAATCCACACACTCGCCTACAAGATACTGAAGGGTTATGGCACAATAGTTAAAGCAGAGTATGCACATGCCTGGCCTTTGTAACATAATAGGCACAGGCCTGACCTCTGTAACAACAGGCATCTTTAAATGTCAGTCCATGCAATAGGAGCACTATAGACACTGGCCACTAGATATTACCAGCAGGGCATTGAAGCCTCGTACACACGGCTGGTTTTCCAGATGGGAAAACTGCAAGGAGAGCTTTTGGCCGGGAATCCCGGCCATGTGTATGCTCCTGCCCAAAAAGCGCCGGACAAAAAAAGAGAACCAGCGGTTTTTGGCAGTTTTCCTATGGGAAAAACTACGATGGAGCATACACATGGCCAGCATTCCCGACCAAAGCTCCATCGCAGTCTGGAAAACTGGCCGCGTGTAGGGGGAAAGACTGACCGAGCAGGCTCTCGGCTTTCCCCTCGGGATTTCCTACAGGAACTTTTCCCGTCGGAAATCCGGCACGTGTGTATGGGGCATGACAGTATTACTATACAGACTGGAAATGTGGACAGCACAACAGAAATTCAAAAGGATTACAATCTGTGATGCCTACTCTGGGCAAAAAGAACACTCCATAGCAGAGAATGCTGCCAGGATTACATTGCTAGGCAACCAAGATTTAAAAGTATTAATAAAGTCCATAGCTGAGATAAACAGATTGGCCCAGATTCACAAAGGACTTACGATGGCGTATCTCCACGTACGCCGTCGTAAGTCCGAATGTGCGCCGTCGTATCTTTGCGACTGATTCATAGAATCAAATACGCCTCACTGTTGCCAAGATACGAGCGGCGTAAGTCTCCTACGCCGTTGTATCTTGCATATTTCCGCTGGCCGCTAGGGGCGCTTCCGTATACTTCCGCGTCAAATATGCAAATGAGCTAGATATGCCGATTCACGAACGTACTTGCGCCCGGCGTATTAAAATACGCTGTTTACGTAAGGCGTACGACCGGCGTAACTTTACCCCTCATAAAGCAGGGGTAAGTCATGTTAAGGTATGGACGTCGGAAACGTCGGAACAGCGTCGTATTTTACGTCGTTTGCATAAGTCGTATGTGAATGGGGATGGGGATGGGTGTAGGTTAGGTACACGTCGACTAAGCATTGAGCCGGCGTAATTTACGGAGAAAATTCAACATGATACTGAGCATGCGCGCGCATGCGCCGTTCGTTAGGTGCGTCATTTACGTGGGGGTCACGATTCATTTCCATACAACACGCCCCCTAGCCCCCAGCCTACTTTGAATTATGCGGGCTTACGCCGACCCATTTACGCTACGCCGCCGCAACTTACGGAGCAAGTGCTTTGTGAATACTGCACTTGCCTGTCTAAGTTGCGGCGGTGTATCGTAAATAGGATACGCTACGCCCAACTAAAGATACACCATTGTATCTGAATCTGGCCCATTGTCCCTTGTGTTGGGCATAAATTGATAATCTGTGTTATGACAATTCCACCATTGCTTCATCCAACCTTCACCTTATGTACACCAATCCATCACACGTGTGCTTTCACCTTCTTTATATGACCTGCATGTTATAGAGGTGTTAAGATGCCTTTTACCTCTACTGGGGACAATTAGCACCATCCACTTTAATGGTCTCCCTATTTCCTCATTAGTGATGAGCCGAACACCCCCCTGTTCGGTTCGCACCAGAACTTGCGAACACACCAAATGTTCGTGTGAACTTTAGAACCCTATTAAAGTCTATGGAACTCGAACGTTTGAAATATAAAGTGCTAATTTTAAAGGCTAATATGCAAGTTATTGTTCTAAAAAGTTTTTGGGGACCTGGGTCCTGTCCCAGGGGACATGTATCAATGCAAAAAAAGTTTTCAAAATTGCTGTTTTTTCGGGAGCAGTGAATTTAATAATTCTAAAAGTGAAACAATAAAAGTGAAATATTCCTTTAAATTTCGTACCTAGGAGGGGTGTAAAGTTAGCATGTGAAATAGCGCATGTTTCCCGTACTTAGAACTGTCTCTGCACAAAGTGTAATTTCTGAAAGAAAAAAATACATTTAAAACTGACTTGCAGCTATAATGAATTGTCGGCTCTGGCAATTCAGAGCGAATACATTCATAAAAAATAAATAAATAAAAGAGCGTGGGGGTCCCCCCAAATTCAATTACCAGGCCCTTCAGGTCTGGAATGGATATTAAGGGGATCCCCGCCGTCAATTTTAAAAAAAAATGACCCTTCAGGTCTGGTGTGGATTTTAAGGGGAACTCCACCCCAAATTAAAAAAAAAAATGGTGTGGAGTTCCCCCAAAAATCCACACCAGACCCCTTATCCGAGCACGTTAACCTGGCCGGCCGCAGAAAAGAGGGGGGGACAGAGTGCGGCCCCCCTCTCCTGAACCGTACCAGGCCACATGCCCTCAACATGGGGAGGATGTCCCCATGTTGATGGGGACAAGGGCCTCATCCCCACAACCCTTGCCCGGTGGTTTTGGGGGTCTGCGAGTGGGGGACTTATCAGAATCTGGAAGACCCCTTTAACAAAGGGAATTCCCAGATCCTGCCCCCCCCTATGTGAATTGGTAATGGGGTACATTGTACCCCTACCATTTCACGAAGGAAGTGTAAATGGTTAAAAAAAAACACACACACCATAGAAAAAAGTCCTTTATTAATAAAAAATAAATTAAAAAAATCTAGCGGTGGTAATCCACTCGTCCCAGCTTCCTCCTCCAACGTTGTCTGTATCCAGCGACGGGTGATCTCCGGTCCAGCGATGAGAAGATCCATCCATCCAGAGCGCAGCATCGCCGACCTCCTCTCTCCACTGGACACAGCCCAGCGGAATGACAAGGGTGAAGCTTTGACATTTCTTATATAGGGGAGGCGGGGCCACCCATCACGTGACCCCGCACCCTCTGACGCACCCTCTGCTACGTCACTGGGGAAGCCCAGGTCTTCCACCTTGCGTCAGAGGGGGCGCGGTCACGTGACAGGTGGCCCGCCTCCCCTATATAAGAAATGTCACAGCTTCACCCGCGTCATTCCGCTGGGCTGTGTCCGGCGGAGAGAGGCGGCCTCCGATGCTGTGCTCTGGAGCTCTGGATGCCGGAAGATCTTCTCATCGCTGGACTGGAGAGGAGATCACCTCTCACTGGATACAGACAACGTTGGAGCAGGAAGCCGGACCGAGAGTGGATTACCACGGCTGGATTTTTTTAATTTATTTTTTTTATTAATAAAGGACTTTTTTCTACGGTGTGTGTGTGTGTTTTTTCCAACTATTTACACTTCCTTCATGAAATGGTAGGGGTACAATGTACCCCATTACCAATTCACATAGGGGGGCCAGGATCTGGGGGTCCCCTTTGCTAAAGGGGTCTTCCAGATTCTGATAAGCCCCACGCCCGCAGACCCCCACAACCACCGGGCAATGGTTGTGGGGATGAGGCCCTTGTCCCCATCAACATGGGGACATCCACCCCATGTTGAGGGCATGTGGCCTGGTACGGTTCTGGAGAGGGGGGTCGCACTCTACCCCCCCTCTTTTCTGCGGCCGGCCAGGTTAACGTGCTCGGATAAGGGGTCTGGTGTGGATTTTTGGGGGAACTCCACTCCATTTTATTTTTAAATTTGGGGTGGAGTTCCCCTTAAAATCCACACCAGACCTGAAGGGTTTGGAATGGATATCTGGGGGAAACCCCACGTCATTTTTTTTAAATTGATGGTGGGGTTCCCCTTAATATCCATTCCAGACCTGAAGGGCCTGGTAATTGAATTTGGGGGGACCCCCACGCTATTTATTTATTTTTTTATGAATGAATTTGCTCTCAATTGCCAGAGCCGACAATTCATTATAGTCAGTTTTAAATGTCTTTTTTTCTTTCAGAAATTACACTTTGTGCAGGGACAGTTCTATGTATGGGAAACATGCGATATTTCACATGCTAACTTTACACCCCCCCTAGGTATGAAATTTAAAGGAATATTTCACTTTTATTGTTTCACTTTTAGCATTATTAAAATCACTGCTCCCGAAAAAACAGCCGTTTTTAAAACTTTTTTTTGCATTGATACATGTCCCCTGGGACAGGACCCAGGTCCCCAAACACTTTTTAGGACAATAACTTGCATATTAGCCTTTAAAATTAGCACTTTAGATTTCTCCCATAGACTTTAACAGGGTGTTCCGCGGCTTTTCGAATTTGCCGCGAACAC
The DNA here is from genome assembly GCF_905171775.1 of Rana temporaria. Classification (NCBI taxonomy): domain Eukaryota; kingdom Metazoa; phylum Chordata; class Amphibia; order Anura; family Ranidae; genus Rana; species Rana temporaria. Next base: position 216,633,535 of record NC_053492.1, read on the forward strand.
CCCAAATTGTTCGCTGTTCGCCGAACAGGCAAACAGGCAATGTTCGAGTCGAATACGGGTTAGACTCAAACTCGAAGCTCATCCCTATTCCTCATAAGTAATAGCATTTTTTACACATTCTGTATACTCAGGTGCATGCTGTCATGCTTTTGTCTGGAAAAAACTAGCTAGGTATCTGAACTTCAAGTAAACACAGTTTTCAATTCTAAACAGAATAGATTATATGAGCCTGGGTGAGCAAAATGTTTATCTCATTTGTAGTATTTATTGAAGCGCAGACATCCAAAGCAAATAATGCAAATCACATACTATGTTCACATTTTTTCTTCCATTACTAACAATTCAGCATACTCTATAGAAAACACCACAGGGGTCCCACAATTCTGTTCATTATGATTTTTGATAATATGTATTGAAATGAAAACCTGATATTATAACTAGAACCCATCATCAATGTTTTTCTGTTAAAGCTGACACATTATTGTGTGATACATGTGGACTAATAATTAAAACTCGCATTGAATCCATCTGTAGAGAATAGGTCACCTTCCATTTTAAAATATTATTTCATGAAACACCAAATATAGTTTTTTACAATATGCTAATACAAAACAATCAAACAATAGTCTTTATACTCTTTGGAATTCTAGAATATCTGAAATAAATACCCAGCCATAGAAAGATTATATTTTCTTTGCTTTAGGAAAAATAAAAAGCAAACTGTATTGCAGTACAATAATAGCAAGGTAATGTCTGGAAATTTTCAAAGTAAAACATTATAGATTCTTTCAAAAGCAGATACATGGCTAAAGGGCATATTGTCAAACACAGTTTGAAAATAACCATAGATGGGCAGAAGCAGTAAAAAAATTAAGAGTTGTTCATTTTTAACATAGGAAGAATAGTATTACCTTAAATAGGAAATAAAACCCTCATGGGTTTTACTTCCACTTTTTTACCCTGCAAAGTAAAAAGCATAATGGGTTAGTATGCATCGCATGCTAGTCCATTATGTGCCACTTACCTGCAAACGAAGCCCGCGCTGTCCCTACTGGTGGCCGCATCCATCTTCACCCCTCTTCCTTCCAGGGCCGTGGACTCTGGCTCTGTGAGTGGCTGGAGTCACATGATGGCACTCCCACGCATGCGTGTGGGAGCCGTCAGTCACGGCGTGAGGCCCTTAGAAGTGACATAATCTTGCCCTTTCTTCAGTGCGCATGAACCGATGACATTGGCACAAGTGTATATGGTAAATATCTCCTAGACCGTGCAGGTTTAGGAGAAATTTCCAGTACCTACAGGTAAGCCTTATTATAGGTTTACCTGTAGGTAAAAGGGGTGTAACTAGGTTTATAACCACTTTAAGCTCTGGTTCACATTGATGTGATGCAGGAATGTGCAAGATTCATTGTGTTTCCCCAGATCACATCGTACTGCGTAGCAATAAAATAGCGTCCATGCGATCTGCTGTGGGTGTCAATGTTGGGTTAACAACACCTCAAAACAGATTGCAAAATCCAGTGCAATTGGCAGGTGTTGAAATAAAAGAGTCATGCACCATTTTGATGCTGATGCAATGCAATTTGAGCCATACAAAATGTATGGCTCAAAACGCATTGCATTGCACAGACATCACAATGTGATGTGCACAGGAATGCAGTGCGATTCCTGTGTGAATCACATGTGGTGTCCTGCACTGCACAAGTGTGAACCCAGGCTTAATGATTCATTTTAAGGCATTTAAAATCATCACATGAAGCTCTTAATAAATTACAAAAGAACACACTTATTGGCAATGTGAAGTGGTTTTGCATGCAACCTTTTTTTATTCATTTCAATATGGGCCTGAAATATTGTACATTAATATTTAGCAATTTTGATCCAGAAGGTAGAGCTTAAGGTTGAGGTTCATATATGTTTCAAAATGCTGTTTACAGACTGGGCAACTCATGTTGCAAATAATACACAGAGGTGAAAACTCATCACCAGTTACGCATCCCTTATGCTATCAGAAAGCCTTAGGTGTCCTTTTATGAAAGTGCGGTAAAATACCGCTATTCAGTTCTCAGGCATTCTCAGAGGAGATCGCTCTCCTCTGAGTGCCTCTTTATGAAGCTCTGTAGATCGGTTCTCATGATGAGATGAGGAGCGATCTACAAACGGCTGGAAACTCCTGAGAACTGCTTCTCTCACTATAATCTCACGTGATGTAACGGGATTACAGTACGAGGAAGTGAAAAATACAAAAGTTGAACACGAATCAGCACACATTATACACCACATATTAATAAAATAATAAAGTTACACTCCCACCAAACAATATACATTAACCTAATTATTAAAAAACATTGTTTTTATTAATATTTAAAGCTCATACATGTGCCTATTTAAATGTGAATGGAGTAAATGAATGGAATCCCACATATAAATACATTTATAATCATTAAAAAATCTTTTTTAATAAAGTATACAAATATAAACCCTGTATATATATGTGTGTGTGTGTATGTATATATATATATATATATATATATATATATATATATATATATATATATATATATATATATATATATATATCTATATCTATCTATCTATCTATCTATCTATCTATCTATCTATCTATCTATCTATATATATATCTATATATATATATATATATATATATATATATAGCTATCTATGTAACTATATATACATTCTACATTTCCTTACCTGCTCATTTTGGGGTGTGTAATGGTGGGGGAGATGTGATCTGACTGTATGGCTGCTTGTGTGTGAAGCATGGAAGCCAAAAGACTTCCTTCTTCCTCCACAATACTCAGCCAGCTTTTGCTTCTCTCTCTGATTCTCCACCTCTGAGATGGTGAATCAGAAAGTGAGAATTCTGTCACAGATCGCCAGTGAGGTGCTGAGATCGCACCTTCATAAACTGTACGTTTCTGTGACAGTCAGATACAGATTCTCACTGTGCTGAGATAATCAGTGGAGAACATGTTCTCCGCTTATTACCTCAGTTTCATAAATTGTTTATGACCTGAGATCAGCGGAGAGACTCGGGATCGCCGCTGATCTCACTTTCATAAAAGGACACCTTAATCTTATCTTCAGAGAGACAAATAGAGCTGTAAGGCAGACAAGCGCCATGTTAGATAACCCATGGTGCTTTGAAAGTCCTTTGGTAATCATTTAAATGTTTTATTTTGAAAATTAAAACTAAAATGGCTTTTCTAACCAGTCATGATGTATTAAAATAAAAAAAGTCACTGAACTTTCATCCTCTATTTTAAATCTGTCTTCTGTAGAAGAGTCAATTGACAGAGGCTAGGCGGCTTTCATTACAAAGGTTGAGAGAATTCTAGAAACAGAGTATTTTTGACTAAGAGACTTATTATTTTGGAGGGTTTGTACTACTACTACTAATAATAATAATATTAATAACGGTAATTATTACGTGTTTTCCCCATTATGAGTTGCAGGAAAAAAATTGTTTTTAATGTGGTATTGAACACAAAACCAAATATGTAATATATTGAACCTCCAATCTATAGATGTGGTGGTGGCATAATTTTTCTTTTGTTAATCTTTTTTTCCCTGGCCAGATCACTTGGTGATTTGGCCAGTAACACACCTCCTGTATTAGAGTGTTCCCACTCTCGGCAAAAGCACCAATAGACAACAGCATTGTCAGTCTAGGGGGAGGATAGTGTCAGGTGAACTAGCAGATTTAAATACACTAAACAAGTTGAAGCCCAACTCCAGCTCACAATTTATAAACAGTTATAGCAACATTTGTTTTCATTTTAGAATATTTTTTGTACATAAATAAATAATTTCATTGCACGCACCCTTGTCAGTGGAAAATGGTTTGTCTCTTCCCTGTAACTGATACATTCTGGAGAGCTTGTTCCTTTTGAAAAACAACAGATTTACTGGCTGAATCACCAGATGAAAATATTAGAAAGAAAATAAATGCAGCCATCACATATAAGATGTGTTAAGCTGTAATACAAGAAATGTTTGCTTGTGGGTTTAATACCACTTTATGACTAGTGTTAGAAATCAAATAGAACAAATTATGTTATTTCAGAATAAGTAAAACTTTGATGAGAACAAGAGTATCCAAGAGAAACTAAGGGGAATTAATTATGAAGAACCAGCCTGATACCTCTTACTTACTGTGTATTTGATCTGAATATGGTCTAGTAGTATTCCCACCACTAAACATCCATTTTGAAAGGAGAAGTACAAGTTGAAAGCCATTGATATCAACACACATTATTAAAAGTTTCTAGAATTATATTACTTTGAAAGAAGTATAGTTTAAAGACAAAATAGCTATTGTTAAATCTACTTTTTCATAAATATAATTTATAAAGTTATCTTAAATTAACAGCAGGGCTAATCCCAATAAACTTTTATCCAGATTGATTTTATTTACAATGCACTATTTGCCTATCTTTAATGTATTGCTGTATCATTTATGAGGGGGAACTAAAAGGATGCTCTGCTCCAGTCTCCATTATATTGACACCACAGGTAGGATGGCCTAGAGAAGGGTACCCTTTAATTTCCTCCAGAATAAGAAGCTAGCATGAGAGCATTACAAAAAGTTGGAAAAATGTAACTGAAAATCATTTATTAAATAAAAAGGCTACAAAGGTGTAGAGTTAAATGTCGAAAAAACATATAGTTATGGGTTATTACCAAGAGCCCACAATTCTTGATACAATTTCGGATTGCTTACCACTTGGCCCATATTGCAAAATGGGCAAATCTAAAATAAGTCATGTGCAAAAGTAAATGTACTGTACAATTATTTCTAATTACCTGGATGCTGCTATCTAATGCCTATAAGAAAATATTGCTGATGGTTTGCAGCTGTCAGTTTGTCAGTATGTGTAGCTAGATGCAGCGCTGCATATTTATTTTACCATAGCACAAAAGAAAGGGAAGCAGCTGAAGCTGTCAAAAATTCTCATTTGTATTAATTATTATATGCTCTGTTTCCTCCTTTTATCTCTTACCTGCTTTTAGCGTGAGCGATACGTAGTGTGAACTGCATTGGGAACTATTTAAAAGAATGTTTACTTTCCGCTAGTTGCTTTCATAAAATACAGTACATGGAATGACTATGATGGCCATAATAAAAATAAGCTCTTCACACCAATTGAGTCTTTTATTTTTTTCATTGGATAATCTATTTTAATATTATCTTAACAATATATTTGTGTGCCTTATATAACAGATTCCTGGAACTTCATCTATCGTTCAGAGGAAGTGGAAGCCCTTGCAATGTCCAATGCAATCTAGAGGTCAAGGACAACCAACAATTAAACCAAGAATTAATGCCGAGATAAAACAGATTCGGGCCAGAAGAAAAACTGCTCGAATGCTGATGGTTGTTCTTCTTGTGTTTGCAATTTGTTACTTGCCAATCAGTATTTTAAATATTATGAAAAGGTAAAGTGTATCTTGGGTAAATATGCATTTACTAACTGATAAAACACATTGATCAATTGCAGTGATTGGGGTGCATATAAAACACAATGGAGACTGAAAACAGCATATCTTAAAGTGGTTCTAAAGGCAGAATATTTCTTACCTTAATGCATTCTATACATTAAAGCAAAAAAAGAAAACTTTCTGCAAGCAGCCCCCCCCCATGCTTCCAGACCCCCTAAATACTTACCTGAGCCTGATCTCGATCCAGCGATATACATGAGAGCAGAGGCTCTCTCAGAGCTGGTAAATATAACATGCTTGTTATTTTTACAAATTCAAAACTGTGGCTTTACAATCACTTTAATTAGGGTGTATAATGGAATCTGGAAAAATAGATTGTATGCCTCATTTCTGGGGCATGGGGAACTTTAACATCAGTTCCGAAAGTTCATACATGAAGTAAAGGGGTGGGAAAAATTACACAGATGCATTACATCTTCTAAACCTTGACTATTTCTCACAACATTGAGAACTTCCAGATGGCACATTTAGCTAATTGTCATAACTTACCTCCTGCAGTGGGACTGGTCTCACTAGTTGACTTGGGATACCTCGTACATCCTACTCTTGGAGACCACTTCATGCTGACTCTTCATTCACAGGGCATCAGGCCTATATGGCTACTGTATATTTCATTCTCCAACCAACACTCGGTTCATTTTTCACAGCACAACTTATTTGATAGCAGTGCTGGAAATAACACACACACTTAACCTAATGCGGAAGAAGGTTTGGGAACTTTTTAACATTGGAATATAACATCCTCTTGATGTGTTATTCACATTATGCAGTGTTATTCAACTTCAATTGATGTAGACACTTTAAAGGAGTCCTCCACCACAAGATTCTCTTAAAACACAACATAAAATCTTAGCTTTTTCCCCTATCCAACAATTTTCACTGGTCATCTCTGCTCCGAGCTGAAGAGTCTTTCTACCAAAAATGGCTAGTTCTCACTGCACACAATCTTTATTCCAAAAATGGCATTTCATATGGTGCATGCACAACATGGCCCTATTCATTACTATAGGAAAAACATACTCCAACAGGTTAAGGCTGCCATAAGTATGGTTTTACCCATAGGAATAAGTGATGCTGCCTTGCACAGTGGGAATCACCATATTTTTGAAAAAGACTGTGTGAATCCCAGCGGCGCAGCACAATAATGTTCACTGAATCAGGTCTGAACATTTCTTATATTTCTTGGAAGCACTAGAGACATGAATTTCCCAGTTGCTTTATGAATTTCTTGAAATTCATGATTTCTGAAGTGTTATCATGCTATTTTATTTCAAAAGTGAAGCACAGCAAGACACTTTTAGAACAGACTTATGCTTGTTGTACCACTTGTGCCTGTGGTATTAACCAGAAACTGTACTTGTTGTCTCATGGTAGTAACTTTTTTGGCAATGTCAATAGTAGAAGGAATGGAAAGAGTCATGCTTTGGATAGAAAATGTCCACAACTAGTGATAGGAGAATCTTCTGGGGTTTGAGTCTAAAGAGATTTGTCAAATCTTGCTTGAAATCCAATTGAAGATTATAGGAAGAAATCTTGAAAATCAATTATGACCAGTTTCAAAGCTTTTAGGCATGCTACTACCAGAAAAAGGTTTTGGGGACTGGGCACTGCCAGGAGTACTTCAAATAAGCAAGACATGTTTTCTTAGAGAATAAAGTACATTAAGGAGAGGGTCTGTTTAAAGTGGCTGTGAAACCTTACATATAACCAATGAAGTGACTGTTCTCAGGTGATACACACAGATAATACAAATCCTCCTACATAAGTTGTATCTATCTGTAGTCTTCTCTTTTGTACACCTGTTCAAATTCCAGAATTTATACAGCTCATCTAAACTGTCAGAAAAAAAGGGGAGAGGGCTGAAATTACACTCTGTAGAGCTCAGTGATGAGAGGGCTGGGAGCTGGTTTGAGGGAAGGGACACACTCCCCTCCACAGTCCATACAGAACACAGAAACAGAGCTGAATCTGTCAATCAGCTAGAGATCCCTCCTTTGTCACCATTTATATCTTGGTGTAAGGAAAACTTGTCAGAAGTGATTCATGCTTATAGCAGACACAAAATATTTTTTTTGCAATTTAGACAAGTACGCACTATAGAATAATACCTGGTATATGGATGAGTTGAAATGCCCTGTATTTTATTTTAAAAGGGTACGGCAAAGAGTTTGGCTGCCAAACCCAAACCTCATTAAAGTCTATGGGAGCCCAAATTGTCAAATCAAAGGGACCTATTTTCTGGGCTTATAGGAAAAAGGTTGCCTAAGGGTGGACATTGCCCTGGGGAAAAGGTTTCAATGCAAAAAAAGTTTAAAAAAAAGTTATTTGGGTGGTAGTGACTTTTTTAAAGAACATTTACAGGAAGAAAAACGTGTAAATAACATTTCCCCCCTGGCTTTTTTTTTTTTAAGAAAAAGTGGCACACAGACACCAAAGATCCTTAAAAATACATACGACATATGTTATATATTGTGGGTAACCTTTGGGTTTGTGTGCTGTTTTTCCTTTAGTAAAGGAATGTAATTTAACCTCCCTGTCGGTAATCCAGAGTGTGGCTCGGGGTGAATTTCAATTACCAAAAGTGGTAACCCCGATCCACACTCAGGATTGCATCGCAGGATCCAGGCAAAGGAACTTACCTTGTCCCCAGGATCCTGTGATGTCTCCCCGCTGTGTCCATAGGCTGTGTACTCCTCCCAAAGTATTACTGTGCCGGGCTCCGTTTACTGCGAACGTCGCGTCGCACGGAGACGGAGCCCGGCACCAAATTCAAAAACACATAATACATACCAGTACACTGTAATCTTACAAATGATTTCACATCCATTTTGTCCCTAATGTTTTGTCCAGTGCCCTGCATGTAGTTTTATATTATATATACTCTTCTTTCTGCCTGGAAACTTGAGAATGTCCATGGCAACCAAAAAGTATCCCTATATGTCAAAAGCGGTTTAGACCAACTAGAAAACAGCGATAATAAATTAGAATCACTTGCAGAATTGAGCGATAGTGATTTGTGGGAAAAGTCGTCATCAAACACTGAAGGTAATGACAGAGACAATTCCGCAAATTTCTGTGTTTTTGAGTTGATTACATTATTGAATAGTTATTTGGTATATTATAACTTATGATTTTGTTTTTCAAATTTTATCATACCCGGGATGTCTACTAGACTCTTGTTTTGACAGATTTAAGTGTGTTATTCCTAAGAATTGCAGGCCTACAATATAAAAAGCCAAATTTCCATGCAAAACAATGTACCACTTTGAGCATCAAAAATCTGACATAATCATACCCGCCAGGGAGGTTAAATTGTAAAAAATGTTTGTAAATGAAGGTGCAAGTTAAACAGGAACTAGCTGAAGACCAATATCCAGCTTAAACAGAGCTTAAACAGGGCTTTTGGCCCCAGTGCCGTACATGTGTGCATGCATATATGCACATTCGTTCTTGTGCACACGCTATTTAGTTTGTGCTTGTGTGCCAATTCCCATTCTGTACTGAGCTTCTCTTACAGCTGCGGTGCTGGTGGTGTGGATGAGAAAGAAATTAGGCAAGCTTCAAGGGGGCACAAAATTCTGCACTTTGAGGCTTAGGCATGAAGGGGTTATTGTGGGCTGGTATCAACATAGCAAAAATACATATAATACCTTCTTGCCTTTGTGTCCCTAGACGGTATGCCTGGCTTTCCAGGGTTATAGTATTTGAAAAAGGGATATCATTTTTTTTTTTAAATGTTAAAAGGTATAATCAGGGCTTTTTTTCAGGGGGAACTTGGCGGAACTCAGTTCCACCACCTCTGGCTCTGACTCTTTGGTGCCTGCTCACTACAATCACTTCTAAACACAGATGTCTGGTTTCTGTGTTTATAAGTGACAGCTCTGCACTCTGTGTGTAACCACCCTGAACTGTGCACTCTGTATGTAATGCAATCCTGGTATTTAATGCCCCTTTAAGACCCTTCTACTGTTTGTGAAATATGAACAGGGTCGTGGTTGAGTTCCTGCACCTATTTTCTGAGAAAAAAAGCTCTGGGTATAATCATCCAAGTACTGAATCTAGTTTGAAAATGGTTGAAAATTTGATAGGAAATGCAAAACATCTCAGCCTGGCAAAGAGTAAATTAAAAAGTGCACAACAAATATTTGGCAAATGTGCATGTGTGATAATCCCCCACTATTTTATGCTACTGTAACTGAATAATTTAACAAATAACATTGATGCAATTTTTTAATCTGCAGAGTATTTGGAATGTTCGACTACACAAATAACAGAGAGACAGTATATGCGTGGTTTACATTTTCTCATTGGCTGGTGTATGCAAATAGTGCTGCCAATCCCATAATTTACAATTTCCTAAGTGGTAAGACTTTTTTCCTCTCTATTCATTTTTATTTAAGTGTAAAAATGTAATACAGATAGATATTGTCATAATGGAGAAGATAGAGAATGGGTAATCAGAAGATAAAACAATGGATGACACATTTACATATCAATGTCAAGTTTATTTAACCATTTCAATACAGGGCATTTTCACCCCCTTCCTGCCCAGAACAATTTTTAGTTTTCAGCGCTGTCACAGTTTGAATGACAAGTGCGCGGTCATGCAACATGGTACTCAAATTAAATCTTTATGGTTTTTCCCCCCACAAATAGAGCTTTCGTTTGGTGGTATTTGATCACCTATGCGGTTTTTATTTTTGCGCTATTTTTTACTTTTTAATTTATTAAATATCACAATAAAAAAAAATAGTAATGTTTCCTCAGTTTAGGCCAATATGTATTCATCTACATATTTTTGGTAAAAAAAATCGCAATAAGCATATATTGATTGGTTTGCGCAAAAGTTATAGCGTCTACAAAATATGGGATATCTTTATGGTGTTTTTTTTTTCTAGTAATGGAGGCGATCTGCGATTTTTATTGTGACTGTGACATTACGACGGACATATCGGACACTTCTGACACATTTTTGGGACCATTCACATTTATACAGAGATCAGTGCACTGATTACTGTGTAAATATGATGGGAAGGGAAGGGGTTAACACTAGGGGGCGATCAATGGGGTTAAATATGTTCCCTAGAGAGTGATTCTAACTGTAGGGGGTGGGGACTCACAAGGGGAGGAGACCGATCAGTCTCCTCTCCTCTGACAGGACGTGGATCTGTGTGTTTACCCCATCAGCGGTGTCCCCATCAGCAGTGACCCCATGTCCCCATCAGTGGTGTCCCCATCAGCGGTGTCCCCATTAGCGGTGTTCCCATCAGCAGTGACCCTATGTCCCCATCAGTGGGGTCCCCATCAGCAGTGACCCCATGTCCCCATCAGCGGTGTCCCCATCAGCGGCGTCCCCATCATTACTGATGGGGACACTGCTAATGGGGACACCGCTGATGAGCACACCAATGATGGGGACGCTGCTGATGGGGACACCGCTGATGGGGACACTGCTGATGGGGACATCATGCTGATGGGGAAATCATGGTGTCCCCATCAGTGGTGACCCCATGTCCCCATCAGCGGTGTCCCCATCAGTGGTGTCCCCATCAGCAGTGACCCCATGTCCCCATCAGCGGTGTCCCCTTTAGCGGTGTCCCCATCATTGCTGATGGGGACACCGCTGATGGGGACACCGGTGATGTGGACACCAATGATGGGGACGCCGCTGATGAGGACACTGCTGATGGGGACACCGGTGTCTCCATCAGCGCTGTCCCCATTAGTGGTGTCCCCGACAGAGGTGTTCCCATCAGCAGTGTCCCCAGCAATGTTCCCATCAGCACAGCAATGTAGCAATCTCCCCAGTAGTGTGCTTGTAATCTGAGTCCTCCCGACCCTACCTAACCAATGAACCAAGGCCTGAGGTGTGCCTTGGCCTGCCGTACAGTATACCTGAAGAGGGCATACCCTGAGTGCAAATAATGAAATCAAATGATGCCAAAAAGGAGGGCCGGGAGGGTGGGAACCAAAAACCCAGCCGACGCTGGAGAAGAGGAGGAGGCGGGCTATAAAGCGGCCAGCCTTCTTACTTGTAATCGGAGTCCTCCCGACCCTACCTAACCAATGAACCAAGGCCTGAGGTGTGCCTTGGCCTGCCGTACAGTATACCTGAAGAGGGCAAAAAAGACACATGAGTAGGTGTGAACCGAAAGTTTTAATGAAGATGAACACAACTTAATCAAGCAAAGAGGAAAATGCCCTAACGACCTCCGCATGCGGCTCAGGGATGTATCTGGTAAAACATGAGGACCTCCAACGCCCCATGTGCTTAATGATGAATGGAGGAACCCCCTGCTTAGACGCAGCTGACGCCGCCCCAATCCTAAATGAGTGCCTGGTGAAAAACTTGGGGTTGAAACCCAACCTACCCACCAGAATCCTAACATGAGCCAGGAACTGCTTTGTAGTTAACGGGGCAGAAGGGAATGACAACAAAGGGCTGCTCGGTGAAGCTGTGGCCAGAAAAACCGACAGAGCCTCTAGCACAGCCAAAGGACAACAAACCTGCGAAGTGCCGTAAAACTTGACAACATGACCCCGACCCACCTGTCTAGTTTTATTGTTGTTGAGCTGCAAGGCAAAGTGATCACTGCCCCGGCTGAGACGGCTCCTGGGCAGAAAGGGGGCCAGAGAACTGACACGGGTAACCTCCCCGGGTCTGAAAAAACCAAAGAAACTAAGATGAATAGCAGCCTTGATGACCAGACTGCGACCCACCCCGAACGGGGATGCGGATAGCAGGACCGACATGTCCCGGATCATCTGACCGGTAATAGGCAGTCTTGACACCTGCGACAAACCCAGACACTTCGTAATGCCCCTTAATAATGCCTTGAGAGGGTGAGCACCAAAAATGGACGGACAGGAGGGTTCAAGCAAGGACCTGAAATGCTGCACCCCGGCTAGATAAGCTTTGATAGTGCTGGCGGATAGTGACAAAACGCTGTGACAGTAAGCCGCAAACGCCATGATGGCTTTGATATCCCACGGGCAACTGGATGGATACATGCTGGAAAATCTGTGAAATTGCCTCCACCCCATCATGTACGCCTTACGCGTGTTACTGGCCAAAGAAGCGTTCGCCAACTCAACGGCCTGCAACCAGAACCCAGTCAATCCATGGTGAGAAGGGAAAACTGCGGGATAGGCTTGCTCGATCCGCCTCCGGGTGCTGCAAGAAAAATTGATTGAACTTAAACCGGGACAAAGCATTCCGCCGCCCCATTGAAGACCCCACTGATGAATTCCCCCTGAAAGTGGAACCTGTACTGTAAGCTCAACCAGACCAACCTGCGCATGAAGGCCATGATGACCAGTGAAGAGGACCTGCCTTTATTGACAATATGAGCGGTGGCGAGATTGTCCGTAAAAAATACAACTGACCTCCCCTCCCACTCAGGCCCCCAAGTGACTGCAGCCGCCACAATGGGGTAAACTTCGAATAAGGCTGACGTCTGTGCAAATTTGGGCAGATGAAAAACCTCCTGGGTCCAGGTACCCGCCAGCCATTCCGGCCCGCAAATGGCCGCAAACCCCGCAGAAGCTGCCGCGTCCATGAACACCTTGGGGGACAAAATAGTGGGCTGAGGAATGAGTAAAGAAATACCATTCCAGTCGCGCAGAAACTGATCCCACATCACCAGGTCAGCACGAGCATTCGCCTGCAAGCTGACCCGAGCATCGCTGTCCTGACATAGTGGCAACAAAGCCAACAACCTGGACACGAACGCCCTACCCTGCGGGATGATTCGCATAGCATGGTTGAGCATGCCCAAGAGAGACTGTAAATCCTTCCTGCTACAGACTGAAGAGCGAGCAACCGAATGCACCGCCGGACGAATTCTCTCAAGTTTCACCTCGGGCAAGCTAGCCACCATGCGACCCGAATCTAGAGTGATACCCAGAAAATTGATGACCGAAGCCGGACCTTCCACTTTGTGAAGTGCCAACGGTACATTCAATTCAGCAAACAACTGCCTGAGCCCCTGCAAATCCTTGGGTGCCCGGCCGGAGTGCTCCACCAGTAGGAAATCGTCCTGATAGTGCACTACCCCGAGACAGCCCTTGGAGTGCTCCAGGATCCAATGAAGTGCCTGTGCAAATATGTCAAACAAGCAGGGACTGCTGCGGGACCCAAAAGCCAATTTGGTGGCAAAGTAGTACAGGCCGCGCCACTTGATGCCGTACCACTGCCAGAGTGCCGGCCTGATAGGTAGTAATTTGAATGCATCAGCGACATCCGCTTTGGATAACCAAGCCCCCCTCCCCAACTGTAAGATGAGCTGAATGGCCACGGACGAATATTTCAATGAAAACTCCTCAGCAGGAATCAGCGCATTCAGACTGGGAATATGTGAACAATGAGGCGCGGACAAATCATAGATCAGACGGTATTTATTGGAGAATTTGCCACAAACAACCCCAATCGGGCTGACCCTCCAAATGCCAAAAGGTGCCACGCTGAACGGCCCAATGGCAAAGCCCTTATCCACTTCCACCCCCAACAATTCATCCACTAGGGGATCATGAAGTGCTGCTGACAAAAGATCGTCGCATTCCCAAGTGACAGTGGGAAGCGCGATCAGACCCGTGTGAAAGCCAGAGGAGAAACCCTCCAAAAAGAACTGCCTGATACACGATGACGGATGACCCTCCAGATATGCACCTAGTGCCTCCACATTGACCCGACTTAGTCATGAGGAGGAAAAAGGTTTGACTCCACAGGAAGACTTAGGATGCGCCCTAAAACAATTTGAACAAACATGGAGGAGCCTGCATAAATTGTAGTTGCACCCCATGTTGTTGTAATTATTGCAGACCTGCGACTTACCCAGGAAACAGACCGGTCTACCTAACTTGTCCACCTTTCCGGAAGCCGAGGAGGCCGCACCGGACATGCCTCTGCCCACCCCTGAGGAACCCGGGACCTCCACCATAGGACACCACGCAGATGTGTGCATGGTGGACTGGCACATGCTGCAAACCGGGGACTTCTGGTTAGCAAAATGTCTGCAAAAAAACTCCATATCGATGTTGCTCCAGCACATGACCACCTGAAACTGAGCCCAAGTGGCTGCTGCTTTAGCCGAGAACGACCGATGATAATCATAAAAGCTGCAGCCACCGTATTTGTGTGCCAAATCCACCACCTTATGCATATACAGATCTAATTCCACCCTCCGATCAGGACTAACCGTACATAAGATATCCCGGAAAATGCCAAATGCCAAGACAAACTCCGCCACATTGAGCTTCCGGTTCAGTTTGGGGTCCTTGGTTTTAAGGACCACTGAGACCTCGCCACAAGCGTAGGATTTATTTTCCATGATATCCTGGGATGCAATCAATAGGGACGCTAAATTGACATCTTTCCCCTCCAGTATGTCCTTCCTAAGATTGGCGGGAATGAAGTGAGCTGGTGACACAGACAGAAAGGCCGCCAACGGGGATGGTGCTGCCACGGGTAAGGGGATAGCAGAATTACCTACGGGGGCGCAAGGAATCACAGGCCCTGGAACTGAAGGTGCCGGAGCCACCTGAGCGCCAGCCGCATGCGCTTCCACCGCATCCATCCTGTCCTGTATCTGAGACATGGATGATGACAAGGTATTTAACAAGGCGTGGATCTGCGTAAGAGAGTTCTGCACGGACCCCTGACTTGGATCATCATCGGGGAGAGACCTTGGCGGGCTAGGGAACAGCAATTTAAACAGTTCAGCTTTCCGGGCGGAGGCAGGAAACACGACGCCCTTACGACGCAGCTCCGCCGTGAGCCTGGGTACCGCCCAACTCCTCAGCGACGGGATGCTGCCGTGTTCCGAACCCCTGGAGCGTGACGGCGGGACCACGGAGGAACCCTCGCTCTCAGAAACATGTGACATACTGCACCTAAGTAATAAATAATACATATTGAAAATGCCATGCCGCCCCACGTGACCCTACACCCCCCCCCCCCACACCGCCTATCCTGAAGGTGCAGATAAGTGTCACAAGCGCGTGAATTAACCTGATGCACAACCACCGTGACTGAATGAAACGCACCAGCCCGAGTCACCTGTCGTGCCAAGACAAGTAATTAAATAACGAAAACACTCAGGGCTGAGATACCCACAGAACGTGGTGGGTATGCAATATAAGAGTAAGACGTGAAGTGCAACGTATGATGAATGTCGGCCGAGAACCTGTATGACACGTACAATAAAATTCTGGCCCGAAAAACCTAACGCCCTTGACCCTGCGCATGGCCCAAGCTACCCGTGAAAGAAACATGAAAAAACGCACCTGCCGCTCTACGATACAGAGCAGAATGACACAGTCACGCCCACCTATAACACTAAATAAGGACAGAGAAACTGCACTTAAACCCTCAGTATCAGCCAGCACGGCCCCCCCCCCGGACCCCTGAGACAAGGCTCACCCTCCCCCCATGCCAACCCGTCCGAACCCGCACGCACCTGTCGTTACAGGGAAACAAGCGAGGCTCGTTACAACAACAACCGTACTGAAACACCTGAAAAATAAAATGACAGAAATAACATGCAATGACCCACGTACCTCAGCGTACCCCCCCCCCCTCAGGCAACATGCAGACTGCACACACACCTGACGTTACAGAGCAAATGAGAGGCTTGTTACAACAACAACCGTGCTGAAGCAAAACCTGAAAAATAAAATGACAGAAATAACATGCAGTAATCAACATACCTCAGCATAAACCCCCCCCCCCCTCAGGTAACATGCACGCACTGCACACACCTGACGCTTCAGGGCAAATGCAAGGTTTGTTAAAATAAGAACCGTAGTGTAGCAATACTTGAAAAATAAAATGACAGAAATAACATGTAATAACCAAGATAGCTACGCGTAACAGCCCCCCAACCCCCCTTAGGTAACATGCAAGAACTGCACACCCCTGAAGATACAGGGAAAATGTGAGGTTTGTTACCATACAACCGTACTGAAGGAACACCTGAAAATAAAATGACAGAAATAACATATGATACCAACGTACCTCAGCATAACCCCCCCCCCTCCCTCCTCAGGTAACAAGCAAGCACTGCACACACCTGACGTTTACAGGAAAATAATGAGGCTTGTTACACTAACAACCGTACTGCAGCAACACCTGAAAAATAAAAGACAGGGAAAAAAAAACATGCGGTAACCAACGTCCTCAGCGTACCCCCCCCCCCCAGGTAACATGCAAGAAACTGCACGCACCTGATGTACACAGGGATGCACTCCTGCCAAACTGACACCAAAAGGAAGCAACCTGCAATAATGACAGCCAAGAGATGACACCTGCAATATACCCCAAACGAGAAATATAACCATGCGTCCCCATGCAAAAACCAAATGACTATTGCCATAAAATATTTGACCCAGCGCCCCCCCCCCAAACTTGAACTATCCATACACTCCCCCGCCATGATAACCCCCGTCATTGCTGCACCGCCCCCCCCCCAGGCATCACCTGACCCATGACACCCGGAAGGTACCTCATCCCCTACACCCATGTGTCACATGTATCCCGGGCATGCGCCGCCATGCCGATCCGTACACACATTCCCCCTGAATTTCCGTAGCCCCCCGTGCGCCTCCGATCCCCCCAAGATCGTGCACCCCTACCTGAGACCTGCCACCACGAGGTGCCGAGATACCCCAGAGGTGCCGAGATATTCCGCGAACGGAAGTGACGTGCACGCGCCGTCCTAGCAACCAAAAACCCAGCCGACGCTGGAGAAGAGGAGGAGGAGGGCTATAAAGCCCCGGACTCCTCCCACAAATACAGGCTGGCCTATGGCCAGCCTTCTTACTTATCAGCCTTGTGTAACACAATAACATGATCAGCCTCTTACCTCCGTACTTATTGACTTCAGCTCCTCTGCAGCTTTTCTGCAGCTCCCTTCCCTGAGGTGCAGCACCTCCCCTCTTCCCGCTCGCTGTTTGAAGTTACGAGCCTCCCCTCTTCCCGCCCGCTGTTTGAATTAATGATCCTTCCACAAGTGTAGCAGCGGGCGGGAAGAGGGGAGGTGCCGCGCCTGTGATGTCACTCGTGGAAGGATCGTAACTTCAAACAGCAGGCGGAAAGAGGGGAGGTGCCGCGCCTCGGCGGTCCCAGGGAGCAGCCGTGTAAAAAAAACGGCGCTGCTTCTCTTTTAAAAAAAAAACTGCGTGGCAGCATGGGCGGCTTGGTTTACACTGCGGGCCGGAAAAAACACACAAGCGGGCCGGATGTGGCCAGCGGGCCGGGGTTTGGAGACCCCTGGTCTAGGGTATCAGATGAGAGTTGAGAAAAACTTTAATGTCCACACTTTAGGCTTCTTTTTCTTTGCTTTATTTACCCAACGTGGTAAAAGAAATAAAAGTAGTAGTTGAAGAGGTGGAAGGGTAATAGGTAACAGGTTCAGGTGTATAACTTTTGTTCGGAAACACTCCTGCTTCCAGCAATATAGCTTTCGTCGCCACTCTAGCCAGAGTAAGTACTGTGCACCTGGATAGGCCTCTCTCACTAACCTAGCAGCCAGGATGTCACATGGAAACTTGGTGAAGTCTCTGCCGCAGACCTTCCCAAAGATGGAGATATGTTCGGTCCAGAATCCTCTCAGCACAGGATTAAGCACCCAGATCTCTCTTGAATTGATTCTTGTGAACTCAGAACTGACAGGCGACCATCACTCAGCCTTTCAGTAATAGTGGATCCTTCTAAGAAGTTTAAGGCCTCTCCTGACATACCAGCCTCTTGCTCGGTGCTCTCCATGACAGGTTCGTCATCGGGTGGCTTCCTCCCTCAGGACGGACAGCACAGGACCACTCTGCAAACGTTGACCCAGTCTGACTAACAGGCCTACTTAGTAGATCACAACCCCGGACCAACATGGTCCCGGAGCCAGGAACATTTGAACACAACCCCGGCCAGGGGGGTTACACACGGGGGGTGGTGGGACGACAGACCAGGATCGGCGACGACCCCGAACTAATGACTTCTGTCCCATAAGTACTCCTCCCCAGCATGCACAGCAGGACAGTCAACTCCCTCTGATTGGCTGCTGAGGGGGAACACCCAAAACACCTTGACCTGACTGCTGCCACCCTCGGACTGGAGTGATAACGACACCCCAGACAACAATAGTGGTCACTCACAGTACAGCCATGGCTGGAACAGAGGCCCTAACTCTCAGACTACCCTCTAAATTTAAAGCAGCGCCAGCTAGAAAGTAGCAGGCCGCTACATATATAAATGAATATATATATATGTAGGAGTAATAGAATCATAATTGGGCAATTATTAAAAACTAACCATGGCAGGGAAGTTGTGTGAACACTCCCACCCCCCCCTCCAAAAAAAAGGGGGATCAAAATTGTGTAATTCATTATGTTCATAGATATGCATACCCCAGTAGTCACAAAATTAAAACCTCTCCTCCATATTGATCTTCAAGATTACATAATCATATGTAACTGAGTGGAAAAATGGAGAAGAAACTGCGCTAAAAACATATTTGCTAATTAAATCACAAAATGAATAGTGAAGAAATATAGTAATGGTAGTGAGAAAGCTGCAAACCTGCTGATATACAAAACAGTGAACAAAATTGGAAAAAAATATATAGGTTGTGCTAATCTGTAAATGGTCAGCACAAAATTTGACAGTAACAATAATGTCAAAAAGTGCACACAAATGTGTGAAAACACAAAGCAAATATGGTGATCAAGATGGCAGTGAAAAAGAAGATTCCACATAAAAAGCAAACATAATCTGGTTGGTATGGATACCAAATACAGTCAAAAGCACAAATGAAATAGAGTCTGTTATACTGATGAATTAAACTTTAAACACCTGTGCAGAAATGGTTTCTAATTAATTTCTCCATATACCAAAGTTCTTTTCATAGTAGAGGCAGTTTAGTGAGGTCCACCACCAGTGTAATAAAAATGCCTGCTTACCAGATCTCAATGACCCCCCATTACAGAGGATCAAAAGGAAGCCTTGAATTAGACAGCCCGGTCTACTCCAGCCAGATCAAAAACAGGGTAATTCACGTCAGCACACTTCAAACTCAATAGATCCCAATAGCAGATAGCATGCCAAAAGAAACATATAGAGCTCCCATAGTGTAAAACAGTATTACATTTATTGAGGAAAAAAAATTAAAACACACTTACATCAAAGCAATAAAAGGACAGCCTTAAACCTGTGGTGCCGGCCAGACACACGCAGGAAAACCCGTTCCTGTCGGTAGGTGAGTGAAAAGAGGAGTGACGTCACAGCGCCGTTCTGCCCTATGCCGTTTAACAATAAAATTGCGTCTTCCAGGGGCATGGGTGGAACATCACGTTACACTCTATATATATAGTATAATTTTCCTGATCAAAACTGATGGCTCCCACACTGGTCAACTATAGTTTACATACTACACAGTTGGCTGAACTTTCCTGTGCATCTAGTTTCCAACAAAGAGAGGGTATAAGGTTCCACGCTACAAGCTATATGAAGGCTTTATGTGATTATATGGGCACCTCTCACTGGGAGTTTTCCAGTTTTGCTTGATGATTTATATATGTGCCATAATTCACTCTGACTCCACAATGCTTATATGGGGGCTGGTCTCAAAAAACATTTCATAAAATTACACCCTCACAAACTTCAAATGCTATTCAGCCATTCCAGCCACATGTTGGTCCCAGAACACATCCTACCAGAGGATCTTAACAGGAATTCTGAATAACATTCAAGTTACATAAAATAATTTAATCTTGACCCTGGCTTTAATTTTGTGACTTTGTTTAGGTAGACTGTGCACCCTACTGGGGTATTCATACTTATGAACATTTTGAATTGGGGGGTGTTCATACAATTTCTCTGCAGCTGCCAAGGATGGAATTTTAAAGTAGAAGTACAGCCAAAGCTTGTTTGGCTGTACCTTTCCTGTGGATCACAGGAGTACAGCTGACAATGGACTGAAGCCTGCTGTTGGCTGCATTACAGAGCCAGTCCAGGCTCAGGCAAGATCGCAACAATAAAGTCAGGATCTGCCTGGACTGGCACCCGATGAGAGCCTGAGCTGGCCCTTCCCAGCTTGGGGCAGAGCAGAGAGCTGGTGACTGACAGTCTTGCTTGGTTCTCACAGCTCCCTGAGCAGAGAGCTGGTGACTGGCACTTTGCGGTGTTTGATCGATTGGTTCTCAGTGTTAGAGCCAGTGAGGGAATGATACAGCCTCAGTAATGTATAAATCTTCCAAAAAAAGTCCATACTCTTTTAATAATTGGCCAATTAAATTTGTATTAGTTAGTGGGCTTTTGTATGTTCTAGGTTATATGTGTTCAATAAAGTTATTTTCCTTAATTGTTACATGTGTCAGGCTATTTTCTGAGTCTCTGACATATACTATATATATCCATTAAGGTTGAGCTCAGTATGGTTTTTATGATTATTTTCTTCTTCCTTCATGTATGTATGCACTGACAGTTCCCTCATAATTTAATAGAATATTGTTTTGTTTTGTTTTTGTCTTGAGGACACATTTTATTTGCTCCTTTTTGATATGGACATTTACCAAATAAAAAATTACCTGAAGCTGAACCTTATTCCTCCTAGTCACCAGTATTGTCTGTAGGCTCCCTGCTTTCAGGTGCCTGACAATTTGGATATCTATTTATTTAGAACAACCTCATCAATCAATTATTTTCACATGGCATAACAAATTGCAAATACCATTTTCTTTGGCAGGATGTCTGCTTTCAGAAAATACCAAAACCTTCAGTGCAAGAAACTATGAAGGACCCCCCCTGACCCCCAGCTGAGTTTCCCCTCCCCCTTTTCGCAGAATGCCAGGGCCTGGTCGCAAGTGCAACAGTTGCGACCCTGGTATTTCCTCCATTGATGTCAGCATTTTTTTTCCCCTTTTATTCAATTTTTTTTATTTATTTTAAAAACATTTTTATTTATTTATTCTTTTTGCATTTTTTTTATCAACCCCTGTTGGGGGGCTTTGGTGAAATTTCAGGGTTCTAAACCGACTTACAAATGGAAGCATAGTAAACACAGTTTATTATTCTTAAGTTATGAATGAACAGAGTCAGGGATCCGTACGGATCATAGACTCTATTCATTAAGAAAAGGAAGGGGCCCCTTCCCTGCTCTCCATCCTGATAGATCCCCAGCACTGCAGGGGATGGGCGGGAGTACACAAGAGCTTGGGGCACTAGGAAGTGGATAGGAGCAACTGTGGGGTGGCATGTAGAGGAACCGATCCCTTCCATTTTCTTCCTGCAGCCACTAAAAGGCTGCAGGAGGTAAATGGAGGGGATTTTTTCCTCTATATGTCGCTCCTCCTATCCAGGTGTGTAGAGGGCTGAACGGGCCCTCTGGAGCATAGGAACATGTTAAAATTGCAACCCCTGTACATACTCCCCTGCTGGAGGGGGCCGGGTGAATGGCAGTGCTGGGGGGATGGGATGAATGTCAATGCTGGGAAGAGGGATGGGATGAGTGGCAGCAATGCTGGGGGGGATGAGTGGCAGTAATGGGGGATATGATGAGTGGCAGCGCTGGTGGAGGGATGTGATAAGTAGCAGTGCTGGGGGGATGGAATGAATGGCAGTGCTTAGGGGGATGGAATCAGCGGTGGTGGTGGAGATTGGGTTCAGTGGCAGTGTTGGGTGCCGGGATCAGAGATACTTACTTGCTTTCAGTGTCCACTCAGTTTCCCCTGCAATGCTCTTTGTTTATCACTGCTCTCCCTGCTCCATGTGTCTCTACTGACATAGATGGGGTCTCATAGCACAGTGGCAGCGACCTCCCCCAGCCCCCCCACCCACCTTCACTGTACTAGATAAGCTGACTCTCTTCTAGATTCTTATCTCTGCAGCAGACAGCTGCACATTGCATGGGTGGACCCAATGCAGATACTGTGTGGGCAGTCTACTGTACCTGTTTCTACCTGGGGCATAACTAGTGAAAAAGTAAGTGCCACCCACACAGTAGCAGAACACCAAAGCCTCAAGTGTGACCTTTGCAACCACGGTTGTTCAGCCACTGCCCTTTGGAATTATAACTAATCTTCAGACCTAAAATTATAATTTTAATATATGCAAAAATGCAAAAATGGGAGTGAAAAGGTAAATTAGCAATAGCAGACACCTAGTCATGTGCAGATGCATGTAACTAAACATCCCATGCCAGTCCCTAAATGCCTGTAAACACAGGTTCACTACAGGAACTGAAATAAGCTCCTTAGGTTAATCATAACTACCCATTTATGGGACCTGAATTGCTCAGTAATAAAACTATTTAAGATTTTGTTTTCCTTTACAGGTAAATTTAGGGAGGAATTCAAAGCAGCTTTTTCTTGCTGTTGCCTTGGTGTCCAAAAACCTCAAGATGATCACCTCATTCGAGGAAGAGCCAGCACTGAAAGCAGAAAATCACTGACTACACAGATCAGCAACTTTGATAATGTTTCAAGAATCTCAGAAAATGTTGTTCTAACTAATCTGAGCACTATGAACCCAAATGGTTCCGGAGCAGTTAACAACTGGTAAAGAAACTGCAAGAAAGACAAATATACATACAATTCAGCTGTGTAACAAAGTACATTTTTTATATTACATTACTGCTCAGCACTTTGTTTTTTGCTTATTTATATGTTCTGGTTTACCCAAGGCAGAGCCATGATCAGGCTTATTGCCAAAGCAAATGCTTTATCATTGCAATTTAACAATGTTATGACAAGCCATACTTTTGGAGCACAAAGGTGGTGTGGTGGATGAAAGCTTTCTAAAAAAAAAAAAAAAACTTTCAAGTATTTAGGTATTTTGTAAAAGTGAAGGAAAATAAAAACATGATGTTTTGTCCAGAAACAACAAGACTCCATAGCAACATAACTACAATAGAAACTGGCAGCTACTTTTTGATGACTTGTTGTGATTTCACTTTTCTTTCCAACAATTTATTTGCATACCTCAACGTCTTTATTTTTATATACATTCTCTAAATTATGTTGATTAGCGTTCATTTTTGTTTCATTTTTTTTTTTTTACGAGATGCAACCAGTTTGGTGAACAGTATAGATAAAGTGATCATCAGTACTAAGATACTGAAAAAGGTTTTAGTGATCCTTTTTTTTCTTCTTGCGTATACTGCCTGCTCAAAATATGCAGCTGTGTGTAAGGATTAAAGGATATCTCTACTTTGTGCTGCATTTTGAGTTGGAATATGCACTTTAATAATTGCATATACACTATACTGTCAAAAGTATTGGGATACCTGTCTTTACACGCACATGAAATTTAATGGCATCCCGGTCTTATGCCTGGTACACACGATTGATTGATTGATTGATTTTTGAGCTTAATTAGGCGCCAAATGCCCACTGTGAAGTGAGCGTCTAAGCGCCGCTGGTGAGATGTAACTTTGAATCAATCTGTGGTGAAGAAGAGAGAGAAAAGAGAAGAGAGGGCGGTGAAAGGAAAGGGTATCCAGCCCTTAGGGGAGCAAGAGGAAAGAGCCGTGAAGTGTATGAGAAAAAATATAAAAGAAAAAAGGAACAGTGGGGATAATAGAGGAGGGGTAGAAGACATCATAGTTATTAGAGAGGCAAGTGGCCCCTTCAATGAGGGGGCGGACTGTGAGAGGGAAAAGAATATAAATGTATCCATAGGCCTGGACGAACAGCTCCTTCTTTAGTTTTTTTCTGAAGAGGAGCAGGTTGGGAAAACTGCCATGAGAGCTTTTGGCCGGGAAACCCGGCCGTTTTCTATGCTCCATCACAGTTTTCCCGACAGGAAAACTGCCGAGAAAAAAGAGAACCAGCTCTTTTTTTTCCCACCGGGATTCCCGGCGGTCTTTTTCCTAGCAGTTTTCCTATGTGAAAAACTGCAATGGAGTATACACACAGCCGGGATTCCCGACCAAAGCTTCATCGCAGTTTTCCTGACATGAAAACCTTTTTTGTGTGTAGGAGGGAAAACTTGCCGAGCAGGTTCTCGGTTTTCCCCTCTGGATTCCCAGCGGACTGTTTACCGCCGGGAATCCTGTACGTGTGTACTAGGCATAAGTTTGTAGGGTTCAATATTGAGTTGGCCCACCCTTTGCAGCTATAACAGCTTCAACTCTTCTGGAAAGGCTGTCCACAAGGTTTAGGGGTGTGTCTATGGAAATGTGTGACCATTCTTCCAGAAGGGCATTTGTGAGGTCAAGCACTGATATGGACGAAATAAGAACAGAGGGGCAAACTGATGTGGACAAGAAGGCCTGGCTTGCAGTCTGCGCTGTAATTCATTCCAAAGGTTTTCTATCAGGTTGAGGTGCAGGCCAATCAAGTTCCTCCACCCCAAAACTGTATGGACTTTGCTTTGTGCACTGGTTCAAATCATTTGGTGAAGGGGCGATTATGGCATGTTTTTTTTAGGGGTTGGGCTTTGCACCTTAGTTCCAGTGAGGGGAACTCCTAAGGAAGCAACATACCAAGACATTTTAGACAATTGCAAGCTCCCAATTTTGTGGAAACAGTTTAGGAATGGCCCCTTCAATATTGAACCCTACAGACTTAGACTGGGATGCCATTAAAGTCCATGTGCGTGTAAAGGCAGGTGTCTCAATACTTTTGACAATATAATGTATATCTAGAAAAAATGAATACTATAGAGGTTTTATTGCTAGTATTTACAAATATATTTATTAAAGAATGTATAGCTCATCTGTTAAAGCTGCTAGAGCTCAATGCTCCCGAAGGTCTTCTTGCCACCAGCATCCCGGCTCAGTAAGATTGGAAGAGTGGGATCCAGTAACAAGGAGTCAAATAGAATGTGCTGCAGGACACTTGCACTGGCAGTGAATGAGCCAACAATGGTCCTGCATTATCCAGCCAACAATCTGGGATGTCATTTGATCCAGTGTTTATGAACAAACTGTAAATGTTGGAAATCAAACTGTTTTGTCTGACAGTGGTGCTTGAATCACAAAACTGGCTTTACAGAATTAAAGCCCAAGAAAATTATCTCTTGCAGTAGGGTTGTGCTTTCACTGCAAGGGTTATTTGCTTGTTTAGTGTAGTGGAGAGTAAGGCTGGGTTCACACTAGTGTGACTTGGATGTGGATTTTCCTGCATCCAATTCACATAACAGGAGAGTGTGCCCAACTCTCAATGAAGCTGGTTCACACACCACCATGGTGGCCGCAGAGTGGATTGCACAAGACCACTGTGTGTCTTTGGCTCTGTTTTAGATCTGAATTCAGGCAAAAATTTGGGCCTGATTAATCCCTGAAGCAGTGAACAGGGACGCACTGGACCCCTGCTGCTGTGAGTCGTGTTTGCACTAAGTGTGAACCCAGCCTGAAAGCGCATTTACTTACCTGATCCTTTGTACCCCCCAGTAGGCTGTACCCACATTCTAGCAGTAGACTGACCCATGGTGTCATCACTTCCAATGCAGGTCTTGGTAGAATAAGGACCTTTGACTGCTGGGACATGGGGGAGAATACATTGCAGGGACTGGTCTATCAAAATGGAGGAGCAGTGGCTCAGGCAAGAAAGTCTACTTTAACAAGACCCCTAGACCTGATTGAACAATCCCCCCTGCCATGCAGGCACAGCCCCAGTGAGATCATTTTCAAGTTTTCCAGGCTTCAAAATCATTTGACAGACAAAACAGCTCCCATATATGTATTTCAACTATGTATTTAGCTACTTTTTTGGAATTTAGCTTTAATTGTATGAACACTTATCTGCATTATCATCACATGGTGGCAGTTAATTTAAATGAGCTGTAAATGCTTCACAATAGACCACAGAGATAAAAAGTAAATGCTGTAATCTAGTTCATACGGATTCATACTATGAGACAATTTTATTACAGGATACCCTCAACAAAAATGTTTCTTTAGATCTCAAAAGTTAAAGCGGTGGTTCCCCCTAAAACTAATTTCTAACAATAGATTCGTAAGACCCGTTACACTGCGGGTAGGCTGGCTTTTTTTTTTTTTTTGTACATAACGAGATCTCCCCGTCTCGTCCCTAGGCGGTGGGCGGAACTAGTTGATTGACGTTCCTCGGACGGGCGCGTACGTGACGTCACGACTTTCCGAAAGAAGCCGAACGTCGCTGCGCATGCGCCGTATAGAGTCGGCTCTATACGGCGCATGCGCAGCGACGTTCGGCTTCTTTCGGAAAGTCGTGACGTCACGTACGCGCCCGTCCGAGGAACGTCAATCAACTAGGAACGCCCACAGACAAGGAACGAGACGGGGAGATATCGGTATGTACTAAAAAAAATAAAAAATAAAAAGCCAGCCTACCCGCAGTGTAACGGGTCTTACGAATCTATTGTTAGCAATGTGTTTTAGGGGAAACCACCCCTTTAATAGAAGTTTTGCATGCCAGAGTACAATGTACACCTACTGGTAAATTGCCTTCTAGGTGTTTGGGTTATCAAAACAAGCTTATGCAATCAATTGCCATTGGGAACTTTTTCCTAAAGGGGTTATATGAACAAAATGTGAAAACACTACAGTGGCTAGCTAACCGATACAATTTTGCCTAAGGCTTTTCTTTTGTATATTATTGTAGTTTGTTTTAACACTGTTTGCTTAACTTTGCACACCTGCCAGTGACTGGGTTCACATTTACTGCTTTTATGACAGGTAGTTTATTAACTCATGGCTGCAGTAAGCAGTGCATGTAACTTTTTTTTATATATATTGTATTTTAATTTGCCAACAGAGCCCCCCCCCCCCCCCCCCGTCTACTGTCCAGCATAAAGTGTTGATACAAGTTTGAGGAGCAACGGTTTGTGTGCATGTACTTTATGTTATTATGATTGCACTATTTCTGTTATTTATTTTGAAAGCAGCTTATTGATTTTTTTTTAAATAATTGTTTCTCTTTTCTTTTTTAAACAATGGAATGATGCAATGCAAGTCAATGCAGTGTTGCGCTGTGAACAGAATACATAGAAAACAATTCTTTTCTATGTGTCCATGCGTTGAACTGTGTTTGCAGTAGTGTCATGCCACGTACACATGATCAGTCCATCCGAAGACACACCATCGGTTAAAAAAACGATCGTGTCAGAACACGGTGACGTAAAACACAACGTCGTGCTGAAAAAAACTAAGTTCAATGCTCCTAAGCATGCGTCGACTTGATTATGAGCATACGTGGATTTTTAACCGATGGTTGTGCCTACTAAAGTTTTTTTCCCATCGTTAGGAATCCATTGGTTAAATTTAAAGCAAGTTGGCTTTTTTTTTAACTGATGGTTAAATGACCTATGAGGCCCACACACAATCGGTTTTGACAGATGAAAACGGTCCATCAGACCGTTGTCCTCTGTTTAACCTATCGTGTGTACTTAGTTGGCCCTTACTACAGAGATTGGGTCAGAGTTCTCATAGCATACTTTTTTTTTAATTGACAATCATTGCATTATTTTAATATTTTAAAGTGTAAACCACTTGATTGCCTGGCACTTGAACATATGAATGTATTACAAGTATCTTAATCCTCTTTCAAAAACAGGGAAACTATATTGCATCATCCAAGCACCTCACTGCATCCACCCCCTGGAAAATGTGTGGGTGGAGTTCCTCTAAAATTTCTAAGAAGACCCTTATTTAGGCATGCAGTCTGGGAGTGCAGCAAGCATACAGCCCCTCTTCCTGTAGAAGACCAGGCTACATGCCTTTAAACACTGAAGGGGTACCCTGCAAGCAAAGAGTGGTAACACCTCTCTTGAAAAGCACTCTTGTGTTCAGGGACAAGGTTTTGTTTCCCACCTCTGATGCCCCAAGAAGAAAGGGGTGGGGGTGATTTGGAGGACCCTAAAATCTGGAAACTCCTTTTATAAAAAGAGGGAACCCAGATAGCCACCCCCTCCAAGGAGAATGAGTACAGTGGTACAATAGTACCCATTATATATTCCTGCAAGAAGATAAAAGCAAAAAAAAAAAACACACCTTAAAAACATCCTTTTAAATGAAATAAAACTCAAAACAGGTTACACTAATGCTCTCTGAAGTAAATACACACTAATCACATCATCCACTTCAGTCATGATGGCTCATCACCCGACAATATTTACAGAATGTAGTGCCATCACTAAATGAAATATCCTGGGTACTGTGGTATTGTAAACACAACACCCGGAATTTGGGTGTTGTGAAAAATATACTACAGCGCTAATTAAATAATCAATTCCACGTGCACCTAAATAAAAAACCAAATAATATAACTGCTATCTTTATTGATACCAAATCCAAACAGTGAAACATATAAAATATAGATGCGCTAATATTAACTTAAAAGGTGATAAAACGTACAAAGAAAACTAATCAGGGAGAACACTCCATAAACTGTGAATTACTATTATGTCCTTAATTAGTGCACAGTGATTAGCAGGATTCCATGCAGGAATTTGGGTGATGTCATTGACCAAGTGCTGTATGGTCATGACAAAATTTGACCAATGTCACCTGGGATTCCTGACAAGAAGGTGATATGTATACATCAGGGGGTGTGTGGAAGTGATCATCTGACTGCACTGCCAGGAGTATGTGCATAACCCTGCAGCTGCAGGCATTTTCCTGCTATCAAAATTTTCAGCCAGTGATTTTCTCTCTTGTAGAAGTGAACCAAGTTTTCTACACAGCCACTCAATCGCTTCTACAGGGCACAGAAGGGGGTCCCCCCTCGCACTGCCTTTCTCCATCTTTACTGGACCTTCCTGAGTGTTCAGGGAGCTTGGTACCACCACCACTCAGTGTCCATGTACTCTGAGACTGGAGAAAGGTACATCCATATCTGCATCCCCTCTGTGTTGTAAGAAACCAAAAGGGACAAGGATTTTGTCACTTCTGTTTGATGTTTACATACTGTTATATAATGTATCTGCTCAAAACAAATATTGTGCAGTATAAAAAGTTGCAACAACCGACATTTAATTCTCCAGGGTCTCTGCTTTCAAAGATATATCATGTTTGGGGGTTCTACGTAATTTTCTAGCAAAAAAATGCTGATTTATACATGTACAACAAAAATGTAAGAATTGGCCTTAATAAATAAGGTCAATAAATATCTGTTTAGATATTTTCCTGAAACATATTTATAAATGTCAAAAGTTTTCTATTTATAATCCACACTTGCTGGTTAGAAAAAAGCAAAAGGGCCATATAATCACATTTAGGATTGTATTTTAGAGATGACAGGAAAAATACTGAAGCCATTTTAGAAAAATAGTGAGCAAGAAAATATTCTATGTTGTGTGTTTTATCAGCAAATAATAGCAAATAATAGCAAATAAAAACACAGAGATATGAATGTTTAGAATTATGACTTAGATACTGAATGTAAGCCTGCAAAACTTGATATACAAGTTTTTTTTAAACAAGTTTTATTTTATTTTACCTTTGACAATAATGTGCTTGGGTTGAGACTTCAATTTTCACAAATTTTAAAAGCTAAACACACATTTATTATGTATTAGTATACAACCTGGAGAAAATATAGTTCATAAACTATAGTAAGGAAAGGTTATCCATAGTGACAAATCAGATTTTGTTTTCATTTTTTTTGAGAATTGAAAATTAAACTTGGTTAGGTCCAGTTTTTCTTATACAAAGAAATCAGATGCTTGGATGCTAAAAAATCCATCATGTTATTGTTTTCTTTACTCAGTTTGTATTTATTTACTATTTGTTATCTATTGGAATATTATCTGTCCTTAGTATTTTATTGGAGGTAGTTCCTAGATTTTAATGGCTGTAAAAAGAAATGAACATGGACAAGCCATTGCAATGCCTCTCCAGAAAGTTAAAGTGGTAGTAAAACCATTGAGCATAAATACTGGAATCCCCTCTGTTATAGCAAGCTGTATTGTACAGTTTATGTGTTTTTTTTTAAATTATGCAGCTAAATACCTTATTTCACAGCGCCACTATGCAGTCACGTGACCTCCTGTCACTCTCCTTCCCTGATCTAAGGACTACAGTGGGAGGGGCTGAGACTCCCCTCTGACATCAGCCAGGAGGACACATTACAGCGGCCCTGAAATAAGGTATTTAGCTTCATAATTTAAAAAAAACATACACAAACACTGTACAATATAGCTTGCTGTAAAAGAGGGGTTTCCAGTAATTATTCTCAGTGACTTTACAACCACATGGAAAAGCGACAAAAGGGGAGGGGCAGGGAGCAGATCAGCTCTCACAGCACAGACTATTGAGCTGACAGGCAGGGAGGGAGGAGAAAAGGGTGAGACTGACTACAGTATCATGGATTAGCAGTCATGATCACAGTGGTCAGTACACCTAGGAACTATTAATCATGAGATGTTTGTAAGTACATGTCTTATGCATTTTTATTAAATATTTTGTACGGTATCACGCTATGGTCCGTTTTTATTTATATATCGAGGATATGTTCAATCATCGATGTGGTGCAATTTGAGATCTGCTCCCTGGATCCCTCCCCAGTCTGATGCTAATCTGATGTGGAGCCCATTGAATAGAATCTGTCTACATGCCTAATGTTTGGGTGGTTCTGGTAAGCGGCTTTCAGTTTGGTGGTGGTGTGTTCACACTGAAGTTTTGCTGACACATGGTGGTGCTGCTACAAACTTTTTATTGGACTGAATGTGCTTTTATTCATATTATCTATTATCATTGCTTTTTACCAGCCTGATATCTGGTTTCCTACTTGGCGCAGTTTACTTTTATATTGGACTGTATATTGTGCTTTAAAGGAATATGATTTTTTTAAGGTTACAACCGCTTTAATTAAGCCTTCTATTAAAGCGGTTGTAAACCCATAAATAAAAAAAAAACCTGCAAGACAAAAGCATAATGAGCTAGTATGCATAGCATACTAGCTCATTATGTATTACTTAGATCGAAGCAACCCGCAGCCATCCTCGACCCCCCTCCGGCCACGGACATCTCTCCTGGAGCTTGCTTCCGGGTATCGCGGCTCCGGCGCTGTGATTGGCTGTAGCCGAGATGATGTCACTCCAGCGCATGCACACTGGAGCCGCCGGTTACGGCACAGCTAACTGAAGCAAAGGCATGATGTGCCATTGCTTTAGTGCGCATGTGCCGATCACTTCGGGAAACATGCAGACACAGGGGGATATCTTCTAAACCATGCAGGTTTAGAAGATATCCAGGCTAGCTACAGGTAAGCCTTATTATAGGCCTTAATATAGGTTTACCTGTAGCAAAAAAATAAAAAGGGTTTACAACCACTTTAAGGTGGTGATGGCAGATAACTGTAATCTATGTTTAGCTATTGCTGAAGTGGAGACGGGTATTTCGTAGAGTTTTCCTATGAGTCATACAGAATAAGAACCCCAACAAATGACACATATTGCTTACAGGAGCCAACCACAAATGTTTAGTCATTTTACAACTACAGATTACAATTAAAGCTGATTAGCTAATATCTGTGTTTTCCTCTGTGCTACAATTTCATAAAAGAGAAATGTATCCAAAGTTTTTTGATCATACTTCTCTTTTGGATCACAGGAGTGCACTTACTTTTGTATGCCTGTGATAATCCTGTGATCCAGAATCAGCTGTCAGCTGGCTAAAGTCCCATAGAGCTGCTCCAGGCTCTGAAACTAACGACAATAACGTTGGGATCCACCAAGTTGCCTTATCGGCAGTTGGCTCAGCCTTTCAGCATACCACTGAAAGCCACAGCCAGCCTCTCCCGCCTCCTACTCAGTTCAGTGCTCCAGTGAGAGCTGGAGGGGCAGAGCAGAGAGTGGACTGGACAGATTCCAGAGTGGACTGAGAACTGAGCGATTAGCTGTCATCTGATTGCCTAGTCCTTGGTCCTAGAGCCTGCAGGTGAGTATTATATATTTTTTTATTTTTTTTATTTTCACACTTCTCTTTTACCTTTGATTTGTCAGTCACCTTTTAGTGTACTTTTTCATTAAAAAATGTATTCCCCGTCCCTATGTTATTGAGTAGCTAATGAATGCAACACAACAGATATTAAACTATAGTGATGACTACAGACTGAGTATGATAAACATCTACAATAGCTGAATGCCTGGTCAGTATATTGTATATGTATAAATTCCCATTAAAACAACTGTGCATATCTATCAACACTGTTTAGATGCTATTAGTTTTTATCCACACTCATATCAGAACAATTCTATATGTTTACCATCTTAGGCTACGATTTAACTTGAAAGTGAAAATCTTTCATTGTATAACTGTGTTCTAAGAATTAGTAGCATAAGTGATTTTCTGGCATGGTTTTGAACTCAGGTATTTTGCTTGTTCCAGTCTGAACTGAATCCTGCTGTATTGAGTTCTATTAAATATCGGTCCTGGTTCACAATGTACAGAAAATTAAATCAAATATTTTTCCAGATACTTAATAGACACATATTGAATACATCTCCAGTTTTGATATCAAGGTTATTTACTATCTCTCTAAAAGATACCGTAATCAACTTTTAAAAGAGTCTTGCTAGCAAAACACATTTAATATTTTCTGATGCTAAGTAATGTCATGACTGGATCAAAATGTGTGAAAGCAGTGATGTGAACCTTATTTGTTTTAGATGCTATGCTTTACAGCTTTCCTTAAAACTTTCACCTCTGTGCAGATATGGTTTTAGTTTCCTTGACTGCAATTCATTTATGATATGTAATTGTTGCACTTAAGAAGATCCAATGTTATTTTTGTCTTTGCAAGTGTTTCAGTTATTTATTTTAAGAACTTCTTTGCTATTAGCTTTATATGACCCATTTAATGAACACTCATGTCTAAACTCTTATGTATGTATAATTCACCTCATTGAACCTACTACAATTATCTTCACAATTCAGCTGTTGTGACACATATGTACCATGATTAACCAGTTCTTTCAATTCTCTACTTGAAAAGAGAGGGATCAGGTTCTTATCATATTTTACTTGATTTAGCTAGCTCATCATCTGATTTTTAGAATTATCCTACACAGCCTGATGCTCACCCAGTCTTGTCAGGCTGTCAAGAAATTACAACCCTAGAACAAACATGGCAGTAGTAAAACAGGCATGACGGTTTCTATTCTACAAATAACTTTTCATTTTTTTGTTATTTGTTAGGTAATGACATCCAGCTGGCCAGAGATACCCTTCCAATGATTTGGGTACTAGGACAAGAGCTTAAACAACCAACAGATTTTACATGGTAGACCAAAATGTCTCTAAAAGGAACCCAACATCAACTTGTGCTAGTGTTCTGTAATAAAAGTACATTATTCAGGGTTTAAAGATACTTATACCCACTTTAATATTGTTTATATATATCACGTGTAGGATCTACTGCAGAAAATATTACATTAAGAAAGAAACAAAATTATTGCCGCTAAGCGATATTACCCTACCAATTTCGTTCTGCTTTTAACAAACACTATAGGGCCCTTTTCAAAATCGGTACCAGACCCTTATATACCTTAAAAAAGTGTGGGGTGCCTTGGCAAGACACCCTCCTAATTTTGAGGGCACAGGCCCTTGTATGGTTAAGAAAGGTGAGGCCACAGATTAGCAGCCCCCTTACTTTATTTGCCAGCCAGCATGCCTGCATGCTTGAATGCATGGGAAAAAAAACAGCATTGGCTCCTCCCCAAAATCCATACAAGAACTTTATCCTTATTGGGGACTGGTATGAATTTTGAGAGGGGACAAAATGCAATAAACATAAAAAAATGGGATCTCCTTAAAAACCCATATCAGACTCTTATACATATACACAGCTTATCTAGCCACGAAATGGACCATTAATGTGCAGCCCCTCCCTTATTCTTGACCACGTGTCCTTAACTTTGCGAGGGCACCTTACCAGCCCTCCCTCCTCCCTGGCAAAACACATAGGAGTGGATTTATTAAAGGCAAATAGACTGTGCACTTTGCAAAGTGCAGTTGCACTCCGCAAGAGAAGTTGCTTCAGAGCCTAGTAAATTAGTAGAAACTCTGTTGATATCCATCATGCAATCATGTGAAAGCAAAAATATATTTTTTTTTTGCTCGTGATTGGGTATTCTTTGCAAAGCTAAGCCTTACCTCATTTACTTAGCTCTGAGCAGCTGCACTTTCAGAGTACAATTGCACTTTGCAAAGTGCTCAGTCTTTTTGCCTTTAGTAAATAAACCCCATAGTCCCTGGCAAGAGACCTTCCCTTGTTGAATGCATATGTCCTGGTATGGTTCAGAAGAGAGGCCACATGCTTGCTGCCCCCTTTATTTGCCAGCCAGACTCCATTGTATGGATC
This sequence comes from Rana temporaria, assembly GCF_905171775.1. NCBI lineage: Eukaryota > Metazoa > Chordata > Amphibia > Anura > Ranidae > Rana > Rana temporaria. The sequence goes on from NC_053492.1 coordinate 216,668,335, forward strand.
TGGTATGGGTTTTGAAGAGGACAATAGTCTTTTTTTATGCTTATTGCATAGAATCTACAATCATCTTCTTTCACTATTGTCAAATGACAGCTCCCTGTCTGGATGCTAAATTTCAACAAACCAGCCAGGTATGCTGGCTAACTCACTGGGGTTTATTTTGTAAACACAGATGTTCACTTTGTGTGCAAAAATACATTTTATATTTTTGTACTGTGCATAGTGCAACTTCACTTGCAGGGTTAAATTAAATCTACCCCATTGACAAAATATGGCCATATCAAACATATTTGGTAAATTACATCACCCAGGATGCCCACAAGCCTGTTTACAATTTTAAACAAGCCAGCAGATGGAGAGAAGCTGTCATTTAGCAGCTGTATTAAAAACCAACACAAACTGAATGACTTCCAACTACATCAGCCGGAGGTTTGGAGGGGGGGGGGGGCAAGTTTAGACATTTAGTTCACCCATTCTGCAAACTGAAAACAGCTTTGGCTTGGGTTAAACTCATGGTTGACTTGAAGCTAAAGCTCATTCCATTCCGTGAATGCCCTCAACCAACAAAAACAAGTTTTTTAGGACATTATTAAAGTGCATTACAACAGTAACAATAACTAACAATTTAATCATTGTAAGCTCCTGATAAGAATTACAAAATGATCACACAACAGGATAAGCTAAAGCCATTATAGCCAATTCCCCTGCTGCCCTTCTTTGTCCAGTTTTAATAAATGACCTTAAATGCCTTTTATTTTTCATTCTCTTTTTTTTAAATCAGGAATGCAAAAAAGCTTCTATTGAAATTCTAAAAACACTTATTTTCTAAAAGAAACATGTTAGATACATTTGATATGTGTTATAAAGTACATAAAAATGTATATACAGAAATACAAGATTTGTGATCAGATGAAGTGTGTGTGTAAATATAATGCAGATTTAAAAATTTAATTTATTTGCCTGACATTCACATTAAAGCCTCATACAGCATTGTAATCTAAATGTATGACAATTACTTCAGCATGCACATTTATTTATTTTCCAATGCAAAAAAAAAAAAACATGTACATGCCTGCTTTAAATATGCAAATTGTTTTAAATAAATTTATGTTTTTTCATTTAATTTTGTTTTGAAATGTGTCAGTTCTGAATTAATTGTAGGGAAGAACACAAGGCAAGCTACACAATTTGCAGTCCCTGGTAATTCCAAAAAATAATATATATATATATATATATATATATATATATATATATATATATATATATATATATATATATATATTTCTTCCACACCACTGACTTCTAGTAAAACACACCTTTTTATAAACAAAAATAACCATTGATTCCGATTCTTCCTATTTTTTCATCTATGCAGTGTGGGATAGAAAAGATGGTGAAAAATTCAGGTAAGTAACAATGGAGTTTAGAAAAACTAAAATAAATAGAAGATTAGCTAGGTGCAGGGGTGGGTGGAAATTTGATTTGTTTTGCCTGTAAATGGGCATTATGGTGTAAATTAAACCCTTTAAATATTAAGACTGTTTCAGAGAATTAAAGGGATTCTAAAGCTAAAAGATTTTTACTTAATGCCTTCCTTACATTAAGGTAAAAAAGGTTTTACAACTTGCTGTGATCCCCCACCTCCTTAAATAGTTACCTGAATCCTTAATCAATCCAGCACTGTGCATGGCTGCATCTTTTCTCTCCTCTTTCCCCATACTCACAGGCACAGGGGCAGCATCAGGAGCCATTGTCTCCTGCTGCTGTCAATCAAATGTTGTGAGGAGGGATTGGGAGACAAGGGCCGAGCCATGCTGTGTGTGTCAATGGATGCATATAGCCTGGCTGAGAATAGAGGCTATACATCTGTCCGCATAGCAAGTGGTTTTCTATGGGGACCGATGGAGAAAAGGAGGGGCTGACAGCATCGGCGGGAGACCATAAGAGGAGGTTCGGGCCACCATTGCACAGAGCAGGTAAGTATAGCATGTTTATTATTTTAATTAAAAAAAATAACTTATGAAATATGTATTCACTGTGCATAATTTGAAACTAGTGGGATACGTTCATCAGAAGTTGAAACTACTGCTTCTTCACTGACATAAATGGGGTCTATTAACCACTTGAGACCCGCGCTATTGACAAAAGAGGTCAACAGCGCGCCTCTCAGGTGCCAACTGGACGTCTTCGGACGTCATTTGAAGTGTATTACCCGCGCGCGCCTCTGGGGGGCGCGCAGCGGGTAAATACTGTCCCGGCGCATCGCTGGGAAGCCGATGCGTGTACCTGGTGGCTGCGATGTCCGCTGGGTACACGCGATCGTCGGGAACACAGCAGGGACGTGGAGCTCTATGTGTAAACACAGAGCTCCACGTGCTGTCAGAGGAGAGGAGACCGATCTGTGTCCCTTGTACATAGGGACACAGCATCGGTTACCTCCCCCAGTCACCCCCCTCCCCCCACACAGTTAGAACACACCTAGGATACACATTTAACCCCTTCCTCACCCCTTAGTGTTAACCCCTTCACTGCCAGTCACATTTATACAGTAATTAGTGCATTTTTATAGCACTGATCGCTGTATAAATGTGAATGGTCCCAAATTTGTGTCAAAAGTGTCCGATACGTCCGTCGCAATATCGCAGTCCCAATAAAAATCGCAGATCGCCGCCATTACTAGTAGGCGCTATAACTTTTGCGCAAACCAGTCGCTTATTGCGTTTTTTTTTTTTTTTACAAAAATACGTCGAAAAATACGTATCGGCCTTAACTGAGAAAAAAAATAGTTTTAAAAAAAAAAAAAATTGGGATATTTATTATAGCAACAAGTAAAAAAAATATATATTTTTTTTAAATTGTCGCTCTTTTTTTGTTTATAGCGCAAAAAATAAAAACCGCAGAGGTGATCAAATACCACCAAAATAAAGCTCTATTTGTGGGGAAAAAAGGATGTCAATTTTGTTTGGGAGCCACGTCGCACGACCGTGCAAATGTCAGTTAAAACGACGCAGTGCCGGAAGCTGAAATTTCGCCTGGACACGAAGGGGGTTTATGTGCCCAGTAAGCAAGTGGTTAACTACAAAAAATCACTGCAATGACACAGCCAAACATGCTATAATATGAACACTTATATTGTTTCTGATTTCCTACATTTGAGCTCACACTGTCAGTTTGGGTAATCAGTGTTAATTCATCCTCCACAGCAAAATGTTGCTCAATTACTCCTAAACAATTTTCATGAGTCAACACAACCATACCTGGCATAGAACAGCTGATCGGTATGGACCTAGAGGGCATTTGGTCACAAGAACCAAGCTGAAGGAACGTGTGCTACTAATATTTAGTAGTGTTGAGCAGAATATGCCATATTCGATTTCGCGATATATCTCGAATATATATTCGAATATTCGAGATATATTCGCTAAATTCGAATATTCGTGATATTTTATCGAAATTAATTGATTGCGATTTTTCGCTATTGCGAATGCGAAAATAATTGCGATTTTTTTAATAACTGCGGTAGGAGCGCTCTGATTGGCTTAGAATATTCGTGATATTTTATCGAAATATCGCAACATGCGAATGCGATATTAATTGCGGAATTTCGAGATATGCTGGAGGAGCGCTCTGATTGGCTCAGAATATTCGTGATATTTTATCGAAATATCGCAACATGCGAATGCGATATTTATTGCGGAATTTCGAGATATGCTGGAGGAGCGCTCTGATTGGCTCAGAATATTCGTGATATTTTATCGAAATATCGCAACATGCGAATGCGATATTTATTGCGGAATTTCGAGATATGCTTGAGGAGTTCTCTGATTGGCTCAGAATATTCGTGATATTTTATCGAAATATCGCAACATGCGAATGCGATATTTATTGCGCAATTTCGAGATATGCTGGAGGAGCGCTCTGATTGGCTCAGAATATTCCTGATATTTTATCGAAATATCGCAACATGCGAATGCGAAATTGATTGCAGATATTTCGAAAACTGCTGTAGCAGCACTCTGAAATCGAATATGTATGATATTTTAACCGAAATACATATTGCGATTGCGATTTTTCGATCGCGCATGCGCAATTGCGCGAACAACACGCGACCATTTACTGGAGCCTTGCCAGTTTCCAACTTATGATCGCAGCGCAATATTACAGCAACATGGTTGGAAGCAATTTCACTAAGTCTGAGGAAAAGTTGCTGATTTGTGTAAGTATTTTGACCACTGTTATTTCATCATCTTCAACTGCATTTAAGTCTAGTTTAAAAGTTAGTATATATGATCAGATATTAGTATTTAACCAAAAATGTGTCTCCTGCTTTTACAAAACTACAAGTCCCAGCATGCCTGGACAGCTGCAGACACCCTGGTTGGCAAATGTATATTTAGGCACTTTTCCTTGTTATTTAGCATAATGAATTTAACATTTTATTGGACATAGGACGTATGCGAACGTCCTGACTTCAGTGTCCTCAAGGCCCAAGGACGTTCGAATACATATTGCCCTTTAGATGTTGCAGAACTACAACTTCCAGCATGCCTGGGAATGCTGGCACTTCTAGTATTGTAAGTTCTGCAGGCCCCCATTTTTCAGGCCTTTATGCACGGGTCTCTAAACTGTGGCACCCTAGATGCAGCAAAAGTAAAATTCTTAGCATGCACTGACAGACCGTGGCTGATGGGAGTAGTAGTTTTGCAACAGCTGGAGGTGGACTGGTCTTGAAACCCAGAGTTAGGTAACAAACCCGTAGTGTTTTGCAACCATTCTGCCTCCAGCTGGTTATTTTCTGTTGAAAAGCCTGTGGCGTGCAAAACACAACCCAAAAACTCCACCCGGTGCAAGGAAAAATTTGCACACACCTAAAGAGTGACATCACAAAAAACTGCGACGGTTGCATACGTCAGTGGTCCTCCGAAAAGGTCCCGTCTCTGACCCCCCGGGGCGTTAGGCTCCTAGGCTCCTGACAGGGAAAAGAGTTACTGTGGTCCATACAGCCGAAGCCATATGGACCCATCTCGGTCCAAGCAGCGCAATCAACACGCGAACAACACGCGACCATTTCCTGGAGCCTTGCCAGTTTCCAACTTATGATCGCAGCGCAATCACACAGCAACATGGTTGGAAGCAATTTCACTAAGTCTGAGGAAAAGTTGCTGATTTGTGTAAGTATTTTGACCACTGTTATTTCATCATCTTCAACTGCATTTAAGTCTAGTTTAAAAGTTAGTATATATGATCAGATATTAGTATTTAACCAAAAATGTGTCTCCTGCTTTTACAAAACTACAAGTCCCAGCCCAGCCCAGCATTTTAGTCTAGTTTAAAAGTTAGTATATATGATCATATATTAGTATTTCACAAAAAATGTGTCTCCTGCTTTTACAAAACTACAAGTCCCAGCATGCCTGGACAGCTGCAGACACCCTGGTTGGCAAATGTGTATTTAGGCACTTTTCCTTGTTATTTAGCATAATGAATTTAAAAAATTTTTGGACATAGGACGTATGCGAACGTCCTGACTTCAGTGTCCTCAAGGCCCAAGGACGTTCGAATACATATTGCCCTTTAGATGTTGCAGAACTACAACTTCCAGCATGCCTGGGAATGCTGGCACTTCTAGTATTGTAAGTTCTGCAGGCCCCCATTTTTCAGGCCTTTATGCACGGGTCTCTAAACTGTGGCACCCTAGATGCAGCAAAAGTAAAATTCTTAGCATGCACTGACAGACCGTGGCTGATGGGAGTAGTAGTTTTGCAACAGCTGGAGGTGGACTGGTCTTGAAACCCAGAGTTAAGTAACAAACACGTAGTGTTTTGCAACCATTCTGCCTCCAGCTGTTTTTTGAAAAGCCTGTGGCGTGCAAAACACAACCCAAAAACTCCACCCGGATGCAGTGAAAAATGTGCACACACCTAAAGAGTGACATCACAAAAAACTGCGACGGGTACATACGTCAGTGGTCCTCCGAAAAAGGTCCCGTCTCTGACCCCCCGGGGCGTTAGGCTCCTGACAGGGAAAAGAGTTAGCAACGCATATCTCCCCTATACGTGTATCCTGTGTTGTTAATAATATATTCATAATTATGCAAATGATAATGGCTGCTATATTTATGCAAAAAAGGTGGCGACCGAAATGGCAGGATATAAAATCTTTCATGTTACCCCTGTCATTGATTAATAAGGCGAGAATGCTTCCAATTGTTGAATAGCATACATTTACGTCATATATCCATAAGGCTGTCAACAGAAGTATTACAATATACTTTGTTCTTCATCTTGCAGAAGTTCCTGGAAACAGGATACGATAAGCTGCGGAGGCAGCCAGAGAAAAGGGCTGTGGTCAGCGCCCTAATCGCTGACTTTGGCGGCCAACATGACCACAAGGCAATTGTTAAGAAGTGGTCTGACCTGAAGAGGCGCCAAATGGATCAGGTCAGACGTCTTCGGGCTAAATATCATCCAGGTAAGTTATTGTTGACAGTTATGTTTTTTTTTTAAAAAGTGTATTTTGTGCGTGAACTCGAAAGAGAGAGGAGCCGGCCTGCAGGAGTTGGGAGGCCTCCCCCAGAGGCAATCTGCCACCTTTCTCCATGCCCCGGTTGGCAATGGCGGGTGTGAGGGGGTCCTCCCAACCCAACCTCGCATAGCACACCCACCAGGGGCGGGGCTGAGACCACCAAACTCAATTCACAGGTAGCCGAGAGCGGGATCCGAACCCCTAGCTGCAGAGGTGAATCACTTGTCAGTGCAGTGGCAATCGTGTGGAGCCACCGCAGCTCCTTTGGTGACAGTTATGTAAGGTCATATGTAATTCATGTAAGGTCAGATGTTGTTAACCAAGATGCCATGTTGTGCTAACATATATCACCACCAGCCAAGGTATTCATAGTACTGTTGAAAAAAGACATGGGACAGCAGACAGGAACACAGAAGTTATGTGGGAACATAATTTTCCCATTGCTTTGCATGGGACTTTAAAGAAAAACCCCGACCATGGCAAGTGGGGGTGGGTAAGGTTTAAACCACCTATCCTATGTTTGTGGCTGACATATAAGTAACCTGTGTGCCAAGTTTCATATAAATATCTTTAGCCGTTTGTACGTGATGCTGGAACATACATACATACATACATACATACATACATTTATGCACACACACACGTTGAGTTTTATATATATAGATTACCACTAAATTCCTGTGTTAGGAGTGGGGTTGTTATAGTAATCCCGTGTGCTCCATCAGGCCCTTTTTTTAACATGAGATGGTCTGAACAAAACAAAGGAGACAAAAACAGCTCATTTTAACATGGTTGCATCCCAGCTCACGCTCAGTCCCCTGTAGTGCCCACAAGACCCTTTAATATAACATTGTCCCATTGGTTAACTGTCTATATAAATCAATTTGTATTCATATACAATACAGCAGAGTACACAGAATTTGCATACGTCATTAGAAAACATTTTTATAATATATGAACATTGTGTTATTATAGGAGCTCCAATGCCAGTTATCCGCGCCAAGCGCAGAAGGCGCCAGGCCGATGAGGAGGAGGATGAGGATGCGGCAGAGGAGGATGCGGCAGAGGAGGAGATGGATGAAGAGGAGCAGCCAGGGCCCTCCCACTCCCCAACCCCAGCTCCTGCTGAGGAGCAAGCTGAGGAGCTTCCCCCCCCACCACCCCAACTTCTCAAGCAGAAGAGCAGGAGGAAGAGAGCGGTCCTGTGAGCCTCGTTCAGGAAGGTAAATATGTGCACAATGATTAATAACATTTCAACAATAAAATGTAGATATAAAAATGGACAACATATAAAGCGCACCTGTCAGATTGTAGAACCATAATATGGTATTGATGCTAGAAGTATACAGGTAGTGCATAATTATTAGGCAAGTTGTATTTTTGAGGATTCATTTTATTATTGAACAACAACCATGTTCTCAATGAACCCCAAAAACTCATTAATATCAAAGCTGAATTTTTTTGGAAGTATTTTTTAGTTTGTTTTTAGTGTTAGTTATTTTCGGGGGATATCTGTGTGTGCAGGTGACTACTATTACTGTGCAGAATTTTTAGGCAACTTAACCAAAAAATAAATATATACCCATTTCAATGATTTATTTTTAAAAGTGAAACCAATATAACATCTCAACATTCACAAATACACATTTCTGACATTTAAAAACAAAACTAAAACAAATCAGTGACCAATATAGCCACCTTTCTTTGCAAGGACACTCGAAAGCCTGACATCCATGGATTCTGTCAGTGTTTTGATCTGTTCACCATCAACATTGCGTGCAGCAGCAACCACAGCCTCCCAGACACTGTTCAGAGAGGTGTACTGTTTTCCCTCCTTGTAAATCCCACATTTGATGATGGACCACAGGTTCTCAATGGGGTTCAGATCAGGTGAACAAGGAGGCCATGTCATTACTTTTTTTTATTTAATACCCTTTCTTGCCAGCCACGCTGTGGAGTACTTTGACACGTGTGATGGAGCATTGTCCTGCATGAAAATCATGTTTTTCTTGAAGGATGGTGACTTTTTCCTGTACCACTGCTTGAAGAAGGTCTCTTCCATAATCTGGCAGTAGGACTGGGAATTGAGCTTGACTCCATCCTCAATCCGAAAAGGCCCCACAAGCTCATCTTTGATGATACCAGCCCAAACCAGTACTCCACCACCACCTTGCTGGCGTCTGAGTCGGACTGGAGCTCCCTGCACTTTACCAATCCAGCCACGGGCTCTTCCATCTGGCCCATCAAGACTCACTCTCATTTCAGCAGTCCATAAAACCTTAGAAAAATCTTTCTTGAGATATTTATTGGCACAGTCTTGACGTTGCAGCTTGTGTGTCTTGTTCAGTGGTCATCGTCTTTCAGCCTTTCTTACCTTGGCCATGTCTCTGGGTATTACACACCTTGTGCTTTTGGGCACCCCAGTGATGTTGCAGCTCTGAAATATGGCCAATCTTGTGGCAAGTGGCATCTTGGCAGCTGCACGCTTAACTTTTCTCAGTTCATGGGCAGTTATTTTGCACCTTTGTTTTTCCACACGCTTCTTTTGTTTGATGATCACGCTTCAGAAGCTTTGCAACTTTAAGAGTGCTGCATCCCTCTGCTAGATATCTCTCTATTTTGGACTTTTCAGAGTCTGTCAAATCCTTCTTTTGGCCCATTTTGACAAAGAAAAGGAAATTGACTAATAATTATGCACACCTGATATAGAGTGTTGATGTCATTAGACCACACACCTTCTCATTACAGAGTTGTACATTACCTAATATGCCTAATCTGTAGTAGGCTTTCGAGCCTATACAACTTGGAGTAAGACAACATGCATAAAGAGGATGATGTGGTCCAAATACTCATTTGCCTAATAATTCTGCACTCCCGGGATGTGTTAGACACATAACAAGTGTATACACATGATAATGATTGATTAATAAGCAAAAAAAAATTTTTATTTATTTGGTAACGTTATTTTAAATCCAAATTTTTTTTTTATTATATCCTAACAGTATCAGGAAAGATGAGGAGGCAGACCGCGCTCATAAAGACAACCCACCAGAGGATCCAGGCAAATCAGCGCCAGATCCGCTACCTTATTCAGCAAAATGTGCTGCTGGAGCAGCAGCAATTAAAAAATATAGAGAAGCTGGAGCGCCTTCAGAAGCTCAATCAGAGTTATATCTGAAATTATGTTTTTATTAATAAATATTATTTTTTGGAAATGTTTCATTTCTTTTTGAGATAGATTTGTAGGTTTTTCAACACATCTAACTTAACATCAAACAAATCAACATCAACACATTTAACTTCATAATAAGCAAAAACATTTTATACTATTATTTTATTTAACAGTAACCTAGGACAAACTAAAGCACACGACACAGACACGACGAACACAAAATAAACAGTTGAAAAATGAACATAACAAAAGCAACAATATATATATATATACAAAGAGAGAGAGAGGGAGAGCAAGAAAGAGAGAGAATGCAGATGAGCTCTTGCAGACAGCCCAATGGTTGCAGTATAAATGCCGCAAAACAGTGTTTAACATAAGGTTCATTGTTATAGTTACACTTGCTGTTTAGATCCGGTCTGGTAGCTTGTAGCGGAGGCTGTTGGTGGATCCGCTGTGCCAGAGAGGTCATGAAGCTTTACTCAGCATGGAGGCAGCAGCAGGAGTATTAAAATATAATATAACTAGACAATGCATTTCCTGAGGAAAATGCGAGTGGGAATGCTGAATAGCTTAATTGGTGAGCCCCTTGCCAAAGACATTCACCATAACCACTACACTATCTTTAGGACACACAGCTTCTTTCTCTATCTGCAAAGTATAGCGTATGCTGACTTCCTGGTCGCCCCTCCCCCCTCAATAGGTTTCCCCTCCCCCCCAGGTCAGTGAGGAGGAATATTGCACTGAGGTCAGGAAAGTGATTTATAGAAAGAAATAACATTACAAACGCTTTTAATTCACAGATCTAATACATGATTTAAGCCTCCAAACAAAGCTTAATAAATCCTCAAACGTACATGCAATTGATACAACGACTACACCGTTTGAAATACACGGCCCTTGTAAACGCATCGATATGAAATTTATGTAGATAAACTTAAAAATGTGGCCATGTCTGCGATTTAGAAAAGAGCGTCTTTGTGAGTTCTGCAGCAACATTTTTTAGATAATTTAACATGAGAGTCTATGAGACATAATTTCTGGCTGTTGCTCCAATAACTAAAACTAAAATACGTATCGCAGACTTGATCACATTGCCATAAACCAGACAAGCATAGCTACGTTTTGATATAAAAATTGTGTATGAAAAGTAGATCTTGTGGGCGTGAGACCAATTTGTTTCCCCTTTTTGTAAAGATATTTTTAATTACAAAGATCTAGAATGTTAAGGTCACATGACAGACTCTAAATCCCCTCCATAGGATTACATTATAACCTATCGCATTTTTGTGAAAAATTCGCAAAACGTAAATTGCGTTTTCACCAAAAAATTGTAAACGATAACGATCTGAAAAGTCATAGCCGGATAGCTAAATATTTTGTGACCGCTTTACAGTTTTTTCAGTGTCTGTAAGTGAAAGTATGAAGTAGCTGAAACTTTTGGCAGGGCATGTGAATTCAAAGGGGAAAAGGATGTTCTCATTGACTTCATTGTTAAAAAAACGGTCTTAAAAGCTAAAAATTTATAAAAGTGTAAAAAGTAGGAAAAAACTTGAACAAGTCCCATCATTTGCTGAAAGAGACGAACATTTTTACAGTTGAATGGTCTCAATAGCTGAAAGTATGCCGAAGTTACGCAGAACCAAAAAACGTAAGGAATAATAAGATTACTAAATTTACGGATATCAATACTGGAAATGTTTATTAAAGCATTCACACTAATTAAGATTAATACATTTACGGGTATCCATACTAGGAATGCTTATTAAAGCATTCCCACTAAGTATCACACAGGCATGATTTACAAGCAGTAGTGGTAATAGTAATACATAGCATAAAAACACTTGGGGAATACTTTACAGCATCAGTAGTGGTCATAGTAGTCAATAGTGTACCAAAAAATTGGGACACAGGTGTCTTGACTGAGCTGTAATAGTAGTAGTAGACATTGACAATACAGTGTCAAATCACTCGGGCAAGAGGTGCCATGATGAACAGCAGTCTTAATAAGAGTATATAGGGTGTGAAATAACTGCTGACATAGGTGTCTTGACTGGGCAGCAGAAGCAGCAGTAGTAGTATTAACAGTAGTAGTTGATACAGAGTCATATCACATGGGCAGGAGGTGCCATGATGAACAGCAGTAGGAATAGGAGTATATAGAGTGTCAAATAACTGCTGACATAGGTGTCTTGACTGGGCAGCAGCAGCAGAAGCAGCAGTAGTATTAACAGTAGTAGTTGATACAGAGTCATATCACATGGGCAGGAGGTGCCATGATGAACAGCAGTAGGAATAGGAGTATATAGAGTGTCAAATAACTGCTGACATAGGTGTCTTGACTGGGCAGCAGCAGCAGCAGAAGCAGCAGCAGTAGTATTAACAGTAGTAGTTGATACAGAGTCATATCACATGGGCAGGAGGTGCCATCATGAACAGCAGTAGGAATAGGAGTATATAGAGTGTCAAATAACTGCTGACATAGGTGTCTTGACTGGGCAGCAGCAGCAGAAGCAGCAGTAGTATTAACAGTAGTAGTTGATACAGAGTCATATCACATGGGCAGGAGGTGCCATGATGAACAGCAGTAGGAATAAGAGTATATAGAGTGTTAAACAACTGCTGACATAGGTGTATTGACTGGGCGGCAGCAGCAGCTGAAGCAGCAGTAGTAGTATTAACAGTAGTAGTTGATACAGAGTCATATCACATGGGCAGGAGTTGCCATGAAGTACAGCAGTCTTAATAAGAGTATATAGAGTGTTAAACAACTGCTGACATAGGTGTATTGACTGGGCGGCAGCAGCAGCTGAAGCAGCAGTAGTAGTATTAACAGTAGTAGTTGATACAGAGTCATATCACATGGGCAGGAGTTGCCATGATGTACAGCAGTCTTAATAAGAGTATATAGAGTGTGAAATAACTGCTGACATAGGTGTATTGACTGGGCGGCAGCAGCAGCAGAAGCAGCAGTAGTAGTATTAACAGTAGTAGTTGATACAGAGTCATATCACATGGGCAGGAGTTGCCATGAAGTACAGCAGTCTTAATAAGAGTATATAGAGTGTTAAACAACTGCTGACATAGGTGTATTGACTGGGCGGCAGCAGCAGCTGAAGCAGCAGTAGTAGTATTAACAGTAGTAGTTGATACAGAGTCATATCACATGGGCAGGAGTTGCCATGATGTACAGCAGTCTTAATAAGAGTATATAGAGTGTGAAATAACTGCTGACATAGGTGTATTGACTGGGCGGCAGCAGCAGCAGAAGCAGCAGTAGTAGTATTAACAGTAGTAGTTGATACAGAGTCATATCACATGGGCAGGAGTTGCCATGAAGTACAGCAGTCTTAATAAGAGTATATAGAGTGTTAAACAACTGCTGACATAGGTGTATTGACTGGGCGGCAGCAGCAGCTGAAGCAGCAGTAGTAGTATTAACAGTAGTAGTTGATACAGAGTCATATCACATGGGCAGGAGTTGCCATGATGTACAGCAGTCTTAATAAGAGTATATAGAGTGTGAAATAACTGCTGACATAGGTGTATTGACTGGGCGGCAGCAGCAGCAGCAGAAGCAGCAGTAGTAGTAGTATTAACAGTAGTAGTTGATACAGAGTCATATCACATGGGCAGGAGGTGCCATGATGAACAGCAGTAGGAATAAGAGTATATAGAGTGTTAAACAACTGCTGACATAGGTGTATTGACTGGGCGGCAGCAGCAGCTGAAGCAGCAGTAGTAGTATTAACAGTAGTAGTTGATACAGAGTCATATCACATGGGCAGGAGTTGCCATGATGTACAGCAGTCTTAATAAGAGTATATAGAGTGTGAAATAACTGCTGACATAGGTGTATTGACTGGGCGGCAGCAGCAGCAGCAGAAGCAGCAGTAGTAGTATTAACAGTAGTAGTTGATACAGAGTCATATCACATGGGCAGGAGGTGCCATGATGAACAGCAGTAGGAATAAGAGTATATAGAGTGTTAAACAACTGCTGACATAGGTGTATTGACTGGGCGGCAGCAGCAGCTGAAGCAGCAGTAGTAGTATTAACAGTAGTAGTTGATACAGAGTCATATCACATGGGCAGGAGTTGCCATGATGTACAGCAGTCTTAATAAGAGTATATAGGGTGTGAAATAACTTCTGACATAATTGTCTTGACTGATCCAAAGGAGTCATGGGAGAAAATCATGTGGTCAGATGAGACTATAATATAATTTTTTGATCATAATTTCACTAACCGTGTTCGGAGGAAGAATAATGATGAGTACCATGCCAAGAACGCCATCCCTAATGTGAAGCATGGGGGTGGTAGCATCATGCTTTGGTGGTGTTTTTCTGCACATGGGACAGGGTGACTGCACTGTATTAAGGAGAGGATGACCGGGGCCATGTATTGCAAGATTTTGGGCAACAACCTCCTTCCCTGAGTTAGAGCTTTGAAGATGGGTCGAGGCTGGGTCTTCCAACATGAGAATGACCCAAAGCACACAGCCAGGATAACCAAGGATTGGCTCTGTAAGGAGCATATCAAGGTTCTGGCGTGGCCTAGCCAGTCTCCAGACCTAAACCCAATAGAGAATCTTTGGAGGGAGCTCAAACTCTGTGTTTCTCAGCGATAGCCCAGAAACATGACTGATGTAGAGAAGATCTGTGTGGAGGAGTGGGCCAAAATCCCTCCTCCAGTGTGTGCAAAGCTGGTGTAAAACTACAAGAAATGTTTGACCGCTGTAATTGCAAAGAAAGCCTACTGTACCAAATATTAACATTGATTTTCTCTGATGTTGAAATAGTTATATTCAGCACTGTAAATACATCAGGTCCGGGGCTTCATCAGGGAATGCATGGCAAGGGACCCTTCAGCGCCCTGAACCGACGACGGGTGCCAGAAAGTCACCGCCGATCCAGGACTCATTCATCTTTATGAATGTGAGTCTGTCCACGGAGTCTGTGGACAGACGGGTCCTCTTGTCCGTGACCACCCCACCTGCCGCGCTGAATGTCCGCTCAGATAGTACGCTGGAGGGGGGGCAAGACAATAACTCCAGCGCATACTGAGCGAGCTCGCGGCAGGTGTCCAATCTGGCAACCCAGTACTCCATGGGGTCGTCGGTGCTCATACTGTCAGAAGCACCGACGGACGCCATGTAGTCTGCCACCATGTGGGCCAGCCGCTGGTGGTGACTGCTGCTGCTGCTGCTGGTGGTGGTACTGGGTCGCTCGGTTTGTAAGAACATCCTCATCTCTTCCATTAGGTCCCCTGCTCGGCTGCAGCTGGGTGCAGCCACCTGCTGGGTGAGATGAGGGGGGACAACTGGAGGCCGGGGAGTTGCCTGCTCCAACCGTCTGACAATGGCTGCCTGCAGTTCCTCCATCCGGTGCTGCCTCCGGCTGGCTGGGATGAACTGCTCCAGTTTCCCCTTGCACCTGGGATCCAAAAGGGTGGCCATCCAGAAATCATCCCTCGTCTTGATGGTCTTAACCCGGGGGTCCCTCCTGAGGCATCTCAGCATGTGGGCAGCCATGGGGAAGAGCACAGCCCGCTGTGACTCCTCAATGCTGGCCAGGTGAATGAGGTGCGACTCTTCATCCCTGAGGCGCTGCTGGTCAAACTCAGACATGCCCAACCCCCGGACTATCGGTGCCCCCAACACCGGCTCTCCCTCCTGACCAGGCCCTGACTCCGGGACGACACCAGCAACCACCTCCTCCTCCTCTTCATCATCATCCTCCTCCTCCTCCTCCTCCTCGTCCTGGCCCTGGTCTCGGTGGAGCATTGCTGACTCCTCCTGCTCCACCAAGGCACTCTCCCCAGCCTCGAGCAGGCGATCTAGTGTCCTCTCCAGCATGAACAGTATTGGCAGCACGCTATTGAGGCCAATTTGCTCACTGCTGACCATCTTGGTCGCCTGCTCGAAGGAGGACAACACTTGGCAGACCTGGTTTATCTGCCCCCACTGCGCACAGGCGATGAAAGGGAGTTGTGGTGAAGCCCTCTCAGTGCCTAGTTCCATCAGGTACTCCCTCACCGCCCTTTGCTGCTCCCACAACCTCTTCAGCATGTGGAGGGTGGAGTTCCACCGCGTCACACTGTCCACAATCAGCCTGTGAAGGGGCAGATTGTACTTCCGCTGCAATTTGGACAGGGACGCGGTAGCGGTTGGGGAGCGCCTGAAGTGGCTGGCAATCCTACGCGCCTTTGCCACAATGTCACTCAACCCTGGATAAGTGCGCAGGAACTTCTGCACCACCAGGTTGAGGACATGTGCCAGACAGGGCACGTGCGTCAGACTGCCAGCATGGAGGGCGGCGAGTAGGTTGCTGCCGTTATCGCAGACAACCATACCTGGCTGGAGCCTTCGGGGTGTCAGCCACTTCTGGACCTGAGCTTGAAGTGCTTTCAGCACTTCTTCTCCAGTGTGTCTCCGGTCCCCTAAACTAACAAGCTGGAGCACGGCCTGACAGCGCACGTGCCCCACACTTGAGTAGCTACGGGGGCGCTTGCTGGGAGGCTCAGCAGCTGCGGAGACAGTGGCTTGAGGGAGACCAGCAGTTCTCCCCTGGACACCCCGGGGCGGCACCACAAGATCGGTTGCCGACGATCCCTCACCGACGCCTCGGAGGGAAACCCAATGGGCCGTGAAGCTGATGTAGCGTCCCTGCCCATGCCTGCTGGTCCAGCCATCCATTGTCAGATGAACCCTGTCGCTGACAGCGTGATCCAGCGACAGGGTTACATTCTGCACAATGTGCTGGTGTAGGGCAGGGACACCAGTCCTGGCAAAGAAATGGCGGCTGGGGACACGCCATTGGGGTTGGGCCTGCTCCAACATCTGCCTGAAGGGGTTGCTGTCAACTATGTTGAAGGGCAGCAGATGTTGGGCAATAACCCTTGCCAGGAGCCCATTGAGGGAACGCACACGTCGGTCTCCAGGGGGGAAGGGAGTGGTGCGGTCAAAGGCGTCTGAAATCGACGCCTGGCGCCGGACGGCAGTGCGGGACACAGACGTGGAGGGTGCTGTGGAAGTAGAGGTCTGGCTGCCGGTACCAGTACCTCTACTAGAGGGAGCGGGGGGGCATGACCTGCTGGAAACAGATGAAGATGTGGCAGGGGCTGCTGTACCCTGCTCACTTGTGGCGGTGGCGCTGCTACCACCACCACGCTTCATCTCGTCATACAACGCCCAGTGGTTTATCCTCAGGTGCTGGTTCAGGGCTGTGGTACCCACCCGAGCCAAACACTTCCCTCTCTTCACCCTCACTTTACAAATCCGGCAGATGGCCACGGTAGGGTTGTCTGCCACCAGGGTAAAGAAATTCCAGACAGGTGACTTCAGCACCGCCCTCCTGTCAGATGGGGTGACGCTTACTTGCACCTGCTGGGATTCGGTGCGCACAGGTGGAGCTGCCTGCTGCTGCTGCTGCTGCTGCTGCTCCTGACACCTCCTGCTGCCATCACCAGTGGAGACCCTGACGATGGTCTCCCTGGTGGTGACCTGGCGCACCGTTTCACCAGGGTGCCTACCTTCCCCGTCGTCACTGACGTAGTGAGCCGACGCGTCAGATGGCAACCATGATGGGTCACCCTCTTCGCCCCCAGAGATGTCAGACCAAGGGCTGAGATGTGTTGGTCTGAGGGAACCACGTGACATGGAGCCTCTAGCCTGGCTCCGCTGTCCCCTCACCCACGCCTGGGTCTGACTAGGTGCTGCTGTTTCCTGCACCAAAACAGCAGCACCAGTTTGAAGGGATGTCTCTGGGATACTGCCAGCAGGTATCCCATCCTCCTCATCCATCCCTTCAAAAAGGTCCTGACCATCAGGACAGAGCTGGAGGTCTGCCTGATGCATGGCCTCCCCCAAGAGATCCCTATCACTGTCGCTGTCGAACAGTAAGATGCTGGACTCTTGGGGGCTGGGGGGGGGTAGTACAGGCAACGGTGTAATGGTGGTACTACTGTGAGTCGGGACCGACGACTCAGTGGCACTGCTGTGCCCCATGTAGTCCACCACTACTTGAGCCTGAGATGGCAATATCGGGCGGCTGCCCGATGGGAAGAACTCCCGGATCAGGCGTACTCCCCTTGCACCCGATCCTCTACCACTAGTAGGGGCACGAGAGGTACCCCGTGCTGGCAGCGATCCAGCACTGGGAGTAACTCCCCTACCCCTGCTGCCACGGCCACGGATGCCGCTCATTATTGCTGATATGTGTGTGGGGGGGGTAAACTTTATTGGGGGGGGAAAATGTGAACAAAATGTGTTTTTGTGTTTTTTTTACAAGACAGGCACGCAGACAAAGACGTACACAGACAGCTACTAAACTATAAGAAAAGTAGTACACCAGACAAGGACTACAAAATTAAAGAAAAAAAAAAAAGCACTAAACAAACACTAACTTTTTTTTTTTTTTTTTTTTTTAAACACAAAACACAGACACTAAACACACACTAAGCTAAGCTAGATGAAATAAATGTACACTAACAGTGTGTACACTTACTACACAAAATTTAACTAAACTGAACACAAAACTTAGCTTTTATAAAAGCTCTTTAGGGAAAACTAAACAAAATTTGAACTGAGATGCCTATCAAATATCACTGAACAGCGAACCTGCAAGATCTAACAGTAACACAAGATGAACAAAACTTAGCTTTTAGAAAAGCTCTTTTATAAAGCTCAGCAAAATGTGTTCTGAAATCTCTTGCAAATATAACTGAACAGGGAGGATTGCAGGATCAAACAGTAACACAAATGAAAAAAACAGCACAAAACAGCACAAAACGTAGCTTTGAAAAAAGCTCTTGGGTCTATTGCTTTGAAAAAAGCAGTTGATATACTGGAAAAGATCCACTGGAATCACTAAATAGCAATGCTGGTGATGATCTAAATCAATCAAGAACAAAGACACAGGAAACCAGGAACACAGAAACAGCCTCCACACTCTATAGCCAGCTTCTGAATCTGCAATGAAATGGTGCTGGGAGTGAGCTTATATAATGTCCATGCAGGCAGGTTCCTATTGGTTGCTAACCTGTGACGAGTGTGGAAGGAGAACTCTGATTGGCTCTGATGCAAAAGGGCGGAGCAAATAATCGCGCAATATTCCTATTGCCGAATATTCGCATTGCGAATATTCGGCAATATAAAATGATCGCTTCAGCTACTCGGCCCAATGGCTCTAATCATACCAGCAATGCTTTCAGACGTCTATGGAGATCACTAGGATGTGATCTGTTTTAAAAATGAAACTGTAAAAATCGCTCTGATGCGGAAGATCGGGGCGAGGAAAATAATCGCGCGATATTGCGTTTGCCGAATAATCGCATTGCGATCTTTCTGGAAAATTCAATGAACGCTTCAGCTACTCGGCCCAGGGTCTCTAATGATACCAGCAATGCTTTTAGACGTCGATGGAGATATCTAGGATGTGATCTGATTAAAAAAAAAAATTGTAAAAAATCGAATATTCGGAATTGCGAATATTCACCGCGAATTTCGAAATATAGCGCGATTTCTCGAATATGCTATATTCGAGTCGAATATTCGCAATGCGAATATTCGTGAGCAACACTAATATTTAGGAAGAGACAAACATTCGGTAGTTTTGCCCAAGCCTAGATCAACACCTTTAGATGAGATCCAATGAACAAAAACCTAACATTTGTTTATATTTCCTGTAGGAACCTCTAGTAGCATTTTTTGTATGTCAGTTAGGAATAATATTCTAACATTTTTAAGTTAAATAATTTATTTAAGATGTTAAAACAGGATATGCTGAAAGCAGTTGAAGGAAACATGTACCAAGAGAAATGCAAAGGCTGCAATTGCTGTCCTCTCCTAAAAGTGCTACCGTGTTTCCCCAAAAATAAGACCTACCCTGATAATAAGACCTAGCAGGATTTTCGGAGAAGGCTGCAATATAAGCCCTACCCCGAAAATAAGCCCTAGTTTAAAGTGGTTGTAAACTGCTAGAATCCTCACTAATGCGGTGTTGTATATTGTGGAAGGTGTGTGTTTGCTGTGGTCTGCTTTAATCAGGTACCTTCTTTAGTGCCGCTATATAATCTCCACCTGCTCTCCCCTTCTCTTCTTCTGGCTGTCAGTGGGGGATCTCGACCCCTCCTCTATTTGCATTGATCAGAGCGGTCCACGGAAGCGCTGCTCAGCTAATCTTCACTGCTCTCCCCTTATCTTCTCCTGGCTGCTAGCGGGGGATCTCGATCCCCCCTTCCTCTGCATTGCTCGGTGCGGGCAATGAAAGCGCCGTTCATCTGACCTCTGCTGCTCTCCCCTTCTCCTGACTGTCAGTGGGGGATCTTCACCCCCCTCCCTCTGCATTGCTTGGAGCAGGTCATGGAAAGAGCCATCTTCACTACTCTCCCCTTCTCTTCTCCTCCTATCAGCGGGGGATCTTGGCTCCCCTTCTGCAGTGCTCGGTGCAAGGAAGACAGCTCAGGCAAGTCATGGAAGCGTCGGGCAATGATATAGGAAGGTGAGACATACACCTTTTGGATTGTATATTGCTGTATTGGCGAGGATTCTGGCAGTTTACAAGCACTTTTGCTATTTTTAGCACTTGGCACATTGCATGGCAAGCCGTACCCCGAAAATAAGCCCTACTGTGTTTTTGGTGGCCAAAATTAATATAAGACCCAGGCTTATTTTCGGGGAAACACGATAGTTATCTAGCTTTTGTTCCTATCCAATGACTTTAGTGCTTTCTGTGTCACTATTATGCATACAGTATGAAAATCAAGAATTCTGATTTTACTCTGCTATTACTTCCCCATACTTGTTTTAAGTCAGCAATGCAAGAAGTGCTAAAGTGCATCTTTAGCCAAAGCATATTTTTCCTTGTCAATATATCTTTATTGAACAGTATTAAAGACAAGTGTACATTTGGGAACAGTAATAATAAAATTAAATGGTATTGAACAGAAAGTATTTCCGTATCTAGCCTGTGTACAAATAATAACGTAAGTAAATTCGATAGAGGTGGCCCTATAATTAGCCTTTCCCTCCACTTATGGCATAAGAATTAAACAAAATGATAATCAGGAGCATAGAGGTGTTAAACCTGTCTATACTAAAAACTAATAACAGTCCAGGAATTGTGGCTAAGTGCTACTGGCCCTAGGATTTATAGCATACTTTGCTTCTTCTAAGGCTTCCTGAGTAGCGCGTGACTACAAATTTACTAAGTTACTTCATGACTATCCTTATACATCTAATTAGTATGGTAAAGATGGGTGCTTAAGGAAAAAAAAGAAAGAAAATCGGTCTTGGGTGAGTAGAAGAAGATGTGAGGGAAATGGAAAAAGGAAGTAAAAAGGAAGAGAAAAAAAAAAAAAAAAAAGAAAAAGAAAAAAAAGGGGGGGGAGGAGGGAGGAAAAGAGGGGTCTGCGGGGTCAGAACAGGAGTCTACCAACCTTGTGCATATCAATGAGCCGGACACCAACTAGATGACTGGGCTACCATGGCTTGAGTACTTCTCCATTAAATGTGTTTTGTGTTACATAATCCAGCCAGGGCTTCCATACGCTTTCAAATCTGGTGATTGTGTCAGCTTCAATAGCAGACATCTTGGCATATACCATAGCAACGTTCATTCTGTTAATAACTTCATTCAAGTGTAAGTTTGGAGATTTCCAGGCTTTCGCTATAGTCTGTTTAGCTGCCGTTAGAAGCTGGTTTGTCAAAGTAAAGTGAACGTGCGGGACATTAACCGGTTTTAGGTTAAGTAAGGCCGTTTTTGGGTCCATGGGGATCGTTTTATTCGTGAGTACATTAATTATTTTAAATATCTCTGACCAGAATTTCTGAACTATCGGGCACAACCACCAGGTATGAAAGTAAGTCCCCCTATTTGCGCAATCTCTGAAGCATAATTCTGAGTAGTTACTCGAGAATTTGGCTACCCTAGAAGGGACCAAGTACCACCTGGAAAGTACCTTAAAGTTTGTTTCTGCCGCTAGAACGTTAATCGACATTGTTTTGGTATTGTTCCATATTTGACCCCATTCCTCCGAACTCAGCTCCTCTCCCAAATCTTCTTCCCATTTATGGACATATGGTATTTTGTTATTGCTAGAGTTCGAGAGCAGAAGGAGGTACAATGTGGATATAACTTTTCTAGCGTGCGGGTCATTATTGCATATGGTTTCAAAAGCAGATAGTCGGTTGTTGACTATTGTCGTACATGCTGTGGGTTGGAAGAAATTCTTTATCTGTAGATATCGAAAGATTTCCTTGGGGGGTATTACATACAATTTGTTCAAGGATGGGAAGGGGATTATTGTTGTCGAGTCGAAGAACCTATATTTCTGTGTACAATCTCGATCCACCCATTCTGTAAAGGATTTAGGGGAGACCCAGGCTGGGTAAAAAGCAGGGTTTTTGATGAAAGACAGCAGGGGGGTTAAAGGGGACATCAGGAGATGTTTATTTTTTACTTTGTCCCATAGGGATAATGTGTGTTTTGTGATGGGATTATTTATGTGTTTCCGTTGTTTTGGGGTGACCCATAACAAATTCGAGGTTGAGATGGGATCACTTTCTATTGCTTCAATTGACACCCAGATCGGTGCTTCTTGCTTGGCGTGATATTTAGTCAGAATAGCTAATTGCGCGGCTTGATAGTATTTTGCAAAATTGGGGAAACCAAGCCCCCCGGCTGTCTTTGGGAGGTGTAAGATTTGTGGTTTGATCCTAGGTTTGGAGGGCCCCCAGACAAAGGAGGAAACTCGTCTTTGGACAATCCGCAGGAAATGTGCAGGTACTGGTATAGGAAGCACTCTAAAGAGGTACAGGAGTTTGGGTAAAATGGTCATTTTTATGGCTGAGACTCTTCCAAACCAAGAAAGAGGGAGTTGTGTCCAGGATTTCATTAAGTTTGTCAGCTGCTTCAGGAGAGCTGGATAATTACAGCTATAAAGATTTGAGACGTCAGCGGTCAAGTGTACTCCCAGGTACGGGATGCTTTTGACTGGCCATTCGAATGGGAGGCCCACTTTGGCGGCCGATAGTTCTGTATGAGAAAGGGAGATGTTGAGTGCTAGGCATTTTTTGGGATTTATTGCCAAACCAGAGATTGACGCGAATTGATGTAGGATTGGGAGTAAGTTGGGCCCCGAGACTTGAGGAGAGGAAAGAAACAACAAAATATCATCAGCGTAAAGGCATAACTTATGCTTTACTCCCCCTAATTCAATACCAAGCACCTTGGGGTCAAGTCTTATCTTTTGGGCTAGGGGCTCAATCAGAAGGGCAAACAGTAACGGGGATAACGGGCAACCCTGTCTGGTCCCCCTTTGGATATCAAACATTTCCGACTTGTAGCCTGCATATTTCACATATGCTTTCGGGTTTCGATAAAGTTGCAGAACCCAGCTTATAAAGTTGGGGCCGAAGCCCCATTTTTTCAGTGCAAATTCCATATACGCCCATGAGACTGAGTCAAATGCCTGTCTGACATCCAAAGAGAGAAAACAGGCAGGGATCTTCCTTTTTTTAGCTATACATGCCAACAGGCTTGCTCTCCTGATGTTATCGCCTGCTTGCCTGCTGGGCATGAAGCCTACTTGGTCCCGGTGAAT
Source organism: Rana temporaria (assembly GCF_905171775.1). NCBI lineage: Eukaryota > Metazoa > Chordata > Amphibia > Anura > Ranidae > Rana > Rana temporaria. The sequence goes on from NC_053492.1 coordinate 216,691,631, forward strand.
CAAGGATCCTATTGTTTTGTTTAGCCTATTGGCCAATATTTTACCGAGTAACTTCACGTCTGTGTTTAGCATGGATATCGGACGGTAGTTGTCACATAGGGTTGAGTCAGAGTGTGGCTTGGGTATCATGCAGATAGTGGCTGTGAGGGACTCCTGCCTAAAGGATTTCTGGCTCAATAAATCATTGAAGGCCACCACCATCATTGGGGAAAGTTGATTACTAAACGTTCTATAGTATCTCGCGGTGAATCCATCCGGGCCCGGACGTTTATTTAATTTTAGCTCTTTAATGGCGCACATGACATCTTCTTGCGTGATTGGTGCATCCAACAAATTTTTGTGTGATTCATTTAGTCGAGGCAATTGCAAATTGGTAAAAAAGGCATCCGCTTCCCTTTCGCTAAAAGAGTTTGATTCTGTGTACAGTTTTTTAAGATGTGTGCTAAATTTTTGCACAATTTTGACTGGGTTACTAGAGAAGTTGCCATTTGTTGTTTTAAGATGTATCGGTTTATAGTTTTTATTGATGGAATTGAGCGATCTCGCAAGAAGAGTGCCTGATTTATTGGCTTTATTATAGAAAGAGTGTTTGCGCCTAAGTATCATCTTATCAGCCGTGTCCGTAAGAAATAGGTCTAATTCCGTTCGTGCTTTGTCCAGCCGGGCTTTTGTCACGGGTGTGTGACTGTGTTGGAAGGCCATGAAGGCTGTCTCATGTTCTTTCTCTAATTTGTGGAATAATTGTTTCCGCTCCCTTTTAAGGATCCCCATTTGCCTTTGTATTTTCCCCCGTAGCACTGGTTTGTGTGCCTCCCAGAGCGTAAGCGAGGAGACATCGGGTGATGTATTAAGTGTTATATACTCGTCTAAATCTTGTTCTATTATTGTCCTATAGGAGGGATGTTTAAGAATAATGTCAGGTAAATACCATGTCGGGTCTTGTTTTTTGGGGATCATAGAGGATAGGACAGTGAGGACTGCATTATGGTCGGACCACGGAATTGGAATGATGCTTGAGTCCAGGACTTCTGGCAGCATGCCAATCGACAGAAATATATGGTCTATGCGGCTAGACGATTTATGGGGGTTCGAGTAATAGGTATAACCACGTTTGGTGGGGTTTGTTTCCCTCCATGAATCCGCTAAATTATATTTTGCCAGTAGGCTGGAAAGGTTCCATTTATTCTGGTGGGACGGGGAAAAGGGCGTTTTGTCAAGAAAAGGGAGGAGAACTTGATTAGAGTCTCCACAGATGAAGATGGACCCAAATTTATGTGCGTTTACTACTTGCAGGAGATGCGACATAAATGGTAGGGGATTTAAATTAGGTGCATAGTATGAGACTACTGTTATTGCGTTGTCCAATAAATGACCAGTTAGGATGAGATATCGGCCCTCGGGGTCTATGATTTCTGATTTAATAGTGAATGGCGTAGATCTGTGAAATGCTATAAGGGTACCTCTTTTTTTGGATTGGGCTGATGCAGTGTAAACCTGTGGGTAGGAGGCGTGGAAGAACTTAGGGGTCGTATTAGGGGTGAAATGTGTCTCCTGTAAACATAAAATGTGCGCTTTCTTGGTTTGGAAGTATCTGAAAGCTTTAACTCGTTTCTGCGGTATGTTTAAGCCCTGCACGTTCAAGGTTAATACATTTAGGGGAGCCATGGTAGCCTAACCATCATGTGCTTCTTACCTTGGTGTCCTGCGCATCGACATCCCGAACTGAGCCCCGCAGACTGGGGAGGGGGAGGAAGGGGGGGGTAACTGAGAACGATAGCCTTCAAAGAAAAAGACAAAACGTTATAAATGAACAAAACAATGCACAAATCAACAAACAATGTGCATACAAATCTGGCCCGTGATCGGGGAGGGAGAACCCGATCAGGGGAAAAGGGGGTCCACGTCTGATCCTCGCAGGTGGTTGCGGAGACCAGAGGGGAACCAATGGTGGCGCAAGTGGGTTCCGTGCCCTGGAGACCCGCTGCCTAAAACATTTTTGCAAGTATCCCGAGAGGATACTATGTATAAAGAACTATAAATATATACAAGTAGTTAGCTAGGTGAGATAACCTGTCAGGGGAAGATGTCCAGCTTTTAGGAAGGAGGGGGAGTGGATGCTGTGACATTCTTCCTTGTGGGCATTAAACGCTATGGGGATCCCTCCATTCTGCTTAATATTAAGGGTTATCGTGGGACTGTCTGATCCCAGGCAACACAGAGGGTAGTTGACTAATGGTAATAGTGGACTGGATGATAGTTGATATAGGAAGCTCTGAGGAAAATTAGATAAAGTAAGAGGAAAGTGAGAAAAGAGATATGTAAGGTGGGATTCAATCTGTATACTATGCTTACTAGCCCTCTGAAGGGGAGAAGCAGTGAGCTAGACCTACATTGAAGGGATTAGGAGCATCTATTGCTTTTGATGGCGACATGTATGGCCTTAGATCTTATGGCATATATGTGATATGTGGAAAGAGAAGAGAGAAAGAAAGGGAGAGAAAGTAAATACATTTAAATGACAGAGTCCAGAGCTGCTGCTCTATTCAAATGGTACATCTGCAGAAAGGATTCAAGTCGGTGTGCCATGAGGTAAGTAAATGCATAAGCTCTTAGGTATCAGTCCATCGTGTCTTCTTGATCCTGCTGTTGTTCCACGAATCTGCCACGCTTATGCAGCTGTTGAATACCGTTGCCCTGGTTTTGTTGCGGTGAGCTATCGCGTGGGGAGTTAGATGCCGATCTTCTTCGTGCAGCTGTCGTTGTCGGTGGGGTCTCTATTATTTTAAAGTCAATCAGTGCTTGGTGAAGCTGTTCTGGGGTCCTGCACACAATTTTCGTGCCTTGATAAGTAAAGCGCAGGGAGAAGGGGAAGCCCCATTGGTACCTAATGTGGCGTTGCTGCAATTCCTGTAATAGGGGTCTCATTGCTCTTCTCTTATTGATTGTGAGTTGCGATATGTCCGCAAAGATTTGGTAGTCGTGTCCCTGAAAAGAGAGCTTGTTTTTCTCCCTGGTGTTCTAATGGATTAGCTCTTTAGTCTTATAGAAGTGAAATTTAGCTATGATGTCCCTCGGGGGACCATCAGCTTTCCTCTGAGTTAAAGCGCGGTGGACTCTGTCCATTTCCAGCCTGTCAGCTGGTATCCCAGGCAATATTTCCTGGCACAGCGCTAACATTGTGCCATTCAGATCAATGATGGATTCAGGTATACCTCTAAATCTTAAATTAGACCTCCTGGCGCGGTTCTCAAATTCCTCCAACTTACTCTGCAGTGTTAAGTTCTCCTCCTTAAGATTTTCAATTTCAGATATGCAGTCCTGAGTAAAAATTTCTATTTCGTCCACTTTAGACTCAAGAGCATCCGTGCGATTACCAAGCTCTCTGATTTCTTTAGTGAGCTTAGTTGTAATCTGATCTGAGGTATTCTGCAGGGCCTTGTGAAGCATTTTCTCAAATTGTCTCATTATGCTGTTAGGGACCGCTGTCCCTTGAGTTATTTGTGAGGTACCATCCTGCGCTACATCCTCCTCCTCACTGTCTGTGGCGGTGCTCCTCAGGGAAGCCATCTGTTTAGATGCTTTAGCTGAGGTGGATTTAGATTTTCCTGAGGTGAGGGCATCTGAGGAGACTGGGGCCTTTTTCAGAGCAGTGCACTTAGGATGCTGAGCGCCGCTGCTGCTATGTGCTTTCCCTCTGCCTTTTGTGCCGTTTAACACCATTTTGGTGTCAAAATGTTCTCTCACCCTTCAGTTAGCCTTTCCTGTGGTTTTCCCGGCTCTCACCTGCTCCGTTCCTCCATTATTTGCGGGTCTTTTCCAGTCACGGTGCGGAGCTCTAGTCAGGCATGACTGACCCACTAGGCTCCGCCCACCTGCCACCGCATATTTTTCTAATTAGTTACAGAAAGTCAAAATAATGCTTATCAAAGGAACACAGAGAATAAAAAAGAAAACTAAAAGATACTTTACTATTTCCTACCTAATCCAGAACACATGAAAGTTGACTAGATACACATATTAAAGGCCAACTTCAGTTATCTTGGATATTCTCCCTTGCAGTGGGGCTGCACCCATACTGCAAGGGTTATCTGCTTATTTATGTCTAGGGGGCATGGAAAAGTAAATTTACTTACCCAATCTTCCATTCCTCTGTGCTGAAGGTCCTGACATCATCAAGACCAATGTAGGGTTCATAGCCTTGCAATTGATACGAGGACGCAGAGGGACAGTCCAGTAACGAAGCATAGGGGAGCACTGTCTGCCAGGGGGGAGCAAAAAATTGTGTAAAAAAATTACTTAAAGGCTTGATTCACACCTATGCATTTTTTGTGCTTTTAGCATTTTGCAGATTTGCACTACATAACGTGTTCCATAGGAAACCATGGTGAATGGATGGCATTGCAAATCTGCAAAATGCAGGTGTGAATCAGGCCTTACTCTCCCCTAAACAAAATGACCAGTTAACCATTACAATTTGGCGCAGTCTCACTGCAAGAGAGTACTCTCAAGTTTTCTGGAGTTGGGTTTTAAAGCCAGGGCGGGCAAGCAACTAATATTTTCAGAATGAGATAAGCATTGGCAGTGTACAACTTTCCTTTAATGTACATGAAACAGCAATAGAAAATAATTATTTGGGGAGCAAATAGTATGTTGTATTATTATAAGAGAATAAGGGGGGGGGGGGGAGTGGCGCTGCTAGGTGATAGTAATATAATGCAAACAAATTATTGAATAATTAAATCGTGTGATATCATTTTAAATGGAAAAAACACACTAATGTGTAAGTGTGTGAAATGTGCAGGAACAACTATGCTGTCTATTGGCATTAGTTACTGACTGTAAACAAATAAAGTGCTAATAGTGCAAAGCAATAAAAAGCAAAATAATGTCCATTCATTGAAACAGTGTTCATTATATAAACAAACGGATATATCAGTAAAAAGTTTCAGTTCATAATTCCACATAGGTGATCATCTTCAAAAAAGTGACTGGTGCTTGAATTAATACTGTGATATATAAAACTTGGTGAGTCTTCATACTTTTAGAGTAGAGATATTTGCCAGCACACCATGGAACAACATAAATAGCGTCCAAACAGATGTTTTATTGCATGATCACAACACAAAGAGAGTGCAACATTTCGTAGCTGTGCAGGGCCCCTTCGTCAGGCATGTGATGATCACCACATGCAATTAAACATCCGTTTGGACGCTATTTATGTTGTTCCATGGTGTGCTGGCAAATATCTCTACTGTAAAGTGTACCAGTATCCAGCTACGAGCACCCAAACCCAAAAGCGGAACCAGGAAAGTGTGCGATGGGAATATGAAGTATTATTCATACTGTCAGAAACCATGAATCAGACCGAGACAAAAGTACAGTTAAATCACACGTGTTTAATAATAAGGTAAACAGAGTAAGCGCAGTCAAACATAGTCTGAGTTAAGTAACTGGATTGGGTAGTCGGCCAAGCCAATGTCCAAGAGCCAGTGATAAAGGTAGTAGTACAACAAGCAGGATCTGTAGCCAGAGGGAATTTTAGTCAAGCAGGTCTTCAACAGGAATGCAGGAGAAGGTCTCTTGTGATGTAAACACAGGCGAAGGCAAAGAGAAAATGAACTGGAAGGCTTTAAGTAGGCAGAGCTGATGAGCAGGATCATCAACAGGTGGATCACTGTGGAGAGATGGGAGCTGACAATTAGCTGACAGCACAGAGAAAGAAGGGCTAAGCCCACCCCTGACACATACATGCTCCCCTCTCAGGTCCGCGCTTACCGAAAAGATTACCCCTGCAGGTGTGAAAAGCCTCTGGAGTCAGCTCTCTGTCCTGTGTTCCCTCCTCGTTGTCCATGTTCATCAATGGGAAACCTGAACCTTAATGATGGGGGTCGGACGTGAAAATCAGTGCTGGATCTATTCATCCAAACACAAAGCGATAAAGAGATTTCCACTGATTGTCTGGAAAACTGACCGGGTTGGCCTGGGAAGGCAAAGTGTCCTTTTACATCTCTTCTGGTCTGAAGAAGCAGCTGCTTGTTTCACCATCTCCCCATTGATTCCTAATGGGCAGTATGTTGTATTATGTTACGTATGTAAAATCTACATAGGTAACATTATTTGTGGGGTGATCTATCACAGTAGGATGTAATTTCTACAGTTGCTGTTCATGTTAGGGAAAATGCTATAATAACACTATTGAAAAGCTAGATCTAAGCATCTGCAATGTATGAATGTGTTGAATTTGCTGCAAAAAGCACAATTATACAGGTATATGTACAGCACTAATTATGAGCATATCATTTTGTGGGGGTCTAGTTACATTGTTGAATAATAAACCAATGTTGGTTTAAAATTTGGAAAAGTATTGTGACCAAAATTTAATTTGTGAGGGATATATAGTAATTACAAATAAATGATGTGGGGGTTCCCCTTACTATTTTTACTGTACAATATAAGGCCAATAGGCCATATATCTTTCAGCATTTGGGAGCTGTTTTGCCTGGGGGGAGGGGAGATACTTTACAAAGTATTCTTGCCTAATGCCGCATACACACCATCACTTTATGTGATGAAAAAAAACGACATTTTCTGTGAAGTAAAAAACGACTTTTTTGAAACTGCAATTTTCAAAGACGAAGTTGCCTACACACCATTGTTTTTTCACAATGCTCTAGCAAAGCGAGGTTACGTTCACCACTTTTTTCCATTGAAGCTCGCTGGTGATGGTGTGTACGCGGCATTAGGGTTGAGGGACAAGAGCCTCTATGTGCCCTAAATAATAATATTAAAAGGGGAGATTTGTGGTGGAAGCCTTTTTCATTAGGGGTGAACAGATATCTGCCCCACTAGAGGAAAATGAGTACAGAGGTGCTGTACTACCCCTCACCCATTCCCAGAAAGAGTTCAAATTAACACACAAACGCAAAATAAGAGCTCACCAATATCATTAAAAAACACAAAAAATGTATAAATACATAACACACAAACACATACTTACCTGCTTTTAATATAAAAATGTACGAATATCTCTAGAAGTAAATACAACATCAATCACAGAATCAGTGACGCATCCATAAATCAAGTTGAGGGAGGGAGATTTCTAAAACAACAGGATGGCTGTCCTCAGTCCCCTTCCTGCCCCGTTTTCTGTTAAAAGAATCCTTTTGATTAGTTAAAATTCTAACCCAGGGCCTAGCTGCAATATTAGAGTTTAGATAACCACCATGGTGGCAGCCAGGCCAGCTATCTTTGATCACTGCACCCCAAGTTTAAATAAACAATTATGTTAATCAGTAGTGGGGTCCCTGGACCCCTATAGTGATATTTATTTACCCACTTCAGCACCAATTTCACTCACTTCATTACCAGGCCATTTTTCAGCTTTCAAAACTGCAATACTTTGACTTAAAAATACTCAGTTATGCTACACTGTACCCAAATTAATTTTATACAATTTTTTTTTTTGAGACAGGTAGAGCGTTTTTTTTGTGTTATTTATTAACCACTCTTTTTCTTTAGTTTTTGTTATATAAACAAATACCCCTACTTTCTGTTATAAAACATACAAAGTAAAATGATAGGATAGAACAACACCTCCCTATTTTTCAAAGTAGACACCGTAAAGTGATGTCAGTTTTTTTGCCAGATTTTTGGGGAAATAAAGACAGCAATGATAGGTTTAAAATATGGCGCTTGGTAATGTTTTAATAGATACATTCATTGTGCAAGGTCATACACAAAGGGATCAGGAGGGGAAAATGTACAGATGTTCCAGGATAGGGACAGTGAGGTGTTGATGTACAGATCAATTTAGAGATAGAATGAGGCTGATTTAGACTGCAAAAGGGGTGAATGATATTAGGGGGGTCAGGATGCTTTTTTTCCTTTCATACTTCAATCAGTGTGTGACAAGTGTGCTTTCAAAATACCGGCCAGTATATGTTACAACTGGTAGCTGCATCCAATGTTTGAATTCTGTGATGTTGTGATTGTCCACAACCATCACCTGGTATAGAAACACTCCCATTGGCATTGTCTGTGTATATTTTGCTTGTGGTCTGCTGTGTCCAATCACAGTGTGATCTTAGGACTGTATGCATAGGAGCTTCCTTAGTGATGTACAATTTGACTGCCTCCTACAGCTGCCATTTTGGTAGCAGCCATAATGTTACCATTAGGTTACTTGTATATGCTTCTATCCCATGGTTGGGCCCTCAGAAGTAAGTAAAGCCTGACTAACTGTCTCATTCACAGGCATCCACGCCAATTAGCAGCCTTATGTTCAGAGAAATACAGGGGCACAACCCCAGGAGGAAGTCAGCACAGCACAGGGATGGTGGTAGCCCCTCATAATGAGCACAGCAGGGGCACAGCCCCAGGAGGAAGTCAGCACAGCACAGGGATATGCACAGCAGGGGCACAGCCCCAGGAGGAAGTCAGCACAGCACATGGATTGTGGGAGCCCCTCATAATTAGCACAGCACAGGGATTGTGGGAGCCCCTCATATTGAGCACAGCAGGGGCATGGCCCCAGGAGGAAGTCAGCACAGCACAGGGATGGTGGGAGCCCCTCTTAATTAGCACATCACAGGGATGGTGGGAGCCCCTCATAATGAGCACAGCAGGGGCACAGCCCCAGGAGGAAGTCAGCACAGGACAGGGATGGTGGGAGCCCCTCATAATGAGTACAGCACAGGGATGGTGGGAGCCCCTCATAATGAGCAAAGCAAGGGGTACAGCCCCAGGAGGAAGTCAGCACAGCACAGAGATGGTGGGAGCCCCTCACAATGAGCACAGCAGGGTTACAGCCCCAGGAGAAAGTCAGCACAGCACAGGGATGGTGGGAGTAAGAAATTCGGAACCAAAATTTGTCAACGACATTTCGTATTTCGTAAAATTTAGAAGCATAAAAATTTGTATTTCGGATGCTTCCGAATGTACGAATTTTCTGAAATTCGTATGAATTTTCGATTTGTATGAAGCGAACCGCACATGTCTACTGGACACTGGAACCAGTGACCAGAAATAAACCCAGTTTGGAACACAGGTTACTTTGCTCATCCTGCATGTAATTATCGTTTTTTTTTTTACACCATGTGTAAAAGTGCACCAGCATTAGAAGGTTTATGGCTACCAAAATAAAGAAGGTATAGATAAGCGGAGTGTAGAAAAAAATGATGCGCTAAACAAAAATCTCATATTGGGTTATTAAATCCAACTGTAGAAAACACAAATCTGTGATAAGTAGTTGAGTCCAAAAAATAACCTCCACCTCATATGTGCATGGTCACCACAGGCAATATAGACTCTTACCAGAGAGCCTGGACCCTTTATTATGAAGGGTCAAACAGGCTTGATGTAAAAATCTTTGCAGGGGTCATCAGCTGGAGATGTGTCCTTAGATCAAACAGTGCATAAGCAGGATATTCAAACCATGCCCAATCCACCCCACAATCAGATTGATCATAAAATGAAAGAGACGCCAGATAGTGTAAAATCCCAAAAGGTTTGTTTAGTATAAAGCATTGCTTTTACATTGGTACAGGTAAAGCCAGCGTTCAGTACAATATACGCGGCCACCTTAAGGCCCTTTCACACTGGGGCGGTTTGCAGGCGCTATTGCGCTAAAAATAGCGCCTACGAACCGACCCTAAACAGCGGCTGCTGTTTTTCCAGTGTGAAACCCCTGAGGGCTTTCACACTAAGGCGGTTTGCAGGCGCAATTGCGCTAAAAATAGTGCCTGCAAACTGACCCTAAATAGCAGCTGCTGTTTTTCCAGTGTGAAACCCATGAGGGCTTTTACACTGGAGTGGTGCGCTAGCAGGACTGCTCCAAAAGTCCTGCTAGCAGCATCTTTGGAGCGGTGTGAGGAGAGGTGTGTTTACTGCTCTTCCACTGCTCCTTCCCATTAAAAGAAATGGGAAACTGCGGCTATACCGCCCGCAATGTGCCTGTGGAGAGGCGCATTGCGGGCGGTATTAACCATTTTTCGGCCATTAGCGGGGGTTAAAACTGCACCGCTAGCGGCTGAATATCACAGCGATTCTGACGGTATAGTGCCGCTAAAAATTCAGCACTATATCGCCACTGCATCTCCCGCCCCAGTGTGAAAGGCGCCTTAGATAGCCAGGTATTGTGCAAACAAACGCGATAGCAGAAAACAACTCCTAACCCGACCGGTTTCATTACTTACTCCAGGATTCAACTACTTATCATGGATTTGAGTTTTCTACAGTTGGATTTAATAACCCAATATGAGATTTTTGTTTAGTGCATCATTTTTTTCTACATTATTGTGATTGTGAATATATCTCACTTTTGTGGTGCCGCTGGACAATTTACACTGTAATGGTGGTGATTGACATTATTTATTTTTATGTTTTTACACATTCGCAGTATTCTTCCTTTATTTATAGATAAGCGGAGACCTTTTGACAACCATCTATAATGTTCAGAAGTAATACACAACAGACACCACTATTGTCAGGAAAAGTTTCCACAACATTGCTTGTGATGGCTGAGAAAGAAAGCAAGTCCATCATACACAGCTTTAAAGGGGTTATAAAGGTTTGTTTTTTATTTTCTAAATAGGTTCCTTTAAGCTAGTGCATTGTTGGTTCACTTACCTCTTTCGATTTCCCTTCTAAAAAAATGTTTTCTTTGTCTGAATTTCTCAGTTTCTTCTCAGTAAGCTTGCCCCCATCATCTGGCTGGGGGTTAGTCAGCCAGAACCGCTTACTGAGGAGGAACAGGAAGTGAGAAATTCAGACAAAGAAAACAAAGAAAAAAAAAACATTTGGAAGGGAAATCGAAGGAAAAGGTAAGTGAACCAACAATGCACTAGCTTAAAGCGGAGTTCCACCCTAAAAATGTACTTTCTATTAACAGCTTACCTTTAATGTAAAACCAAAAAAATGACTCACTTCTATCTGGCTGTTATTAGGCAGTATTTGTAATCTGCCTAGTTGCTGGTTCTAGGTGGTTCAACTTCCTCTCCTAAGACCCCATTGCCTCCTGGGAAATGATGACACTCATTTCCCAGGAGTCTATGGGCATTACTGTGCCTAAAAATTGCCCAGCATGCACCTCTCCCTGAAAACCAGGAGGGAAAAGGAACTGGGCTTCACATGCCCACACATATGATGGATACGGCCACAACATGAGCTGGAGGATATAAGGCAAGTGTTTGCAATGATTTCTGGAACGATTGGGGAGCCATTGATATGTTTTAGGAACTATTTAACCACTTCCCGACCGCCGCATGTAAATGTACGTCCACAGAATGGCACGTACAGGCAAATGGGCGTACATGTACGTCCTTGCCTTCTAGCGGGTGGGGGGTCTGATCGGGACCCCCCCGCTACATGCGGCGGTCGCTCCCCGGCGATCGCTACCTGGAGCTGAAGAACGGGGAGAGCCGTATGTAAACACGGCTTCCCCGTGCTTTACTATGGCGCTGCATCGATCGAGTGATCCCTTATGTAGGGAGACTCGATCGATGACATCAGTCCTACAGCCACACCCCCCTACAGTTGTAAACACACACTAAGTGAACACTAACTCCTACAGCGCCCCCTGTGGTTAACTCCCAAACTGCAACTGTCATTTTCACAATAAACAATGCAATTTAAATGCATTTTTTGCTGTGAAGATGACAATGGTCCCAAAAATGTGTCAAAATTGTCCGAAGTGTCCGCCATAATGTCGCAGTCACGAAAAAAATCGCTGATCGCCGCCATTAGTAGTAAAAAAAAAAATAATAAAAATGCAATAAAACTATCCCCTATTTTGTAAACGCTATAAATTTTGCGCAAACCAATCGATAAACGCCTATTGCGATTTTTTTTACCAAGAATAGGTAGAAGAATACGTATCGGCCTAAACTGAGGAAAAAAAACATTTTTATATATGTTTTTGGGGGATATTTATTATAGCAAAAAGTAAAAAATATTGAATTTTTTCCAAAATTGTCGCTCTATTTTTGTTTATAGCGCAAAAAATAAAAACCGCAGAGGTGATCAAATACCGCCAAAAGAAAGCTCTATTTGTGGGGAAAAAAGGACGCCAATTTTGTTTGGGAGCCACGTCGCACGACCGCGCAATTGTCTGTTAAAGCGACGCAGTGCCGAATCGCAAAACCTGGCCTGGGCATTTAGCTGCCTAAAGGTCCGGGGCTTAAGTGGTTAATGTGATTCATTTTAGCTTGCAAAAAAAAGAAGAAAAAAAAGGAACCCCGCTTTAAAGGAACCATGGTGGCAGAAAAAAGAGTGATTAAGTCTGTCCCATTTTTTAATTAAAGATTTATATATATATATATATATATATATATATATATATATATATATATATATATATATATATATATATTTAATGTACTTTTTGTCTGAGTAAGGATCTATGCTCGTATCACCTTAAGCCCTGTACACACGATCGGACCGTTCTCATCGGTTAACCGATGAAGCTGACTGATGGTCTGATGTGCCTACACACCATCAGTTAAAAAACCAATCGAGTCCAACGCGGTGACGTAAAACACAACGACGTGCAGAGAAAAATGAAGTTCAATGCTTCCAAGCATGCGTCAACTTGATTCTGAGCATGCGCGTTTTTTTAACCAATGCTTTTGCGTACTAACCATCGGTTTTGACCTATCGGTTAGGCATCCATCGGTTGAATTTTAAAGCAAGTTCAACATTTTTGGACCGAAGGATAACTGACCGATGGGGCCCACACACGGTCGGTTTGGGCCGATGAAACGGTCCTTCAGTCCGTTTTCATCGGTTAAGACTGATCGTGTGTACGCGGCCTTACTGTTGACTGACTACCTCACTACCTCTGCTGGAAGTCTTTTCCAAACATTGACTACTCTAGTTTCCAAGATTAGCTTTAAAACCTTCCTCCTGCTAATTTCGGTTATGTCCCTGTGTTCTTGATCTTAGCTTTATATTGAAAATACTGCCCTCCTGAACCTTATTCATGTCTTTAATGAATCATGCCCCCCCTTTTCCTTTCTTTCCTCCAGACTGTACTATATATTAAGTTCCTGAAGTCTCTCCTGATATGTTTTGTCCCTCAGACTTTTCAAAAAAATTTTGCTCATCTCTGGACTGGTTCTCTTATCAATATCTTTTTGTAAGTGAGATCTCCAGAACTGGATGCGGTATTCTAAATGAAATCAAGATAATATAGGGAAATCAAGACCTCCTGCCGGTGAACCCTCCAGTGATACATCCTAGCATTCAAAAACAAAACAAAATCTGCGCTATCGTAGTAGTGAGCAGCCACAAACAATCTAGTGAAACAAGAAAGCAATATATGGTATACAAAAATTGTAGCACTAAAGTGAAAATTGAAAATAGCACAAGACACTGAAAGTCTATATCAACACTGAATCACAGTGTAATCAAATGCAAGTCCATATGAGTGTGTAAACTTGATAGCTGGATGAACCGTATGCAATAAATAATTCCAAACACCACAGTGATTGACGGTAAGCTTAACGTGTGAAAACAACACCCACCACCAAAGGGGAGGCTTACCAGATCTATTGAACCCAAATGAGCGTACGCTCAAAGGGCCAATAAGGCTGAATGTAAATGGATGGAAGACACATCAGCAGGAACCAAATATGTGATCGGCATGATACCCTGAAGACATCACTTGAACCGGGACAGGGGGAGGTATCAACAACTTGGAGATGACTCTCAGAAGATCAAACCATGCCCAGAGTGCATAAAGGAAATGAAAGGCACATAGTGTAATTCCGTAAAAACATGGAAGGTTTAATGACGGTTAAAAACACTTACAGTTAGAGGAATAAAAAAGGACATCAATATAGAAATGTGCATGGCAGCAGTAGAGCCTGACGCATTTCGCAATAATTTGCATCATCTGGTTAGAAGTTGTAAATGCTGCTATGGGAACAACTGCAGCTACCAGTGGCGGTTCTCAGATTCATACTTTGTACTGAGCTATGACTAAGGCCCGTACACACGATAGAATCCATCCGCAGATAAATCCCAGCAAATGGGTTTCTGCGGATAGATCCTATGGTGTGTACACGCCAGCGGATCTGTTTCCGCGGAGAAATCTCCTCTGGGATGGATTCCAGCAGATCGGATATTTGCTGACATGCACAACAAATCCATCTGCTGGAATCCATTCCAACGGATGGATCCGCTCGTCTGCACAGACTTACCGGATCCATCCGTCCAAAGGGATTCCCCGCACGCGTCGTAATGATTTGACGCATGCGTGGAATTCCTTATATGACAGCGTCGCGCCCGTCGCTGCGTCATAATAGCGTCGACGGCGCGACACGTCATCGCCAGAGGATTTCAGCGCGGATTTCAATGCGATGGTGTGTACACGCCATCGCATAGAAATCTTCTGAAATCCTCGAGAGGATTTATCCGCGGATACGGTCCGCTGGACCGTATCTGCGGATAAATCCTCTCGTGTGTATGGGGCCTAAGTGCTAAGGGAACATGAAATGGATATGTGTTTTGGATATGTTTTTATGGACTTGCTAAAAGAAAGGTGATTTTACTAGCCGTGCGTCCAATCAGAATAGTTTTTTTCTCATTGGAATCCATGATGGATGGGGCCAGCACCTGGTCTGTGTGTTAGTGGGGGTGAAGATGGGAGACTGACCCAGAGCGATGTTCACACATATTTGTACTGCTGTTGGCATGTACTGGGCCATAGCATACTGTGTTTTTTGCAATGTATATACACTAAAACCAATAGGCTTAGTTGCACACATTTGTATATATACAATGGCCCAGATTCAAGAAGCAATTGCGCCCGTGTAACCATAAGTTACACGGCGCAATTGCTTACTTTCTCCGGTGTAACGAGTGCTCCTGATTCAGGAACCTTGTTACACCGACTGCAGCCGAAAATCTGCACGGCATAAGGCACTTATGCCTCGCAGATTTTAGGCTGCATTCTTGTGCTTGCCGCTAGGGGGCGCTCCCACTGTGATCAGCGTGTCGTATGCAAATTGCATACTACCAACTGATTCACAAACTTGCGCGGGCCCCGCGCAAGCCAGGTACGGAGTTTCCGTACGGCAACTTTAGCGCAAGGCTGCCCCTTCTAATAGTAGGGGCAGCCAATGCTAAAGTATAGCTGCCGCTCCCGCGACGTGAAATTTGAATTTCACGTCGTTTGCGTAAGTGCTTTGTGAATGGCGCTGGACGCCATTCACGTTCACTTTGAAGCAAATGACGTCCTTGCGACGTCATTTGCCGCAATGCACGTCGGGAAAGTTTTCTGACGGAGCATGCGCTGTACGCTCGGCGCGGGAGCGCGCCTAATTTAAATGATTCCCGCCCCCGGCGGGATCATTTAACTTGCGCGCGCTTACGCCGGCGCGCCCTCGCAATTCACGGAGTTACTGCTCTGTGAATCGAGGGCAGCGCAAAATATTTGCAGGGGCGCAGGGCAATATCGCGCAATTCTACCTGAATCTGGGCCCATATCCGTAAAAACATGGAAGGTTTAATGACAGTTAAAAACACTTACAGTTAAATGAATAAAAAAGGACATCAATATAGAAATGTGCATGGCAGCAGTAGAGTCCCGACGCGTTTCGCAATAATTTGCATCATCATGTTTTTACGGAATTACACTATGTGCCTTTCATTTCCTTTATGCACTCTGGGCATGGTTTGATCTTCTGAGAGTCATCTCCAAGTTGTTGATACCTCCCCCTGTCCTGGTTCAAGTGATGTCTTCAGGGTATCCTACCGGTCACATATTTGCATTTGCATTTGATTACACTGTGATTCAGTGTTGATATAGACTTTCAGTGTCTTGTGTTATTTTCAATTTTCACTTTAGCGCTACAATTTTTTTATACCATACATCCTAGCATTCCATTCACATTTCTCACTGTTTGTCACTGTTTGGCCACACTGTTTACTAATTTTGCAATAATCAAAGTAAGCACCCCAAATCTTTTTTCCTCTGTAGTTCTGGTCAAAACTGTTCCTCCAATATTGTACTCTATTTTTTTCTCTAGGTGCATTATTTTACATTTAGAAACATAAAATTTCAGTTTCCACTGCTTTGACTAATTTTCCAGCAATGCCATATCATGATCCATTTTACAGACAGAGTAAGTTTTAAGACTGAGTTCTGAAAATAACTGAGAACAATCGTCTAATGCTTCATTCATCTTTAGATGCAAGATATGTTATTTCTATTCATTATTAAAGTATCATTTAGATTTAATATGCATGCCCTACATCTTATTATTGCTTCTCTTGTTAAACGTGATTCAGCATACATTTTATAACAATATCTTTGTGCCATCTACTGGCACAATTTGGAAATTATATATATATATATATATATATATATATATATATATATATATATATATATATATATATATAATACATATACAGTATAGATATATATCTGTTTATTATATATCTATTATATATATTAGTATATTATATATCTATTTTAGCTAACTTTTTCCTAAAACTTTTTTAAATAAGAGACTGGCTCTGACTTAAAATAGAAAATAGAAAAAAACATGCTGCAGAATGTCAGATATTTTTATTTATTTATTTATTTCAAACTGTTGAATTTGCTCTATGTATTTGTTTTAAATGGTTTTAAACAATAAAACACTATAACTTCCTGTCTATTACTTATAGAAAGAGACATTTCCTTTAATAGTTATGCCCTGGATATTAATGGAATTTTTCCATCATACAAAAGAGAGCTGGAATTTTCCTGCGTAATACTATTGATCCTAAAACACACAAACATATTTAACCACTTACCCCCCGGACCATATTGCTGCCCAAAAACCAGAGTACTTTTTGCGATTCGGGACTGCGTCGCTTTAACAGACAATTGCGCGGTCGTGCGACGTGGCTCCCAAACAAAATTGGCGTCCTTTTTTCCCCACAAATAGAGCTTTCTTTGATCACCTCTGCGTTTTTTATTTTTTGCGCTATAAACAAAAATAGAACGACAATTTTGAAAAAAATGAATATTTTTTACTTTTTGCTGTAATAAATACCCCCCAAAAATATATAAAAAAACATTTTTTTTCCTCAGTTTAGGCCGATACGTATTCTTCTACATATTTTTCGTAAAAAAAAATCGCAATAAGCGTTTATTGATTGGTTTGCGCAAAAGTTATAGCGTTTACAAAATAGGGGGTATTTTTATGGCATTTTTATTAATATTTTTTTTTACTAGTAATGGCGGCGATCAGCGATTTTTTTTTCGGTATTGAGACATTATGGCGGACACTTCGGACATTTTTGACACATTTTTGGGACCATTGGCATTTTTATAGCGATCAGTGCTATAAAAATGCATTAGATTACTATAAAAATGCCACTGGCAGTGAAGGGGTTAACACTAGGGGGCGGGGAAGGGGTTAAGTATGCCTGGGTGTGTTCTTACTGTGGGGGGGGGGTGGCCTCACTAGGGGAAACACTGATCTTCTGTTCATACAGTGTATGAACAGAAAATCAGCATTTCCCCTGCTGACAGGAACGAGAGCTGTGTGTTTACACACACAGCTCCCGTTCCCCGCTCTGTACCGAGCGATCGCGTGTGCCCGGCGGCGATCGCGCCCGCCGGGCACACGCACGGGAGTCGGGGGCGAGCGGGCGGCGCGCGTGCGCCCCTAGTGGCGGCTAAAAGGCAGGACGTCCATTTACGTGGTCTCGCCTAGGAGAGCCACCTTGTGAACGTAATATGACGGTGCGGCGACGGCAAGTGGTTAAAGACAGTAGACAATTGAAAATGGCGACTGGGATATTAGGCATACATGTATTTATAATCTCAAGAAGATAGATGGGTTTAAAAGTAAATTCCACTTTCAGTAAAATAAACAATTATTTAGCATACAAAATTGCCACAAAAGGCATTTTAGAATAAAAAAAAATATTATTAAAAATTACCTTTCCATTTCAATCTGTAGTTGCCGTAATTTCTTAAAACTGTCAACAAATTCAATGCAATGTGGCAACCTAGAGGCATTCTGTATGTAGTTGGTGTACCCAGAAATGTAATTTTCTGTTTCTGTGATTTTCTCAGACATCTGAGCTAAGATATAAATCCAATGTTAGGCATCCCCTGCAATAGCAATTTATTTTTGGTGAGATACTCCCTAAGGATTAATTTCTTCTAAAGACTACATTCACATGGTAATTCAGTAATGGCCATGGGCGGTTAGAAGTTGTAAATGCTGCTATGGGAACAACTGCAGCTACCAGTGGCGGCTCTCAGATTCATACTTTGTACTGAGCTATGACTAAGTGCTAAGGGAACATGAAATAGATATGTGTTTTGGATATGTTTTTATGGACTTGCTAAAAGAAAGGTGATTTTACTAGCCGTGCGTCCAATCAGAATAGTTTTTTCTCATTGGAATCCATGATGGATGGGGCCAGCACCTGGTCTGTGTGTTAGTGGGGGTGAAGATGGGAGACTGACCCAGAGC
Source organism: Rana temporaria (assembly GCF_905171775.1). Classification (NCBI taxonomy): domain Eukaryota; kingdom Metazoa; phylum Chordata; class Amphibia; order Anura; family Ranidae; genus Rana; species Rana temporaria. The sequence goes on from NC_053492.1 coordinate 216,710,113, forward strand.
GGTGTTCACAAATATTTGTACTGCTGTTGGCATGTACTGGGCCATAGCATACTGTGTTTTTTGCAATGTATATACACTAAAACCAATAGGCTTAGTTGCACACATTTGTATATATACAGTATGTGTAATCCATTACTATATGCTCACACTTGGGAGACTCTCAAAATTGTAGAGATAGGACTGCAATGCACTCGGGAGCCTTGATGTGGCCATTGTGGCTTACACATATATTTGCAAATGTGTGCAAATAAATCCCTTGTTTTTAATGTAAGCTGGGTCAATTTGGTTTTGTTGCAGGCTGGCTTGTAAGTAAACTGGGAATTTTTGTTTGTGTTTGATAAGCATTGCCCTTCTATGTGCTCCTTGCTGCAAGGGCTATTTGTAGGTTGGGGTGGTTGATATTTGTCTGTATAGTTGATGAATTGGTGCAGGGACACACTGAATACCTTCAGTAGTGATGTACAGAACTGTTCGCTTGTTCGCGTTCGCCGCCGTGGGCGAACATATGCGCCTCCTATTAATTAACATTGAGCAAACTTTGACCCTCTACCTCACAGTCAGCAGACACATTCCAGCCAATCAGCAGCATACCCTCCCTCCCTGACCCTCCCACCTCCCACCTCCTGGACAGCATCCATTTTAGAATCATTCGGAACCTGCAGTCTTAGTGAGAAGAGGGACAGTGTAGCTGCTGCTGTTTGAATAGGGAAATCTATAGCTAGGCTAGTGTTTTCAGTGTCCACTCCAGTCCTGAAAGACTCATCTGATCTCGGCTGTAAGAACAGCACCCCAAAAAAACCTTTTTAGGGCTAGTATATCAGTCTGCTTTTTTTTCTAATTGCAGTTGCCTGCTAGGCAGTGTGTGTGTGTGTGTGTCAGGATCACAGCGTACACTGTGCCCAGTGCCACCCACCACTCATCTATCTTGGTGGCACAGTAGATAACATTTTAAAAAAAATATTTGGCTGCAATAGAATAGTAGTCAGTTGCCTGGCTGCCAGCATGTGTCAGGGGCACAGCGTACACTGTGCCCAGTGCCACCCACCACTCATCTATATTGGTGGCACAGTAGATAACATTTAAAAAAATATATATTTGACTGCAATAGAATAGTAGTCAGTTGCCTGGCTGCCAGCGTGTGTCAGGGGTACAGCATACACTGTGCCCAGTGCCACCCACCACTCATCTATCTTGGTGGCACAGTAGATAACATAAAAAAAATGACTGCAATAGAATAGTAGTCAGTTGCCTGGCTGCCAGCGTGTGTCAGGCTCATAGCGTATACTGTGCCCAATTGCCCAGTGCCACCACTCATATATCTGGTGGCATAGTAGATTAAATAAAAAAAAAACACAATTTTGACTGCAATAGAATAGTAGTTAGTTGTCTGCAGGCGTGTGTCAGGCCTACAGCGTCTACTCTGCCAACTTCTGCCAGTGCACAGTGCCACTCATATCTGGTTTCACAGTAGCTTGCACGCATTGTACAACTAAACAAATAAAAAAAAATGACTGGCAGAGGCAGGCCACCCCGCAGGGGCCGTCGTGGTTGTGGTGCTGTGATTCCCTATGTGGACATAGTTGACTGGCTAACACAGGACACCCAATCTTCTACAGCTTCCGCTCGAAACCTTGACGCACCATCCTCCTCCCACTCAGCTTCGGGCACCTCTCAAGTTACCACTCGCCCGCCTGCCGCCACCACCAACACTAGCATCACAGCTGCTTCACTTGATATGTCAGAGGAGTTATTTACACATGAGTTGGAAGAAATGAGTGATGCGCAACCATTATTGCCAGAGGTTGTAGATAAAAGGGATATGACTCAGTCAGGCAGCATTACACACATGGACGTATGGTGTGATGATGATGTACCCGCTGCTGCTTCCTTTGCTGAGTTGTCAGATACAAGTGAAGTGGTTGATGATGACGATGTGTCCGGGGATGTCACGTGGGTGCCCGCTCGAAGAGAAGAGAAGAAGAACAGGGGGAAAGTTCAGATGGGGAGACAGAGAGAAGGAGGAGCAGGGGGAGGTCGTCACAAGGAGCTAGTGGCACAGTCAGACAGCATGTATTGGCACCCGGGGTCAGCCAGACAGCACGCCAATCAACGTATGCTGTTGCCACCACCAGAACGCCGTCATTGCAAAGCTCAGCAGTGTGGGATTTTTTGTGTGTGTCTGCCTCTGATAACAGTGATGCCATTTGCAACCTGTGCCAAAAGAAACTGAGTCGTGGGAAATCCAACACCCACCTAGGTACAACTGCTTTGCGAAGGAACATGATCGCACATCACAAACGCCTATGGGATCAACACATGATGATGAGTACAAGCAGCACACAAGCTCAAAGCCACCATCCTCCTCCTGGTGCAGCATCTTCAGTCACATCAACCACTGTTGTCCTCCTTGCCCCCTTTCAACCATCCGCCACTCCGTCTCTCACTTTGAGCAGTTCCTGCTCATCTGCCCACAGTCAGGTGTCTGTCAAGGACATGTTTGAGCATAAGAAGCCAATGTCACAGAGTCACCCCCTTGCCCGGCGTCTGACAGCTGGCTTGGTGGAACTCTTAGCACCCCAGCTTTTACCATACAAGCTGGTGGAGTCTGAGGCCTTCAAAAAATTTGTAGCTATTGGGACACCGCAGTGGAAGGTACCCGGCCGAAATTTATTTTCACAAAAGGCAATCCCCAACCTGTACTCTATTGTGCAAAAGGAAGTCATGGCATCCCTGGCACACAGTGTTGGGGCAAGGGTCCATCTGACCACTGATACCTGGTCTGCAAAGCACGGTCAGGGCAGGTATATCACCTACACTGCGCATTGGGTAAACCTGCTGACGGCTGCCAAGCATGTAATGCGTGGCTCTGCAGAGGAGTTGGTGACACCGCCACGACTTGCAGGCAGGTCTGCTACCACCTCCTCTACTCCTCCTACTCCATCCTCTTCGATAACCTCCTCGGCTGAGTCCTCTTCTGCTGCTGCGTCTTGCTCCACATCAACTGCACCCCCCAGGGGCTATTCAACATCACAGATACGACATTGTCACGCCGTCTTGCGTTTGAATTGCCTGAAAGCAGAGAGTCACACCGGACCAGCACTCCTGTCCGCCCTGAACGCACAGGTGGATCAGTGGCTGACTCCGCACCAACTGGAGATCGGCAAAGTGGTGTGTGACAATGGAAGCAATTTGTTGGCGGCATTGAATTTGGGCAAGTTGACACATGTCCCTTGCATGGTGTTCCTACACGGCCATGGCACACTTTTCAGATATCCAGCGGCGAAACAAAATGCCAGTGAGGCGCTTGATTTGCGACAGCCCGACACGTTGGAATTCAACACCTCTAATGTTCGACCGCCTGCTCCAACAAGAAATAGCCGTCAACAAGTATTTGTATGACCGGGGTGCTAGGACAGCCTCTGCGCAGCTGGGAATTTTTTTGCCACGTTACTGGATGCTCATGCGCAATGCCTGTAGGCTCATGCGTCCTTTTGAGGAGGTGACAAACCTAGTCAGTCGCACTAAAGGCAGCATCAGCGACATCATCCCATTTGTTTTCTTCCTGGAACGTGCCCTGCGAAGAGTGCTGGATCAGGCCATAGATGACGGTGAAAAAGGAAGAGTTGTGGTCACCATCACCACCAGAAACAGCCTTATCAGCTTCACTTGCTGGACCTGCAGAGACGCTGGAAGAGGAGTGTGAGGAAGAGGAGTCAGAGGAGGAATGTGGCTTTGAGGAGGAGGAAGACCAACCACAGCAGGCATCCCAGGGTGCTCGTTGTCACCTATCTGGTACCCGTGGTGTTGTACATGGCTGGGAGGAAGAACAGACCTTCAGTGAGATCAGTGAGGACGAGGAATGGGACATGAGTAGCTCGGCATCCAACCTTGTGCAAATGGGGTCTTTCATGCTGTCGTGCCTGTTGAGGGACCCTCGTATAAAAAGGCTGAAGGAGAACGACCTGTACTGGGTAGCCACACTACTAGACCCCCGGTATAAGCAGAAAGTGCCTGAAATGTTACCAAATTACCGGAAGTCGGAAAGGATGCAGCAGTACCGACAGGTAGCAGACTACCTCGCCTTAACTGCAGATATCGACACTCTGAGGAGCGATGAACCCCTTGACTACTGGGTGTGCAGGCTTGACCTGTGGCCTGAGCTATCCCAATTTGCGATAGAACTTCTGGCCTGCCCCGCTTCAAGTATCCTTTCAGAAAGGACCTTCAGTGCAGCAGGAGGTATTGTCACTGAGAAGAGAAGTTGCCTAGGTCAAAAAAGTCTAGATTGCCTCACCTTTATTAAGATGAATGAGGCATGTTTTCCGAAGGGACTGACAGTGGGCGATACATTTGACTAAAGGCCTGATGAGATGAGCTTCCTTGGGCTACAAATGGTCCACACGCTGCTGTATTTTATCTCTGCATGCCGGATGACTTGCGTGACTTATCCGCCACCACATAGGGTTCAAGCCGCAATGTTTTAGTGCACTTTCTGCCTGGAAAACATACATTTTTCTGGCCGCTGCTACAGCAGCAGCTGCAACAATACCTACTTTTTCAGGCATGTGTACATGCCTAATTTTTCTGGCCTCTGGTGCTGCACTGTGGCTGCAAAAACAAAACAAAAAAAAAAGGCACATACATGTGTCAATTCCCCTTCGTGATCGTTACCTTGTTGTGGTGAAGGGGCTTGCGTATCACAATGAAGCGACCACCTCTATGAGTGTGTTGGCAATGGCAATGTTGGCACACCCCAGATGATAAGGTCGTTGCTTGATTGTGATCAGACCAAAAGCGATCGGCTGGATAATTTTGCATAGAAAAAACATTAATTTTCTTTGTGATCATCTAAGGTGATCATGAAAGCCTACTAGGCCAACAATGGGCCCACACTGCAGAATCATTGTTTTCTGGGTCACTTAACTGTCACTGAACTACCTCAGCACGACCATAGGCTTTGAAAAACCCCCATCGCCTGCAATCTCCAAAACGTTCATTGACGTCAGTGAGGACAAGGAACGGGACATGGCTAGCTTGGTATCCAACCTTGTGTAAATGGAGAGTTTGCGGTTGTGCAAATGGACTGTTTGCAGGTGTTTGCGATGCGTTAAACGGGGAGTTTGGTCTGTCAGAGTTTGGTCTGTCACTGTGAACCCTAACCCTATTACAGACAGGGTTAGGGTTACAGATAGGGTTAGGGTTACAGACTGTAACCCTAACCCTATCTGTAACCCTAACCCTGTCTGTAACCCTAACCCTAACTTTAACCCTATCTGTTACCCTAACCCTAACCCTGAATGTAACCCTAACCCTAACCCTATCTGTAACCCTAACCCTAACCCCTACACTACTTAATCGATACAACATCATACCTGATGTTTTAAAGCACGTTATTCCAAACAATTTATGAATGTTAGGTGATTTATGCCCTTTATGGATTAAAAACACACACACACAACTACGTAATTTTCCATGGGAGTTTTGCCATGGATCTCCCTCCGGCATTCCACAGTCCAGGTGTTAGTCCCCTTGAAACAACTTTTCCATCACTGTTGTGGCCAGAAAGAGTCCCTGTGGGTTTTAAAATTTGCCTGCCCATTGAAGTCTATGGCGGTTCTCCCGGTTCGCCCGTTCGCGAACATTTGCGGAAGTTCGCGTTCGCCGTTCGTGAACCGAAAATTTTAGGTTCGTGACATCACTAACCTTCAGCTGCCTTTATTTCCCTTAGCTGAGTATCATGTATGTCCCTATTAGTGTTGCTCACGAATATTCGTATTGCGAATATTCGGCTCGAATATGGCATATTCGAGTATTCGCGAATATCTCGAATTTCGCGGCCAATATTCGCTATTCCGAATATAAAAAAAAAATTGCGAAATTTCGCTAATGCGAATTTATTGCGAACATTTTGCGAATTTTTTTTTTTTTTTTCTGATTGGCTCTGATGCAAAAGAAGGGCGGAGAAAGTATTCTCGAATATTCGGAAATCGAATATTCGGAATATTTTATCAAAAAAAAATGTTGTGAAATATTTTGACAACTGTGGTAGGAGAACTCTGATTGGCTCTGATGCAAAAGAAGGGCGGAGAAAGTATTCGCGAATATTCGGAAATCGAATATTGGTGATATTTTATCGAAATTTCGCTAATGCGAATGCGAAATTGATTGCGAGATTTTGACAACTCTGATTGGCTCTGATGCAAAAAAAGGGTGGAGAAAGTATTCGCGAATATTCGATTTCCGAATATTCGCAAATACTTTCTCCACCCTTCTTTTGCATCAGAGCCAATCAGAGTTCTCCTACCACAGTTGTCAAAATATTTCACAACATTTTTTTTTTTGATAAAATATTCCGAATATTCGATTTCCGAATATTCGAGAATACTTTCTCCGCCCTTCTTTTGCATCAGAGCCAATCAGAAAAAAAAAAAAAATCGCAAAATGTTCGCAATAAATTCACATTAGCGAAATTTCGCAATTTTTTTTTTTTTTAAATATCAAGAATATTCGATTTTAGCGAATATTTCACGAATATTCGGCTATATATTCGTGATATATCGCGAAATCGAATATGGCGTATTCCGCTCAACACTAGTCCCTATACCTTTAGAGAGGGGTGGGTTCCCTTCTGGCATACCTGCCCTTCATCTATCCTATCCTATCACTATGTGCCCCAATTTGGAAGACTTCCAAAATTGTAGCGTTAGGACTGCAGTACACCAGGGTGCCTTGATGTGACCACACACAGCCTGGAGCTTGGGCAGATATAAATGTAGCACCCTGATCTTAAACAGAGCTGCTCATACATTTTGTCTGCTAGGTGGTAACTAGCCTGGCTACTTGTTAGGGTGATCTTTGGGGGCCAAGCCTGCATGGACAGTCTCACAGGCCACCACCACTGGAACATCAGTGGCCTCATCAGGCACAAATGTCATGTAGTTTGTTGAGGGTCTATTTAGGAAATTGTGCAATATGCAGCAGCAAAGTCTAACATGGTTCAGATTCTACTTAACAAACCTACAGTCCTTATATTGTTTGCACCGCCTGTATACTGCTGTTCAAAGTATATAGGGCCAAAGGGTCTTGTGTTGGCCACAAGAACAACCTAGTTAGGGTGTCACACAGAGGTGATCCAGTGGATACTTGTTGTTTTTCCATGTAGGAAACTTGGCAAAAGATAGAGAAATGCAGCAGCTTTGGTAATGGATAAAATCCTGTGTTAAGCTTTGAAGGATTGTAAAAACAGACAATTGTACTACACTTTATAAAAAGAATGATTTATATTCCTCTTTCAGACCTCTAATCTTTTTGATTCATCTTTTTTTTAATCTCATAGGGTGCAATAAATCTGCAGCAGTGGAGCTGACCAACCCCACACAGAGCCAAGCCCCACCCTCGCCGGATGTGCAGGAAGTGGAAAATGCCCCCACATCAGGTCAGTGCCATACAGCACAGCTTCAGGTAATAATTGTAATACATGTTTTTTTTCCAAATTTCAGGAGGTGTTCGAGCTGTTGGGGGCGGATTAGACACCAATAGTGCCCAGGCCTTAATTGGGGAGATCTTGTCCTGCAGGGAAGAAATAGAGGACATAAACATCGCCTTAGGGCAGCTTAAAAAGAAAACCCAAGCGGTGGACCAAAAACTGAAGAATCTGATGGATGTGCTGGAGAGGGTTTAAAAAAAAGTTTTTCAAACCAAAAATATATTTCTTGACAAAAAAAAATAAAAATAAAGAATTCCTATTAAGATATTTTTGAAAAAATAAAAATGACACATTTTAAGTGTGAACCAATAAATATTTTTGGATACTCAATGTGTGGCTTATTATTATATTAATGCTGCCTAAAAGAACAAATCTAGATTTGTGGTGTTTACATTGACAATGATGAGCATTTAGTACAGGAAAATAAACATGACACTATGATAACGTAGGAGAAAGCTAGAATGAACTCAAATTTGAAAAGAATCAAAGAAAAATACTAGAACAGGGGCAGAAAAATTGGGCCTTAGGCACTGCTGGCGGTGCCACAACACTGCAACCCCTCACAGATAATGTCATTGGAGTGCAGCAAAAAGCCACATGCAAAGTACTGCATCCAAAATTGTTATTATATGCCCCTGTTAAACAGGGGCAAAAAAAATGGGCCTTAGGTACTGGTGGCGGAGGACAGAACTAACAATGTTCTTACTAGCTATCAGCAAGATCATTGAGGAGGAAAAGGATATTGAGTCAGCAGCATAACAGCACAGTCACTCAGCATCAGCATAGGTAGCCTCCAAGGGATCTGACTTTTCAAAAAAAGTATTCAGATACATTAGCATCAGGTGCTTGATAGCTGTTGTTGATCCAAGCCTGATTCATTTTTATGAAGGTCAGTCGATCGACGGAGTCGGTGGAGAGGCGCACCCTGTGATCGGTCACAAAGCCTCCAGCAGCACTAAATGTGCCTTCTGAATGAACGCTGGATGCAGGACAAGCCAGTAGCTCAATTGCGTACTGTGCAAGCTCTGGCCAGTGATCCATCCTCAAGACCCAGTAAGCCAGAGGATTTTCGGAGGGGAAGGTGTCCAAGTCTGATCTTGCCCCTAGGTATTCAGCACCATGTAAACCAGACGCTGGCGATGGTTGCTGTAACCGGTCATACCTTGGGGCTGCGCACTAAAAAATTGTCTGAACGCATCGGTCAGATGGCCACCTTCTCCACCGCTCCTTCTGTGACTCACCGAAGCCTCAGCAACACGTTGTTCAGGACCAGGATTTGGTAATCCCCCAGGTTCTGGGAACGCGTTGCACAGACCCTTCTGCAAGGCCTCCCGAAGATGTTTCATCTTCTGCTCCCTCTGCGACGGCAAGATAAGCTCCGCAACCTTACTCTTGTAACGTGGATCAAGGAGAGTTGCCAGCCAGTAATGATCCCTCTCCTTGATACCACGAACACGAGGATCCTTATGCAGGCTTTACAGGATCAGGGAGGCCATGCAGTGTAGGTTTGCTGAGGCATTCGGGGCACAGTCCTCTGGGTCACTGAGGACGACAGGATCCGCAGCCACCTCATCCCAGCCACGTAAAAGTCCACATGTTCCTTGGGACTGTAAGTGATCCCTTGAAGACTGCTGCTGCAGATGCTGAGTGCTAGGCTCCACCTCCATGCTGCTGATACAATCATCCTCCTCCTCCTCCACCTCGTCCTCCTCGTCCTCTTCCTGTGTGCTAGGCGGGCATGCAGGACCACTGTCTGGATAAAGGGGCCCTTGAGAAGTAAGGAAGTCCTCCTCTTCCTCCATCTGTTCTGCCGCAAGGGCCCTGTCCATTATTCCACATAGCGTGTGCTCCAATATGTGAATAAGAGGGACAGTCTCACTGATGCATGCACTGTCACTGCTCACCATCCTCGTAGCCTCCTCAAATTGTGATAGGACAGTGCATGCATCCCTGATCAAGGCCCACTGGCGTGGGGAAAAAAACCAAGCTCCCCTGACCCAGTTCTGCTGCCATGTTGGCACAGGTACTGATTGATGGCCCTCTGCTGCGTGTGCAGCCGCTGCAGCATGGCCAATGGAGAGTTCCATCTGGAGGCATGTCTCAGATTAGGCGGTTCTTGGGCAGGTTGAGGTGTGTCACAACCAGTAGTAGTTTTTTGGAGGCGTGGTGGTCGAACATCCTCCAACACTACTGTACCTTGCCCTGCATCCTTCCCAGCTGCCAGCAAAGTCACCCAATGTGCCGTGAAAGAGAGGTAATGTCCCTGTCCATGCCTGCTGGACCATGAGTCAGCGGTGATATGCACCTTACCACTGACCGCCCTGTCCAACGAGGCATGGACTTTGCCTTCCACATGGCAGTAGAGAGCCGGAATCGCCTTCCGTGAGAAAAAGTGGCGTTTGGGTACTTGCCACTGAGGTACCACACATTGCACAAACTCACGGAAGGGGACAGAATCTACCAACTGAAAAGGCAGCAGTTGAAGTGCTAGCAATTTTGCTAAGCTAGCATTCAACCGCTGGGCATGTGGATGGCTGGGAGAGTACTTTTTTTGGCGCTGCAGCAGCTGGGGCATGAAAATTTGTCTGGTACTATCCGTAGATTGCCCGCATGTACTACCAGGTTGTGACACACCTATTTCTACACCTTTAGTCCTATCAGTGCAGGCTTCATAGAGGACTGAGGGTCTAGTGGGGTTGGAGGTCCCAGCTGATAAGGGGCAAGGGGAGGTCCGCTTTGTTCTTTGGTGTGGGTCTTTCTGGTATGCTTGCCAACGAACTGCAGGGCAGGTCGACATATGTCTGGTCAAGCATGTGGTGCCCAAGCAGGTGATGTTTTGGCCACGCGAGATACGCTTGAGATATATGTTGCAAATAGCAACGGTGTGATCTGATGCACATGTCTCAAAAAAGGCCCACACCAAAGAACTTTTGCAGTACCGTTGAGACACAGCAGCGCCCTGCACAGGCGTAGCTCTGCAATGTAATGCAGTTGGTGTGCTGCCCTTAAGCTGTCCCCTGGAGGGCATCCTGCCTCTTTGGAGATGTGCCTGTGCCTCTTCCTCCACCTCCTCCTCCTCCTCCTCTTCCTCCTCCTCCTCTCTCCTATCAGGCACCCACGTAGAGTCAGTGACCTCATCATCCCATCCCTCCTCATCACTGTCGAAAACCTGGCAGTATGCTGCAGCTGGGGGAACATGACTGCCAGATTGCTGTCCCTCTCAGGCACCCGCTCTCTCTGGGCTCACATCAATGCCTTCCTCTATCTGTGTTCCATCATCAGAGCCTTCAAAACGCTGCGCATCTTCATGTAGCATGTACCCAACACTGTGTTGAAACAGTTCGGGGGACTCCTCAGGAGGACATGGTAGGACTAGGGAAGGATTGTGTGATGCCATTGTGCAGAGGGAAGAGGATGCCTTGGCAGCTGCTTTTCGAGACAAACTAAGCTCAGCCAGGGTGAGAGAGGATGAGGAGGATGAGGACGGCTTGGTCATCCACTCTACTAATTGCTCTGCATGTTCAGGCTCAACACGGCCAGCTCCTGAAAAGAAGGACGAGCGTGTCAAACGGCCACGTGCTGAAGAGGATGCACCGTGTCCACCACCAGTGTTGCCTCTAGATGCAGAGCCTGCTTGCCCTCGTGACTCTCTGCCTCTCTTTGTTGTCCTTCCAGACATTGAAATGGTCTGCACAGAACAAAATCAGTACACACACCTCGTACCTTTAGGTACAAACTGGAGAGGACAAGTGCAGTAACAGCAACTGCGTTTAAGTGCAAAAGAACAGCACACTTGCAGTAACAGCAACTGCGTTTAGGTGCAAATGAACAGCACAGTTGCAGTAACAGCAACTGCGTTTAGGTGCAAATGAACAGCATGGTTGCAGTAACAGCAACTGCGTTTAGGTGCAAATGAACAGCACACTTGCAGTAAAAGCAACTGCGTTTAGGTCCAAATGAACAGCACGGTTGCAGTAACAGCAACTGCATTTAGGTGCAAATGAACAGCACGGTTGCAGTAACAGCAACTGCGTTTAGGTGCAAATAAACAGCACACTTGCAGTAGCAGCAACTGCGTTTAGGTGCAAATGAACAGCACACTTGCAGTAACAGCAACTGCGTTTAGGTGCAAATGAACAGCACAGTTGTAGTAACAGCAACTGCGTTTAGGTGCAAATGAACAGCAAACTTGCAGTAACAGCAACTGCGTTTAGGTCCAAATGAACAGCACGGTTGCAGTAACAGCAACTGCGTTTAGGTGCAAATGAACAGCACGGTTGCAGTAACAGCAACTGCGTTTAGGTGCAAATAAACAGGACACTTGCAGTAACAGCAACTGCGTTTAGGTGCAAAAGAACAGCACACTTGCAGTAGCAGCAACTGCGTTTAGGTGCAAATGAACAGCACACTTGCAGTAACAGCAACTGCGTTTAGGTGCAAATGAACAGCACGGTTGTAGTAACAGCAACTGCGTTTAGGTGCAAATGAACAGCACAGTTGCAGTAACAGCAACTGCGTTTAGGTGCAAATGAACAGCACACTTGCAGTAACAGTAACTGCGTTTAGGTGCAAATGAACAGCACGGTTACAGTAACAGCAACTGTGTTTAGGTGCAAATGAACAGCACGGTTGCAGTAACAGCAACTGCGTTTAGGTGCAAATGAACAGCACGGTTGCAGTAACAGCAACTGCGTTTAGGTGCAAATGAACAGCACGGTTGCAGGAACAGCAACTGCGTTTTTAGGTGCAAATGAACAGCACACTTGCAGTAACAGCAACTGCGTTTAGGTGCAAATGAACAGCACGGTTGCAGTAACAGCAACTGCGTTTAGGTGCAAATGAACAGCACACTTGCAGTAACAGCAACTGCGTTTAGGTCCAAATGAACAGCACGGTTGCAGTAACAGCAACTGCATTTAGGTGCAAATGAACAGCACAGTTGCAGTAACAGCAACTGCGTTTAGGTGCAAATAAACAGGACACTTGCAGTAACAGCAACTGCGTTTAGGTGCAAAAGAACAGCACACTTGCAGTAGCAGCAACTGCGTTTAGGTGCAAATGAACAGCACACTTGCAGTAACAGCAACTGCGTTTAGGTGCAAATGAACAGCACACTTGCAGTAACAGTAACTGCGTTTAGGTGAAAATGAACAGCACACTTGCACTAACAGCAACTGCGTTTAGGTGCAAATGAACAGCACGGTTGTAGTAACAGCAACTGCGTTTAGGTGCAAATGAACAGCACAGTTGCAGTAACAGCAACTGCGTTTAGGTGCAAATGAACAGCACACTTGCACTAACAGCAACTGCGTTTAGGTGCAAATGAACAGCATGGTTGCAGTAACAGCAACTGCGTTTAGGTGCAAATGAACAGCACGGTTGCAGTAACAGCAACTGCGTTTAGGTGCAAATGAACAGCACGGTTGCAGTAACAGCAACTGCGTTTTTAGGTGCAAATGAACAGCACGGTTGCAGTAACAGCAACTGCGTTTAGGTGCAAATGAACAGCACGGTTGCAGTAATAGCAACTGCGTTTAGGTGCAAATGAACAGAACGGTTGCAGTAACAGCAACTGCGTTTATGTGCAAATGAACAGAACGGTTGCAGTAACAGCAACTGCGTTTAGGTGCAAAATGTGGGTCATGGTGTGCATTGCCCTATGGAGTATAATGGAGAGCAGATAGCAACATCTACCTTCTGTTATAAATATGCCCTTAAATTAACTTCTTTCCACAATAGCTTCTTCTTCAGTTTTATTGTATTTCATTTTGATGTTTTGCAGATAGAAAACCAGATTCCGGAGGACTTCTTCTACAGCACCAACGGCAATTATGACTTGGACAGACCAAATGCAGCTGCCGACTTTATTAAAAAGTTCTCAATCGGATCTGGACTTACGGAGGATTGGGCCAGAAAGTATGTTTCCATTATTACTTCTCTTTCTATTCTGTTTCTTTTCTGTGCGGTTCACAATCACATCAGCTGTAAATGGATGCCGCTGCCTGTTCTGAACATCCTATTAAGTCTATTGTCAGTTTTAGTTCATTATATTTATATGTTTTACTTCTTTATCTTTCAGAATCTTGGAGGATGCCCAGTGGAATTACATTCAGGCAACACGTGACTTTGCATATATAAAGGTAAGAGTAATCCACTAGAACTAGATTAGATTTTTCCACAATACTTTATCACCCAGTAAGCCCTGGTTCACACTGATGTGATTTTGTATGCATTCCAAAACGCATAGAATCACATTACAAGTGAAATAACATGACTTTCTATGATAGCCATTCACATATATGCACTCCGAATGCAAAGCATTTTTTTAAAACAGTCATGTGTGTTTGGTCCAGTGCGATGCGATTTTCATCTCTTTATAGTCTAATGGAAACTTCATAGAAAACACATAGGTTTTCAAAAAAGATAAAGGTATAATAAAATGCACTGGAACACCTGAAAAAAATGCATTACAGTTTAACTTAAAAACACATGAGAGCGTGCACAGTAACAACCATAACTCACATGCTTTTTTATATATTTTTTAGGCACACCAGGACATTCCAGCAGATGCCTTCATTCCTTAGTACCAAAGGAGCAGTCAAGCTTCTTACCCTGTTCTACAGAAACTTTTGATGGAAACCGCCAAGCCCGTTACCCTGTTCTACAGAGACTTTTGATGGAAACCACCAAGCCCGTTACCCTGTTCTACAGAGACTTTTGATGGAAACCACCAAGCCCGTTACCCTGTTCTACAGAGACTTTTGATGGAAACCGCCAAGCCTGTTACCCTGTTCTACAGAGACTTTTGATGGAAATCGCCAAGCCCGTTACCCTGTTCTACAGAGACTTTTGATGGAAACCGCCAAGCCTGTTACCCTGTTCTACATAGACTTTTGATGGAAACCGCCAAGCCCGTTACCCTGTTCTACAGAGACTTTTGATGGAAATCGCCAAGCCCGTTACCCTGTTCTACAGAGACTTTTGATGGAAACCACCAAGCCTGTTACCCTGTTCTACAGAGACTTTTGATGGAAATCGCCAAGCCCATTACCCTGTTCTCCAGAGACATTTGATGGAAACCGTCAAGCCTGTTACCCTGTTCCCATGCACCGTCTTAGGCACCGTCTCAGACACCATCCCAGACACCGTCTCAGGCACTGTCTCAGGGAGGTTGGAGGCTTATTTTTTTAGACATGTGTTGGACTGGCTATAAGGGGAGGTTGGAGGCCAGTATTTTTTTTTCTTTTTTTCCTTTTGCCACTAGTTGTGTACAAACCAGCAATAATATATTGACTGGAATAATATGACTTTACTCTCACAATAAATGGTAAAAATAATGAAGTGCTAATAACTTTCCAAACTTCATTAACACCATCCGTAGTATCACCACGAGCACCCAAGATTCAGAATAGATTATGCAATGTGTCACTGTGATCAAGTGCAAGCTATAAAGTAGATCCACGCGCTATGCTGTGGGAGTGCTGTGGATCTTCACATATGTTTGCAAATATATGCAACAAAAACCTCTGTTTTATCAACATTTTTGCACTTGTTTAGCTGCTAAATGTATTTATTGCCATAAATGTCTCAATTTGGAAATTACGTTAGAGTAGAGTTAGGGACTGCACTTTGCAGAGGGGCCTTGACGTGGCAGTGCAGCTTCACATATATTTGCAAATATGCATACAATGCAAACCTAATACAAATTGTTGAAACAGTTTAGACTTGTGTTATTGTGCTGGCTACCTGGCAAGTGTGCTAGGTAATTTTGTATTGAATTGTTCTGTGAACTGCAATACTTAAGAAGGATCTTCAGTGAGGAAAAAAAAGAAGTCAGCATCTATATTGTAAATACTGTTGTTGCTGACTTTAAAATAAACATGAACTTAGCAGTCCAGTTATTCAGTGATATCCTTACCCAGGCTGATTGTTCACTGGTCTTCGGGTCCCCAGCACTGCCATCTTGAGTGTGGGAAGCCAGCTATGACTTCCTGCGGCTTCACAGCTGGCTTTCCACTGCACATATGCGTGCTGTGCTGTGCTTTCTGAATGGACCCACAGTATGTGTTCCAGGAGGTTGCTGGAAGAGGCGGGGGAGAACTTTTGTTTGGTTAGCCTAGGTAAGGCAACCAGAACTGGGACTAGGTACCAGTCAAAACTAGGCACTTGTTCCCTAAAAAAGAAAAAAAAAATCTAAAAATGGTGGGAAAGGAGGAAAAGTAGAACTTCCCTTTTTGGGTGAAGTTCCGCTTTGAGCACCAAAGCACACTTTTCTGCAGTATTGCAGAGTATATTAGCACATGTAGGCATCTGTTGCCCACTCTTGTCTGAATTTGTAAATGCCTGTAAATAAATGATGTATACATTTCCAATCCCTGAGCTGTTCGATTTGAAGCCTTGGAAGAAGGAAGTGGAGAGAGAAAAGTCTCAGCCAAAACCCCTGGTAAACCCCAAGCCAGAAGAGACTATTATGCTGCTGAGTGTATATCTAAATCCATAAGACAGAATATCTCAGCTCTGTCATTATTATTATTTCACATGAATAGTGCCAGATAGCTAGGGCTGAGCTACTGTATGTCATGTGGTCACCTTCCAGTATATTGGTAGGTGAACCTGTTTATTGTTATATTGTTTATATGCTAGTTAACCATGTTCCTTCCCATCTGGGATTGTCTTGCTAGTTTTAGCTTAGTGTACGATAACCTGCACAGGCTAGAGCCAGGTTAGACATCTGGGGGGCCACGTCAGGATTATATCCTTAGAGCTGTGGTTGCATCTTAGAATAGAAACTATTGGGGAGGGACTAAAGTGTAGAGTAGATAGGCTGACAGTTCCAGTGCCACATCATAGTTCCTGCCGGCAAGAAGCTTCAATCCAGGCTGGATGGAGGATCTTCTCATGACTTCAGATCTTGTCTTCAGGTCTCTGACACAAGACAGATGCTGCAGCACCCTCAGGGACCCCTGCAACTGGACTTTGCTGCAATATTCATCTAGAGGAATCTGTATTAGCAACTACAGTGCCTTGAAAAAGTATTCATGCCCCTTGAAAATTTCCTAATTTTTTACTCTTACAATATCTCTAGGCTTGACACCTTATGAAGAACTGTAAATACCTTCTAAAGTTTTAATCGATCTTGTTTCAATATTATTTAATAGTTATTATTACTTTCCTAATTGATTAACACTGAGCTTCTTACCCCTGACTGTATGATATTGTATTTACTTTATGCATTTTGTACACTACTTCTGTACTATTAACTAAAATATTTTGACAAGGAAAATGTCCTCATTTTGTCACGTCACAACCAAAAATTTTAATGTGTTTTATTGGTCAGTGCCGATCCTGACCTCCCTGGGGCCCTAAGCAAATTGACATGTCACATTAAAGTTGATAAGTGGGGGGGGGCTGCCAAAAATGACATATCACTGCCGACGGGGGTGTTCTGCTGTCGGAAATGACATCTTACATTAAACTGAGAAGGGGGGGGGTGCTGACTTCTTACCTCTTCTCCCATGCAGCCAGCAAGTTGAGAAGCAGGGTGAGGGGCTGAAAATTACTTCTCACCAAGCAGGGCCTCTAGTAATTTGGGGGGCCCTCTGCAGCTTTGCGGGGCCCTAAGTGGCTTGCATAGTGAGCCTATAGGGCAGATTGGCCCTGCTGACACTGTCCACTGCTCTACTGACACCGTCCACTGCTCTACTAACACTGTCCATTGCTTTACTGACACTGTCCACTGCTCTACTGACACTGTCCACTACTCTACTGACACCATCCATTGTTCTACTGACATTCTCCACTGCTCTACTGACTGACACCATCCACTACTCTACTGACATCATCCACTGCTCTACTGACACCATCCACTACTCTAATGACTGACACCATCCACTGCTACTAACACCATCCACTGCTCTAATGACTGACACCATCCACTGCTCTTTTGACACCATCCACTGCTCTACTGACACCGTCCACTGCTCTAATGACCTTATCCTGTGCTCTAAAAATATGGTCCACTGCTCTATTGACATCATCCACTGCTCTACAGACACCATCCTCTGCTCTACTGACACAGTCCACTGCTCTACTGACACCGTCCTCTGCTCTACTGACTGACACAATCCACTACTAGAGTTGAGCAGACACCTGGATGTTCGGGTTCAACGGGTTCAGCCGAACTTCGGAAAAAAGTCCGGGTTCGGGACCCGAACTTGACCCGAACTTGACCCCGAACCCCATTGAAGTCAATGGGGACCCAAACTTTTGAGTACTAAAATGTCTCTAAAAAAGTAATGGAATGGGCTAGAGGGCTAAAAATGGCAGCAAAATGTTGGTAAGAGCACGACAAGTTCTCTGCAAACAAATGTAGATAGGGAAATAACTTAAAATAACATAAAATACATAAAAAAAATAATAATCTTGACCTAGGAGGAGGAGGTCCATATGGAGTAGGAGGCTGAGATGGCGGTGGATGTGGCGGTGTAGGTGGGAGCAGCATTGGAGGAGGACGAGGTAGCCAACACAGGTTTTTGTTTTTCATTTATTTATTTTTTAAATTAGGGTACACCCCAAAAGAGTGAGAAGGAGCAGAAATACAAGAATGGTTGGGTAAGGCCGGTATACATGTTGTAAGGGATTAGCTCGGTAGCGGGGTGTGAGACCCCCAGGATGGGTTCACTACACACTAATTTATACAGAGAAACAGCCAAAGACGGTTGAAAGCAAAGATTTAGGTTTATTCTTCCATCTTGCTGGAAACAAGTGCAAGCATCCAAACAGCATGAACAAAATCAAACATAAAATAAACCCTGGCCACTTGGGGCATCTACCTTCACCACACAGGAACCTATCTATGGAGTCTGGCACAGCCTAGTGCTGGGCAGACACTGCTGGTCCTACAGAAGAAAACAATAGTCTCTTTTTGATTTTTATCACACAGAAAAATCAACAGCACCTCACCTCTTCAGAAGTATTTCTGATCACTGCTCGCCCTCACTCAGAAAGCCTCAGGATGCAGCAATCAGTAGTAATCCTCTGGATTACTTATAGAGGCCTTAATTGCCACATTCTGAACAGCTGAAGTTTTCCAACACCCTTAAACCTTTCTGGCTACTTCTGCAGCCGACACCCGATAATAATTGGTGTATTGTCTAAACAAGGCAGAAATGTATCTACCGTCTGTGACAACACCCACAGATTTACCTGACTTCCTGTCACAGTGTCTATTCTGCACAAGGTACGGACAAGTCCTGTGGGATTCATGCCTGGTTCATTTTAATGAACGTGAGCTTGTCCACATTGGCTCTGGACAGGCGGCTGCGCTTGTCTGTGATAACGCCCCCTGCCGTGCTAAATACACATTCAGATAATACACTGGCTGCAGGGCAGGCCAGCACCTCCAAGGCGTCAAGGGCAAGCTCAGGCCATGTGCCCAATTTGGAGACCGAGAAGTTTAAGGGGGCAGACCCATCATTCAGTACGTGTAGGTGTGTGCACACATACTGCTCCACCATGTTGGTTAAATGCTGCCTCCTGCTAAGACGTTCCATATCAGCTGGTGGTGCTGGTTGTTGTGGCGTGCTGACAAAGCGGAGTAGGAGGAGTTAGCAACAGGAGGCAAACTGAAGCGCCCTGCAATCCTTGGTGGTGGAAGGACATGCGCCAAACTGCTATCTGCCTCAGGCCCAGTCGCCACTGCATTTACCCAGTGTGCTGTTAGGGAGATATAACGTCCCTGACCATGCTTACTGGTCCACGTATCCGTAGTTAGGTGGACCTTGCCACAGATGTCGTTGCGCAGTGCACACCTGATTTTGTCCCCCACTTGGTTGTGCAGGGAAGGGATGGCTCGCATGGAAAAGTAGTGGGGCTGGGCATGACGTACTGTGGGATAGCCAATGCCATCAGGCTTTTAAAACTCTGCGTCTCCACCAGACGGAATGATAGCATTTCAAAGGCCAGGAATTTTGAAATGCTGGCATTCAGGGCCAGGGATCGCGTGTGGGTAGGGGGGTACTTCCTCTTCCGCTCCAGTGTTTGGGAGATAGAGAGCTGAATGCTTCCATGGGACATTGAGGAGATGTTTGGTGACCCAGGTGGTAGTGTTGCTTGCAGATCCTCTGTTTGTGGGGTGGCAGGTGCCACTGTCACTACAGAGGTGGATGAAGAGGCCGAGACTGAAGCAGAAGAGGAAGCAGGAGGAGCCAGAGACCTTTCTTGGTTTTTGAGGTGTCTACTCCACTGCAGCTCGTGCTTTGCACTTAGATGCCTGGTCATGCAGGTTGTGCTCAGGTTGAGAACGTTTATGCCTCGCTTCAGGCTCTGATTGCACAGTGTGCAAACTACTTGTGTCTTGTCATCAGCACATTGTGTGAAGAACTGCCACGCTAGGGAACTCCTTGGACCTGGCTTTGGTGTGCTCAGTCCCTTGCTGCGTTGGGCAGTAGCAGGCGTACTGTGTAGGGGACGGACGCTCTGATTTTGCACCCTGCTCTCTCTTCTGCTGTGCTGGTGGCTCTGTGCGACCACCGCCTCTTCCTCCGAACTACACAGGTCACCTGCATGAAGTTAATTCCATGTGGGGTCGAGGACCTCATCGTCCTCCACATTATCTTCCACCCAGTCTTCACCACTGCCCTCCTTGTCGGTCTGCACAATTGCGAAAGCAGCAGCAGTTGGCAACTGTGTTTCTTCATCATCCGAGACATGCTGTGATGGTCCCCCCATGTACTCATCTTGAAACATAAGTGGTTGGGCATCGGTGCACTCAATCTCTTCCACTTCTGGGGCAGGGCTAGGTGGATGGCCCTGGATAACAATGCTAACAGAGTCATCAAAAAGCAGAAGAGACTGCTGCATGATTTGGGGCTCAGACTGCTTGGCTGATTTGCAAGGGGGTGAGGTGAAAGACTGATGGACATCGGCTGCAGGTGCCAACTCTGATCTTTCAGCACAAGACTGGTTGGGAGACAATGTGAAGGAACTGGAGGCACTGTCAGCAACCCAATCTACTATCGCCTGTTCTGCTCCTGGCCTCAACATTCGTAGAGCCGGATTAGGCCCGACCAAATACCGCTACAGGCTCTGTCGCCTACTCGCACCTGAGGAAGGTGTTTCACTTGTGCATGTAGCTGGCACAGATCGACCATGTCCTCTCCCTGCAACAGGAGCTCCACCAGCAGCACCACGACCGGGGCCATGTCCCTTATTTGACGTTCTCCTCATATTTCTCAAATGTAGGATCTTGCCCTAAATGGGTGTTTCTGGAATAGCACAATAGAAGAACAGTATCTAAAGGGTGTATCTCACACGTACAGATATGCAGGAAACACACCAATTTTTTTTTTATTTGCCCTAAATAATTTTTTTTTGAATAGCACAATAGAAGAACAGTATCTAAAGTGTGTATCTCACACGTACAGATATGCAGGAAACACACCAAAAAAAATGGGTGTTTTTTGAATAGCACAATAGAAGAACAGTATCTAAAGTGTTTATCTCACATGTACAGATATGGAGGAACCACTGCAAACACTGGAGGAAACACTGCAAACACTAGAGGAAACACTGCAAAATATATTTTTTTGCCCTAAATGGGTGTTTTTTGAATAGCAAAATAGAAGAACAGTATCTAAAGTGTTTATCTCACACATACAGATATAGAGGAAACACTGCAAACACTGGAGGAAACACTGCACATTTTTTTTCCTAAATGGATGTTTTTTGAATAGCACAATAGAAGAAAAGTATCTAAAGAGTGTATCTCACACATACAAATATGGTGGAAACACTGCAAATTTTTTTTTTGCCCTAAATGGATGTTTTTTGAATAGCACAATAGAAGAAAAGTATCTAAAGGGTGTATCTCACAGTATCATATGCAATGCTGGTGTAATTTTATTTCTGAAGCAGGACTGGCTCCTATCTATTTCTCTCCCTAAAAGCAAGACCAGGCAGGAACCTTTCCCTAAAGTATCTAAAGCAGAGTGACTTGCTGTGCTATGTAGATTGCTGAGTAATTTGATTTCTGAAGCAGGACTGACTCCTATCTATTTCTCTCCCTAAGAGCAAAACCAGGAACCTTTCCCTAAAGTATCTAAAGCAGAGTGACTTGCTGTGCTATGTAGATCGCTGAGTAATTTGATTTCTGAAGCATGACTGAGTCTGACTCCTATCTAATTCTCTCCCTCAGAGCAGCAGCAGCGCCAGCCTTTCCCTACCCTATCTAAAGCAGAGTGACGTGCTGTGCTATGTGCCTGTGCTTATATAGAGGCTGGGTCACATGCTGCACTGGCCACTTACAGCCATGCCATTAGTAGGCATGGCTGTGATGGCTTCTAGGTCACACAAGTTAAACAAATGTTGATTGGCTGCCCTGCAGCGCACCATTACATTGCCGAACACCGAACCCAAACTTACAGTAAATTGTTCGGGTTCGGGTACCAAAAATCCAAAAGTCTGGTTCGCTCAATCCTATCCACTACCCTACTGACATCGTCTACTGCTCAACTGACACCATCCACTTTTCTACTGACACCCCCCATTGCTCTACTGATATCGACCAATGGTCTATTAACACTATCTTCTGCTCTACTGACACTATCCACTGCTCTACTGACTACTGACCATCCACTGCCTTACTGACACCATTCATTGCTCCGCTGACCGACACCATCCACTGCCCTACTGACTAACACTTTCCGCTTTTAGGTACACTACATTTATATTTTTACATAATACACCTGACTCTAATCCTACAAAACCCCTGACGTTGTGCAAGTGTACAAAGTGAGCAAGTGCACAAAGTGAGCAAGTGTAATTGATGCTGGTTTGAAGCCAAAGGGTAAGATACACCAAATATTGATTTGATTCGGATTTTTCTTCTGTTTACTCAGTTTGCATTTTGTAAATTTATAAAAATAAACATGTAAAATACATATGTTTTTATTTTTTGGAAAATATTCTTTCTTTACAGCATTTCTTCACACCTGCCTAAAACATTTTCACAGAACTGTGTTTATATATATATATATATATATATATATATATATATATATATATATATATATATATATACAACTTTTTGAATTCAACAATTTGCCTGGAATTCAGCTTTAAAGAAATAAAAGACTCCAAGCTGAAAACATCACTCAAACAAAGCCCCTATTAAAATCACATTGTATGAAACATCCATCATATTGCAGAATTGTACTGTGGTTTGTGAACATTGCACACATAAGTCAATTACCACTCCTAGAATCTGTTAACAGTGGCACTGAAAATGTCCATTGGTGCCTCTAGCATAAACTTCTTTGTGGCCTTTGCAAATAATTTGATTAATCAAAAAGTAATTTATTTGCTTGTATTCAATTAGACACAATACAAAGAAGGACTGCAGTCAGGACAGCATGTCTAGACATAATGACTGATATTTAGAAAAATGCTGGACATTCAATGCCACTCTATATACATTGTGTATATATCATTATTTTATATTATTAAAAAATAAAAACACATGACTGCTAACGTTTTTTAAATAGTCATTAAAGGATAAGATAAGTGTACTTACCGGTATATTTCCATTTAGATCAGGGATATGCAATTAGCGGACCTCCAGCTGTTGCAAAACTACAAGTCCCATCATGCTTTTGCCTCTGGGTGTCATGCTTGTGGCTGTCAGAGTCCTGCTATGCCTCATGGGAATTGTAGTTCTTCAACAGCTGGAGGTCCGCTAATTGCATATCCCTGATTTAGATCAAATAAACTAAAACCTCCCTCTCCCCAGATGCATTCTTATCTGTAACCTGTGGCAGCAGTCTCATGTAATGATTCCACTCTTTAGAGAATATCTTTTCTGCACTGGCTGCATCTATGTTGTTACCCCACATAGGGGTTGATTTACTAAAGGCAAATTAACTGAAAATGCAGTTGCTCCAAAGCTTAGTAAATGAGGTAAAGCTTCACTTTGCAAAGAGTACCCAATCACATGCAAGGAAACTTTAAAAAAAAAACAGCATTTTTGTTTGCACATGATTGGATGATGTAAGTCATCAGAGCTTCTGCTCATTTACTAAGCTCTGGAGCAACTTGTTTTTCCTTTAGTAGATTAACACCATAGACTTTTAGGATTACCTCCTAAGGTTAAGAAAAATTCAGGAGACAGTCACAGGGAAGTCTACGAGGATCACACAGGTAATGTTTTCATGGCTAACACAGGTAATGTTTTCATGAAAGGACATAAATATTATTGGAGGATATAGCCACAGGGTGCAAGCAAGTATACATTTGGGTAAGTGCAAGTTAGAGTACTTTAGGTCATGGATGGGCAAAAAGAATATGTGCCCTTTGTTTGAAAATTCATGGGAATACAGGCTGCACCTTTACACCTTCCTTTATCCAAACTCATTCCCCAAAGACAACCAGATAAATAATACACACACCAGAAATTTTTTGTAGTAAAACATGGCCGTGACACTTTATTTTGATTTAAAAACAGAATAATAACCATATTTAAATTCAAAAATATCACATTGCTTAGTTATAAAAGCTCAAACAAACAACCCCTTTTAACAGAAAACAAGCCCCCCCCCCCAATAAATAAGGTAAATTAACAATATCACGTTGCTTAATTATAAAAACTCAAGCAAACAACACATTTTAACAGAAAACAAGTCACCCCTGAATCCGCGGGTGATATACCACAAATAAGTGCTTACGACGGGTGAGAGGGTGGCTAACTCCTTTTAAAATTATGAGTAGCAGGCAATAGAACCTACGCTGCTGCCCCTTATATAATGAACACTTTTTGGAAAGAACCACTCTTCCTGGTTAGACGCCTTTGCCTGCACAGCAAGGTGTGGGGAAAATTTTAAATAGACAGTGCACAAAAATGAAAGCAGGTTACATTCATACTATAATGCCATAATTAACCATATGTGGTGTGAGCTGGGCAGCCCATTCAAGTGTTTCCAAATAAATTGAGCCCACCTGAGCATTTATCCTTTAAGTGTAATTTCCTGACAATACAACTTACTTCTACTATTGTATCCTGTTGTGAAAATGCCATTGTATTAGGTCTCTTGCCCTTTCATTAAAGAGGAAGTAAACCCTGATGGGTGTTACTTCCTCTTTCTTTCCCTGTAAAGGTAAAGCATAATGGACTACTATGCATCACATAGTAGCCCATTATGTGACACTTACCTGCAGACGGAGCCCGAAATGTCCCTGTCTTCCTCATTTGTAGCGAGCGGGCATTCTTCACCCCTCTTCTTCCGGAGCCGTGAACTCCAGCACTATGATTGGCGGAGTCACGTGACGTCGTGTGACGTCACTCCCATGCATGCGTGCTGGAGCCACCTTTTACGGCATGACCCGAGATAGAAACGGCACAGCGTGCCCTTTCTAACTCCGGCAAATGCACAGGAGAAATCGACATTCAACGATTTGCAAACATCTCCTAGACCGTGCAGGTCTGAGAGATATTTCAAGCACCTACATGTAAGCCTTAATCTAGGCTTACCTGTAGGCTAAAGTGGTTGTAAAGGGTTTACAACCACTTTAAGGCTTACGCTACAGAATCATAGTTTTAGCCCATTCGATGGAAACCAATAGTTGTCATGTAGACGTGCAAATGTTTTAATGATGCCAATAACTGCAGTGAAAAAAATCAGATCGGGTTGTTCTGACACAGGAATCTCACTGCTATATGGCATGCTTTTCTTCTTTTGAGGTTAGATTAAGTGTTATGGTTAGGGGTTAAATATTAAAGTGTATCTAAACTCTAACAATAAATTTCTCTTATGTTCTCCTTTTTGGTCTGTTAAATATACCATTGGATGTGTTTTATTATATTTGTGTAACAGATGCAAAATTTTCATACAAGCCAAAAATCTTGTGGACTAATATCTTCCTGTGCTCTCCGCCTCAGGACTGTTAACAGTTAGCACTGTTCCCTGCTCTCTCTATAGACTACAAAATATCTCCCCTGCTATGGAGAAGAGAGGGCATTATATAGTCACGTTATAGTCCTATGTAGTCCTAACACACTTCCATTCCTAGTGTGAAGCCTCATACACACGACCGAGGAACTCGACATTGTTTTCCTCGTCGAGTTCCTTGTTAGGCTGTCGAGGAACTCGTCAAGGCAAGTTTCTCCATTCCCATCGAGGAAAAAGAAGACATGATCTCTTTTTGGCTCGATGGGATCCTCGACAGTTTCCTCGTCGAAAAATTTACACACGGCCGGTTTCCTCGTCAAAAAAAAAATCCCAGAAAGTTTCTTGCTGGCTTTTGCCGGGAAACTCGGTCGTGTGTACGAGGTCTGACAATGCTGCTTAGCATGGTTGTAGCCCTAGGACAGAAAATGTGTTAATGGCAAGATTTCAGGTTTAAATAAAAGGGAAAACTTTAGGAAAAATAAAGGTTATCTTGCCACCATGTCTAAGGACAGATAAGCTTCAATGCTATCAGTTTTCGCTTTTGGGTTTCAATACATTTTGAGGACTGATTTTAATGATTACATTAGGGTGGGGGTATGGGGTATAATTAATGTCTAATTTTAGGGGTTATGTTTTGCTTAGTCCAGTGAACGCACACTAGAGGGCCAGATTCTCTTATCCTGGCGTAAAACTATGCGGGCGTAAAGTATCTCGCTTACGCTACGCGGCCGCAAGTTTTATGGGCAAGTGCTTGATTCACAAAGCACTTGCCTGTAAAGTTGCGGCGGCGTAGCGTAAATCCTCCGGCGCAAGCCCGCCTAATTCAAATGATCCAGGTAGGGGGCGTGGATCATTTAAATTAGGCGCGTTCCCGCGCCGATCGTACTGCGCATGCGCCGTCCCTAAAATTTCCCGACGTGCATTGCGCTAAATGACGTCACAAGGATGTCATTGGTTTAGACGTTAACGTAAATGGAGTCCAGCGTCATTCACGGACGACTTACACAAACGACGTACATTTTAAAATTTTGACGCGGGAACGACGGCCATACTTAACATTGGTTGCCCCTCATATAGCAGGGCAACTTTACGCATCGCAAATGCTACGGAAACATCGTAAATTCGCTGCGTCGACCCCGCGTACGTTTGGGAATCTTGCGTAAATAGCTAATTTTCATAAATGACGGGGAAAACTACGTCGGCGACACCTAGCGGCGGGAAAAAAATTGCATCTAAGATCTGACAGCGTAAGAGCCTTACGCCTGTCAGATCTAATGGATACCTATGCGTAACTAATTCTAAGAATCAGTCACATAGATACGCCGGGCCAGATTAGGACTTACGACGGCGCAAATGGCGTTGCGCCGTCGTAAGCCCTTTGCGAATCTGGCCCTAGAGTGTTTACATGTTCTGAACAGGCAATAAAAAGCACTTTAAAACAATCTGTCGCTCATCTATTATTTACATAAACATTGCAAAGTAATTAATTTTCAATATTCACAAGACAGGCACTGTTCAGGCAATTCAGTAAGGCAGTACAACACGTTTCGGAATGTAGTCTGAAGCCTTGCACCAAATTCACAAAACCTGTGTGCCCTTTTTGTTGTTATTACCCATGTGGGTGGAAAATTCATGCAGTTCTTATTTGCAACACTTTAACTGCCACTATTTTTTTTTTAGCAAATTCATAAGAAAGTGTCAACAAATTAGTGATAAGGAGACGGCGAGTAAATAAGACATTTTCCATGTTGAAGTAAATTGTCATGGTTGTGTAAGTATTTTATCACAGACAAAATTCTCCTGAGACAATTCTGCAATAGTCGACCAACGTGTACATGAATTTGCTGCAAGCTGCGCTATTTATCACACTACTGTGAGACAGGTTTATGAATTTTACTGTATGTTTTTTATGAACACAGAATCTTTGCAGACTGGAAGATGATGAAGTGTAGGGTGGGGGGCTGGGGGACACTGAATATTATCAGTTTTAATACAGTAAAAGACTGCAATCTCATGTCATTAAGGGGTTGATTTACTAAAACTGGAGGGTACAAAATCTGGTGCAGCTTTGCATGGAAACCAATCAGCTTCCATTTTTTTTTTGCCAAAGCTTAATTGAGCAAGCTTACATTAGAAGCTGATTGGCTACCATGCACAGCTGCACCATATGTTACACTTTCCAGTTTTAGTAAATCAAAACATAAGTTACAAAAAATGTGGACATTGATGAATGTAAACTATGTCCCTTGCATCTTACCCACAAGGTTCTAAAATGGAAATTTTAGTGATTACACTTTAAAATTTGTTATTTACTTATTTATTTGCATCCCCCCCATCCCATCTGAATTGTACCAACCAAGAGAAATAAACCAGAAGATGGGAATGAAGAGAACATTTTAGTGAAGGACAACTTCCAAATATTGTGCAGCCATTACTATTGGAATGCGGATGGGAAATATTAACAATAACAATATGCATTAAAAAGATTTTGATAAGTAATAAACACAGCTTCTATTTTTAGAATCTAGAGGGTAAGATGCATGGAAAATATAAGCACATCACATGTTTTACTTGAAGTTGTTATCCCTCAAGAAATGTTTGGATTAAAGTGTACAAATGGTTGTGTATAGAATAGATTAACTTGTGTCATTAAGGCAGCTTACATAATGCATTCTCATGTCTTTATATAACATACATATTTTTTGTTATATATACTTACTGTATATATCATCATAATCAATCTAAAGTCTGTTTTGTAAATGACAGCAATACACGGATACAAGATTCAGAAGTATGCTTACTTTCTGTCTGGGTTAAAGTGCTTCTGAAGGTAAAAGTTTTTTTTTCTTTACCTTAACTGCTTGCCGACCAGCGGCTGACTATATACGTCGGCAGCATGGCATGGACAGGCAGAAGGACATATATATATGTCCCCTTTAAGATCGCGGCATTGTGGACACGCGCACCCGCCTGCCGCAAGCTTCATGAGCTCGACCGCGGGTCCTGCGGCCGTAATCGTCTCACGGTAAGGAAGAACGGGGAGATGCTGATGTAAACAAGCATGTCCCTGCTCTGCCTAGTGACAATGACAGTGATCACCGTTTCCTGTAATCGAAAACAGTAAACACTGTCTTGTCACATGAAGCCCATCCCCCCTACAGTAAGAATCACTCACTAGGGCACATTTAACCCCTAGAGTGCCACCTAGTGGTTAACCCCTTCACTACCAGTTTAATTTTCACAGTAATCAGAGCATTTTTATAGCACTGATGCCTGTAAAAATGACAATGGTCCCAAAAAGGTGTCAAAAGTGTCCGAAGTGTCCGCCATAATGTCGCAGTCACGATAAAAATTGCTAATCACCGGCATTACTAGTAAAAAAAAAAAATATTAATAAAATTATTAATAAAAATGCCATAAAACTATCCCCTATTTTGTAGACGCTATAACTTTTGATCAATAAACGCTTATTGGGATCTATTTACCAAAAATATGTAGAAGAATACGTATTGGCCTAAACTGAGGGAAAAAAATAATGTTTTTTTTATATATTTTTGGGGGATATTTATTTCAGCAAAAAATATTGATTTTTTTTCTGAATTGTAGCTCTATTTTTGTTTATAGCGCAAAAAAATAAAAACCGCAGCGGTGATCAAATACCACCAAAAGAAAGCTCTATTTGTGGGGAAAAAGTACATTAATTTTGTTTGGGAGCCACGTCCTATGACCGTGCAATTGTCAGTTAAAAACCACGCAGTTCCGAATCGCAAAAAGTGGCCCGGTCATTTAGCAACAAAATGGTCCGGGGCTTAAGTGGTTAAAGAGGAAGTAAACCCTGATGTGTTTTACTTCCTTTTTTGTTCCTTGCAAAGTAAAAGTATAATGTGCTAGTATGCATTGCATACTAGCACATTATGTGACACTAACCTGCAAACGAAGCCCGCACTGTCCCCGCTGGAGGCCGCATCCATGTTCGTCCCTCTTCCTTCCTGGGCCATGGACTCTGGCTCTGTGACTGGCCGGAGTCGCGTAACGTCACCCACACACACTTACACAGGAGTCGCCAGTCACAGCACTCGCTGTAGTACAAAGTAAATATCTGCTAAATGGCGCACGTTTAGGAGATATTTACTGTACCTATAGGTAAGCCTTATTATAGGTTTACCTATAGGTAAAACTTGAAAATCGAGGTTTACAACCTCTTTAATGCATTCTTTGCAAGTTTTTTTTTTTAATAACAAACAGCTTATACTTAGCGAGTTCTAATAATATACTGCACTATAGACCAATAAAAGAAACAGCTGCAGGTACCACAATTTGACAAAGCCTTGTGCACAAATAAAGTGACTTTAAAAAATAAATAACATTAAAGAATAATGAAAATGTTAATGAAATATCCAATCAACTAGTGCATTATACAATCCTGTCCAGATTGAACGATCCACTCCTATACAATGTATATAAATGAAAGTCCATATGTGACATCAAAAGAAAAATGTTCATAGGTATGAAAGCCCAAAGTGTATCAAACTTCAGTAATGATAGAAGAAAGCCTTGTTATTCCAAAGATCACCTTGGTGTGTAAGCTGCCACCAGTACAGAGGTTTAAATGCGCTTACCAGATTGTGTGGACTTAAATGCTATTAACATTGAGTCAGATGGGCATCAGGAGGCTAAACTCTCACAGACTTTAAACTGTATGGCAGATCCACCATCTGTTTCCACGTCAGTCAAGGTAAACTTCTTACTCAGTAGGTAAATCGTCATAGAAGCAAAGAAAATCTCCACATGTGTAAAGCATTTTATATCAAATTTATTAAAATAATATTGTGCTTACATCCAACAGAAAAAAAAAAACAGGCATGTCATCATGAAATCCAATAAAACATAGTAGTCAAACGCAGTGGTTAGATGAACATCAACCCAACATGTTTCGTCTCATAAGACATCATCTGGAGTCAAACATCTTATAATTACCTGCTTTATGCAATGGTTTTGCACAGGGCAGCCCTGGTTCTTCGATTCTCAAGTCCGCCCCGGATAATGGCTCCTCTTCTCCTTTGAGTGCCCCCATAGCAAGCCCTTAAGACACACAGTCACAAGTTAAAACAACTTTAGGTTAAAAAAAAATGCTCAATCTCTGTGCCTCCCCCACCCTCCCTAAACAATTACCTGACAACGCCCTCATTTAAGCACTGTCCCCACTGGTAGCCAGGCTTTCCTCTCTTCCTGTATTCATGGGCTTTACTAAGAGCTTGGCTCCTGCTGCTGTCAGTCAAAACCTGTTCAAATCCAGAGCGGGGGCAGAGTCAATCTGCACTGTGTGTGTCTATGGATGCACACAGCCCCCCCTGAGAGTGTGCCTGCACAGGGCCCCAATAGGAGGGGGTTTGCTATGGGAGCACTTGCAGATGGGGAGGAGAAGACAGAGTGGCATGGAACCTGAGGAGAGGACATTTGGGGCTGCTCTATGTAATACTATTGCACAGAGCATGTGAGTATAACATGTTTATTATTTTAATTTAGACAAAAAAACTGAAGCTTTATCATTTTTAATTGAAAGCTTACTAGTACCTATAGATCCAAGTACTTTGCACATCATCAGTATTCAATTGCTTTTCTGGAAAAGTCTGATTAACTTTGGGAAATGTCGAGTTGAAATAAAAAGACTCCTGATTCCACACTATGACAAGGCTATCAGACTAAATATATAAAAATACAATGCCCTGTGTAGAATTTAGATGAGACTGGTTACACAATGATAATGACTAATGACAGGCAAATAGTTAAAGGTGCTGTGGGCTGGAGCTGTTCTGTGAGAGCAGTGCTGAAATCCTATCTCCTCTTTATTTGCTCAAAATCATTAGACACATACACTTCACCAGTGACACCGGCTGCACTCTGGACTGCAATGAGGCACATCAGCTGCACAGGTAACCAGTCTTATCTAACTTGTATATGTGTGCCTCGTTTGATCTGCTCGGGCTGTTCAGTTTTAGGAACTATGACACAATCTTACTTCTAATTTTTGAGTTAAAGCATGCAAATAGATACATAATATCGGTATTATTCATCTTTTGAACTGTTCTGAATTAAGAGTACAGGTACACTTTGCACTGCATAGTGCCTAGTATTTTTCTCCACCTGATAATAGAATACAGTAATTAAAATGTATATTTGGAACATCTTACACTGATATTTTGAGCTTTGTAAATAAAGGTCAGAAACAAAGCTTTTTTTTTCTCAGCTAAATATAAGAAAATATACCAGTGATTGCAAATGTTTGTAATTACATTTTTAAAAGACAGCTAAAGCAAATTTAAACAACCAATGACAGTCATTTCACATAAAACTGTTTACTTGAAGTGAATACATTTTTTTTAGGGTTGATAATGCTGAGTATTTTTAAAATGTTCATATTTATAGTCCAGTCATTAAATACAGATGTTCATAAATATACTATTTTTGACATAGATAAATAAAGCTTAGAAAATCCATATTTCTTTTTACAATTATGTTTTTATTAGTAGTTTTTCTGTTTTATATGTATTTCACCAATTAAGTTCACATAAACGATACATTCACTTGTTATGATACAGACTTACAATAACAGGGAATACTAAAAGTTTAGACAATTTTATTGCGATGTTTACAAGCTTTAAGTTTGCATACAAAACCTTAACACCTTTTTTTTTTTTATTAACGCATTCATGTGTAAGCATTTTATTTGTATTTCACTATGGTATAAATATCAGTACTGTATATATAATATCTACACTGCATCATGTCAGTCATGATGGATGGTGCCCGTCGAGCCGCAGAAAAAGGCATGTAACTATCAATACAATCAGCTCCCGATGACTGCTCACCAGGAATGACAGCTCCATAGCTGTAAACTAAGAAGCGGGGTATACCCAGTGATGTAATTGACAAAATATGGACATGATCTTATTTGGTAAATTATATCACCTGGGATCCCCGTGACATGACTGGCAATATATGATTAATGACATCACATGGGAAACGCCGTATTTCACTGCAGGGCCCAGGAGCTGCCAATTATTGTGAGCATTTATCAGGATAGGACATGTTTACAGGTCGGTGTGTTTTTTCCTTCAGAGGATTTGTGGACACTGTTCATTATAATTGACAATAATCTGTCTCACAGGACAATGTCATTAATAATAGATTTACATTGTTGTTGTTTTTTTTTTTATAAAGGACTTGTCAAATGTGTGTGGTGTCTTTACATAGTATTTACTTTTTTTATTTAAATGAGCAGGGATATGCACTGCTTTCTTATTCACATGTTGGTAGATATATGTGGGGGTCCCCTTATTTTAAAAGGGGCTTCCAGCTTCCAAAAAAATGTCTCCTGCCTGCAGATCCCCACATCTTCCCCATTTGAGAGCATGTGGCCTGCTGTGACTCATCCCCTCCTTTGCTGGCCAGCTTTTGGCACAGATGAGGGTCTGTGTGTATCTTTGGGGGGTGCCTCTTCTCTAGTTTTTCGCATGGGATTCCCTCTTACAAACCATTCCAGACCCTTTTGTTATGGATTTGTTATGGAATATGAGGGATCCCACAATTATTTTTCTGTGAGGTCTTCCTTTAATATTTATACCAGACCTTTTTTGTTTTTTACAAGAATGGGGGAGTCCGCCACCATGCATTCCCCTTTTTTTACTTTCAGCTGTCAGTCGGACTGCCGGTTCTCTAACAACCAGCCTCAGAGGGAAGTTGTCACATTCAGCAACGGTAGTAATACTGCTGTTGATTGTATCAATTACTGCTGCAGTTGGAGGTTCATCTCAGGCCCAACACCAAAATCATTTTAGCATGACTATTCACTGAACTCCGGACGTAAAATTCAGATTGAACATGGGTTTGGTCCAGGTTTTTTGTTTTGGTTAACAATATAGAGTCGTAAGTATTACTCTTTCTCGATGATCAAATAGGAATATTATTTACTCTTGTATTGTTATACTATGAGTATAACTGTAAAAGTAAAATATATTAATGATTCTGTGGTCTTTTTTTTTTAGCCTTTTGGTTAATTCTTTTAAACCTGTCTGTACTTCAAGCTTCACGTTGTAAGAGCCTAAAAGAGAAATGTAGAAATTCCAAGGACGATTGTGAAGGACTCTGGAATGCAACACAAAGAATTTGTGAATTTTCAGGTACTTCAGTGCCCTAAAAATATTTCTATTTTAAGATTCTTAAATATGGTCGCATTTTTTTATTATCATACAAAATTTTAGATGGCCTGTTCTAGATTAATTCAGAGCCTAATAATATCTTCTTCATATTTTTACAAAAGACATGTGTGTATTTTAAAGTGAATCGGTAGTTACGCTGAATCTTTTACAATGGCATGAGCATGTAATTAGTGGTGCTTGCACATCTCCTTGGTAACCTTTTATAGCACTATAAAGCCAAGAGTGCCCTAAAACTCAAAGATCTACTGACCAATAATGACATACAACATTGACTTCTAAGTTGCACTGCATATTTATTCATATTCATTCATTCATTTATTTATATTAAAGTGTCCTTAGATAAAGTTGCTAGTTATGAATATGTAATAAAAAGGGAAAATACACATACACTTTAAGCTTTCTGTAAGTTTTATAAAAAGATGTTGATTTCATATCCCTTAATATTTTCAATATGTGGTCAAAATCTTTGTTTAACCACTTCAGGACCAGCATATTTCACCCCTTGTCCGTTCAGGCCAATTTTCAGTTTTCATCGCTTGGATAGTTTAACTCACAATTACTCCAACATGCAAGATGCAGATGCATTGATCTTTCTTTTAGTGGCATTTAACCACATCAATACTGGGCACTTTCACCGCCTTCCTTCCCAGGCCAATTTTCAGCTTTAAGTGCTCTCGCATTTTCAATGACAATTGCGTGGTCATGCTACGCTGTACCCAAATTACATTTGTATCACTTTTATCATTCTGTTTGCACAAATAGAGCTTTCTTTTGGTGGTATTTATTCATGATTTACATTTTTTTCCGATATAAGCAAAAAAGAGCGTAAATTTGGAAAGAAAAACTATATTTTCTTTATTCTATTTTAAAAGAAATGCAATAAAATCGAATTTTGACATACATTTAAGCCAAAATGTATTCTGCTACATGTTTTTTGTAAAAAATCCTGTTAAGTGTATAATAATTGGTTTGTGTTATCACAGACATATGAACGCAGAAGATCATGTACAGATGTGCGCAGGTGATCACGGACATATGTGTGCAGATAATCATTGGGACATATCATTTTACTGTTACATATGTGGGGGACAGGTGTTTTTACTATGTGGGGACATGTGTGTTGGGACATGTGTGGGGACATGTGTGTTTTTTATTGTGTTACTAGGCTGGTGATCAGTGTGTAAAAATCTGTAAAAAACAGCTCATGCAGAACCCCTTGCGATGTCTGTCCCCCATAAGCTGATCTCAGAATTTTACAATATGCTTTCCATCCCCATCTCTACTAAAATAGCGTACGATCTGAAACCCAGATGGGAGAGGGAGGTGGGGCCAATAGAGGATGAGGGGTGGGGCGAGGCACAGGAGTCCTGTAAAGCAGTGTCTCCCAAGCTATCCGATCGACTTTCGCAACTCTATATTCTACATAGGGCGTACCTCACACCCCTCAGAGTAGCAAGATACAAATGTACCCAGTCTACAACATGTTTGATGTGTGGGCAGGAGACGGGTACCTTTTTTCACCTAATCTGGGCATGCACTAGGATACAGGGGCCGTCAAAACAAATCTGTACATTTCTACATGACAACATGGGCTCACCCTTAGCATTAGACCCCAGACAATCCATGAGACGCTGTTCTCAGCCAGAAAAACTATTGCTAAAAAATAGATGAGAAAACACCTCCCAAAATAGTAGAATGGAAAATAGAAGTGAATAATACCCTGACATATAAGAAATGTATATATATCAACAGAGGTTGCCCTAACAAATATAACAAGATATGGGACAGCTGGCTTTAAGAGTCTTATACCTGTGCATAACAGAACTATATCAGTCAGGAATGAATACTCAGACACATGTTTCTTTGGGTAGTCTTCGGGGGTACAATGTATTCTTATAAAGCGTGCTCACTTGGCAATGACAATGTACCTTGCCTACCTAATGTATGACTTTACTGTTTCAGTTACCATATGTTCAACGTAAAAAAAACAGCTCATGCACACTGATCATCAGCAGCGATCAGCTCTTCTCTCCTCACCGACAACTAATGTGTGAGGAGAGCCGGTCAACTAGCAAACGACTCTCTGTTTACATCACATGAGAGCTGTGATTGGATACGACTGTCATGTGATCATGATCTGAGATGCTCCGTGTCCGGGTGACACAAGCGCATCGGGATTGCGCCGCTGCGGGCACGTGCAGGCACGCACGCACACACGTGATCCCCCTCCTTCGGAGGGACGTTCCTGAACATCCACTCAGAAGGAGAGAGCGCCCACCCGGCCATACATAGGCAGTGGCCGGGTGGGAAGTGGTTAATAACCATTTGGGTTTTTATCAAGGTAAAAAAATGTACGTCAGT
Source organism: Rana temporaria (assembly GCF_905171775.1). Classification (NCBI taxonomy): domain Eukaryota; kingdom Metazoa; phylum Chordata; class Amphibia; order Anura; family Ranidae; genus Rana; species Rana temporaria. The sequence continues at coordinate 216,746,118 of NC_053492.1, forward strand.
CCACTCCCCCAACAGTTAGAAACACCTCCCTAGGACACACTTAACCCCTTCATCGTCCCCTAGTGTTAACCCCTTCCCTGCCTGTGTCATTTATACAGTGATCAGTGGCTATTTTCAGCTCTGTTCGCTGTAATAATGTCACTGGTCCCGAAAAAGTGTCAAAAGTGTCCGATCTGTCTGCCGCAATGTCGTAGTCCCGCTAAAAATCACTGATCACTGCCATTACTAGTAAAAATAAATAAATAATAAAAATGCCATAAATCAAACTCCTATTTTGTAGAAGCTATAATTTTTGCGCAAACCACTCAATATACATTTATTGCAATTTTATCCCCAAAAATATGTAGAATACACATTGGCCTAAACTGATGAAGAAATTTGTTATTTTTTATCTTTTTTTTTATATTTATTATTGCAATAGTCTTTTTCATTTTTTGTTTATTGCTCAAAAAAAAAACACATAGGTGATCAAATACCACCAAAAGAAAGCTCTATTTGTGGAAAAAAAGGACATCAATTTTGTTTGGGTACAATGTCGCACGACCATGCAATGGTCAGTTAAAGCGATGCAGTGCCATATCGCAAAAATATCCTGGTCATTAAGGGGGTAAAATCTTCCGATCCTAATTGGTTAAAGTGTAAAGCTTCAGCATTACTAGAAATGGCGGCGATCTGCGATTATGGCGGACACATCGGACACATTTTTGGCGCCATTCACATTTATACTGCGATCAGTGCTATAAATATGCACTAATTACAGTATAAATGTGACTGGCATTGAAGGGGTTAACACTAGGGGGTGAGGAAGGGGTTAAATATGTTTCTTATAAAGTGTTCTAACTGTAGGTGGAGGGGGGGTGACTGGGGGGGGGTGACCGATCTGTGTCTCTATGTACAAGAGACACAGATCGGTCTCCTCTCCAGAGACAGCACCGCTGTCTCTGTGTAAAACGGCAATGAGAGATGATCTCATATGTTTACATATGAGATCATCTCTCATTGGGCGCACAGATTGGCCGTTCGCGGCGATCTGTAATTGGCTGTGTCCAAGGGACACGGCCAACACAGATTTTCCCAGCTGCGCGCTCTGGAGCGTGCGCGGGGACCGCCCAAAGGGGCGGACGTCAATTGACGTCCACTTGGATTTTGGGATCCGCGCTGTAGCCGTCAAGTAGTTAATAATGTGTCAGAGGGATACAAAATAATAAGTGTCATAAATGTACGGTATTTTCCGGCGTATAAGATGACCTTTTGGGACAGATCCACATACATTTGGATCGGCGCAGCGTATCAGAGATACACTACGTCGCCGTACCTTACCTGCCGTATATTTGAATCCTCAGCGAGTTTGTGCCGTAAGTTACGGTGGCATAGTGTATTTCTACCAGCGGATTTCAAATTGGGTGGGTTGGGGGCGGGTTTCATTTAAATGAAGCGCGTCCCCGCGCCGAAAGAACTGCGCATGCGTCGTCCAAAAATTTCCTGCCGTGATTTGCGTGAAATGACGCCGCAATGACGTAATTTTTTGACCTTAGACGTGAGTTACGTCCATCCCTATTCACGGACGACTTACGCAAAAAAAAAAAAATTCAAATTTCGACGCGGGAACGACGGCCATACTTAACATGGCAAGTCTATCTATACGCCGCAAAATACCAGCTTTAACTATACGCCGGAAAAAGCCGACTACAGACGACGTTAGAAAATGCGACGGCCACGCATACGTTCGTGGATCGTCGTAATTCGCTAATTTGCATACCCGACGCGGAAAACAATGCGAACTCCACCCAGCGGGCGCCGAAGTATTGCATCTAAGATCCGAAGGCGTACGAAGCCGTACGCCTGTCGGATCTTACCCAAATGCCGTCATATCTTGGTTTGAGGATTCAAACTAAAGATACGACTCGGGAAATTTGAAAGTACGCCGGCGTATCAGTAGATACACCGGCGTACTTCGTCTGTGGATCTGGCCCTTTATAGTTAAAAATATGCCTCAAAAATTGGGGGTCGTCTTATACACCGCATGCAGAGTCAGTCAGACTGCAGGCGTCCATTGTTCAAAAGCCACGCCTCCTCCTCGTGCTGTTCCGTGATAAGCGGAACACTCAGTTTCCCAGCAGAGCCTGTCCGAGGCTGAGGACGAGACAACGACCGTGATAGGTGGAACACTGAACACAGTCTCTGCTGGGAAACTGAGTGTTCTGCCTATCAGGGAACAGGACGAGGAGGAGGCGCGGCTTTTGAACAATGGATACCCGCAGTCTGACTGACTCTGCCAGGGATAAGGTATGGAGATCGTCGAAGTGAGGCATGCAATGTCACAGTGAGGTATGCAATGGCACAGTGAGGGGGGAAGGAGTTCGTCTTATACGGCGAGTATATCCCAAAACCAACATTTTAGCTGGAAAGTTAGGTGGTCGCCTTATACGCCGGCAAATACAGTATTTGTTTTACTGTTCTTTACAACAATTCTCAAAATAAAAAAGAATTGCAATTATTTGTAATTTTGTTTAGTACTATTTAAAGGGTAACTCTTCTTTCATGGGGAAAAAAATGGCAAATAAAGAAAAAATAATATAGCGCATATAATTGCGACACTAATCATATTGTAATTGAATGTTATTAAAAATTACCTTTCCTTTTCAATCTGCAGCCACTGTAATTTTCTGAGAATGCAATGCAATGTGGCTACCTGGAGAATGTGTAGTAACCACTCCCCAGAAGCATAATTTCCTGCTTGTTTTATTGGCTTTCTTTCTCCAGAAGTCTTTCTAAGATATAAGTCAGATTTTAGGCATCCCCTACAGCAAAAATTTCATTTTTGGAGAGATACTTTCAATAGGAGCTCTTCTATAGGGACGCAGGCCCAGCAGATTACCTCATTAGTGCCCTTATTTATGAAAGCACTCCCATTAGACCCACTGAGGCATAGACAAACACACATGGACTTCTTCAGAATAACAAAAGGTAGGAATCTGCAACAAAGGTTGTTATAATACTAGTATAGTACATCGAACACCTAGAGGGAAATATGTTTTTCTTAACAAAAGTGTAGTTACGCTTTAAGCGTTAACATATTTTATTTAAATGCTGACATCCTGGCCATGGCACAAAAATATACTATTGGAGTCATATAAATGTAGTTCAGTATTTTTTTCCTTATGAAAATATTACAATAAACCTAAAAACATGTCATTAATGTAGAGCTCATTGTCATTTATGATTCTTTCCTCTCTTTCTTTGAAGCCTAACTCAAACACATTTTTCCCCATGCAGTGGGGCTGATCCCACATTGCACGGGTCAACTGATCATTTTTTCTAGGGGTAAGCAGAAAGTTTATACTCCCCTGATATGACAATCCTCCAGAAAAGGGTCCCCCCTCTCGTGGTTCAGCAGTGTATTGTTCCTGTCTATGGAGCATGTTATGAGCATGCTGATGTCAGGAACAGAACATTTTGATGACCGCTGGGATGCAGGGGGCAGGAGCCACAGGGACCAATAAGCCTTGTACACACGATCAGACCAAGCCTCTGACTTTTGTCCGAAGGGCTTTGGCCGTGAACTTGTATTGCATACAAACGACAAATAATTGTTGGCCAACAAACACAAAACAATGTGTTTTTTCGGCTCTTTAGCGCCACCCTTTGGACAACTTCTGCTACTGTTGTTTTATGGTGAACATTGCTTCTGAGCATGCGTGTTTGTACTTTGGATTTTTTTCCAACAGACATGTGTACACACGTTTCGAAAATCCAACATCACACATGTGTTGTCGGAAAATTTTAAGGCATGCTATCCCACATTTGTTGTCGGAAAATCCAACAACAATTGTCCAATGGAGCGTACAAACAGTCATATTTTCCGACAACAGCCTGCCATCACACAATGCAGGGTCGTGTGTATGAGGCTGCACTGTGCAGGGAGGATAGGCGGGGCAGGTAAGTATATCTCCACTGTCATCTACCCCAGAACAAAACATGCAGTTAATATGTGCAGTGCAGACAGAGCCCTACTGCTTACAACCTGCAAAATCATGTTTAATGAACAAGTTCAATTCATGTTTATGCCTAACAATGCACATATATTTTAGACTTTTAGACCCACAAACTATTAGATTTTCTAGAAGACTTTTGTCTTCAAATTTACCAAAACCATATAATATGAGGTCAAACCTTAGGAGTTTCAATTTGTATGCAATCAGGCAGGCCCTCGCACTACATGGTTTTGGTAAATCTAAAGACAAAAATCTGCAGAAAATCTATTAGTGTGTATTGGGGCCTTAGACCCATGAAACTACAGTATCCAAAATTATCCAAAGGGGATGCTTTAAAACCTTAATAGGACCATGAAAGTATATAACCTTTGTTTTGTTCTCTTTTTTTTATCTTTTTTTTTATTTGTAATTTCCTATTTTCTTTTTCTCTTTCTTAAATTGCACTATGATGTATTTACTGGCATACAGTATATGGCCAACCAGTTCAAAGTTTGTCTATGTGCCTTTGATTGCCTTACTCCCGTAGGGATTTGGTCATGATTAACAAATGTTGGTGTTTTCTGAGATATGTTCATGTCTAACTGATGTTTGATATGTAATGATAGTCATTATGTATTCTCTGTATCTGTTTTATTAATTTCTTTTGCCACAATGAAAATCGTTGGTAAACAAAAAAAAACCTTTACAGGTTATCAATTCATAGTGATATCCAGCATGTATGGTGAAATTGTGTACACTTACATGTGTGTTTGCAATCATGTATGTGCACGGGGTGATAACGTAGCTCTAAATGTAAGTGGGTTTACATGCTCCCCTGATGGCCCAGTAGACTCTCTTGAGGTCAATGTCTATCCTGCAACCTACAGTAGAATACACATGATCGGTCCATCCGATTAGAACGGTTTGATGGACCGTTTTCATCGGTTAACCGATGAAGCTGACGGATGGTCAGACGTGCCTACACACCATCGGTTAAAAAGCTGATCGTGTCATAACGCGGTGATGTAAAACACAACGACGTGCTGAAAAAACGAAGTTCAATGCTTCCAAGCATGTGTCGGCTTGATTGAGCATGCGTGGATTTTTAAGGTATCCATCGGTTAAATTTAAAACAAGATTGTTTTTTTTTAACCTATGGATAAATAACCGATGTGGCCCACACACCGTTCTCATCGGTTTGACCGATCGTGTGTACACGGCATAAGGCTACATTTCCACCGGCGATAAAGGCGAGAGTGATTTTTACTGACAGAAATCTTTTGTTCACAGCTTCGAAATCACTGGCTGTGCAGAGAGCCATGAATAGCCAGCCGTACCTAGGCGCTCTCATCTGCAGCTATAAACAAAAGATTTCTGCTACTGCAATTCGCACAGCCTTAATTGCCAGTGTGAATGTAGCCTAAAAGAGATGGACTCAATCCTACAAAGTGTTACTTTTCTGTCTGAGGCGACCTCACTTCTGATGCATCCAAGAATGGCAGGATTTTCGGTACCTCATGCAATATAGCTGAAACAGACAGAGCTGAAATAGACAGTTCTGAAATGAATGACAATTTTAGGCTTTCTTACACTCTTCCAATATTAGGTTTCATACCTCTTCAATAATCTGGAAAAATACAGAAAGATGGTCAAGGTGCAGAATTTATTTTTGTATTGTTTATAAGCTTCAGCAGTGATTTTTGGACAAACAGTACAATTAGTCAAGAAGTATTGTTGCATAGTGTATGACTGTTATTGAAGCAATCCTTAACTACACTTACAAAAGATCATCATTTTGTAAATTTAGACTTAATCTCAGTTTAGTCATACAGCAAGATAATCTCAATCATTCAATCAAGCCAAAGGTACAACTGAAAGATATAGGCCTGCATAGAGTACTAATATAAATCCAGTCAAAATTCCCTAAATTGATATAGGACATATTTTGCTTACTGTTATGGCAATCAAAGGTGGTTCACAAAGGTATTGACAAGGATGGGGACATTTCCTTTCCTTAAACTGTAGAACAAGCATGTGTCTATTTACAGCATTATAGCCCCTTTGGGGTCCATTATCCATTTTAATCAGGGCCAGTTTTAGAAACTAGGATTTTGCCTGAAGGCCAACTAAATGTGCCAGAACAAGCTGTCATTTTGACAGCTGAAATCCAGTCTGCTGACAGAATTTGCTGACAGTGCTCTTGTATCAACAGGCATGTGGCTTTGTTTAAACTTACACATGAGTGCTTATAACACCTACTAGTGGAACCCTTATCAGCACTCCTATATAAGTGTAAACAAAGGCACAGGCTTGATTACAAAGGAGCACAGTCAGCACAATAGCAGAGTTCTGGTCTTTGTTGTAGGAGCACTGACAATAGCATAAGCAGGGCAAATACATTGTAACATTATTATTGTAAAATTGCATTTTATAGTTATTTTTTGTTATATTATGTGCAGCTGAAATACGTTTCCTGCACAGAGTGACCTGGCACATGAAAATGTATTTATTTTTATTTTTAATCCTATGAATTACAGTGTACGTTTGATCGAGGTCGAGGTACCACATCCCTGGATTCAAACAAAGAGCTTATTCCCTTCATTGTAAAATTGAGACCTTGACATTTTTATCTTTTTTGATATTTTTTGTATTTTTAATATACATTTTGTACTTTATTATTTTATTTTTTTATTGAGTTTTCAAAGTATAGCAAAGAGTAAAGTGCAAACACTGTAGATGTCTGAGACATGAAGCACAGATAATCATACAGATATTAGCCAAATAAGAATCAAGTATCACATATTGTGAAGGTACATCTTGACTCATGATAGAGCCTATGAAACTAATACTGATGATATAGCAAAACAAAACATTATCAGGTAAGCAATAGGTACCTGTATTAGGGTGGGTCCAGCCCTAACCCCAAGACACTCTATTAAAGAGCATACATTGGTGTGGAAAAATGTAAAAAAGGTAAATAGCACACACCAAAGATGTGCAACCGTATTAGTCTGTACAGTTTAAAAGTCAATATGATATTTTAAGAGTTTGTAGGAGAAGATGACATACCATAGATAAATTGGTCCAGTAAATACAAATGGTGAATCCTGCGCTACACTAGATTAAAAATACTGAATCAATACCATACATAAAAGTGTGCCATACAACAATGATTTACAACAAATACATGTAAACTGTGCACCACATGCAAAGGTGATCCTTTGGGGGAAGCCATACAGCTGATAAGTACGCATCTGAGTAATGACAGCTGCAGGTCCTGGCTTTGCCATCCTGCTATTAAGTCTCTTATTCACTCCTAACTGGTCTGAATGTTTAGAAGTCCTTCTCAGTGGCTTCATGTTGGCAATATTGGATTACCTTTGCCACAACGTAGTTCTTTTGTGTCCTTTTGCTTAGCAGATTTTCTGGCTGATGGATCTGGTTGCAATTTCTTGTATAATCCTCTTGGCCTGACATGAGCTCCCAGACTCACACAGGTATGAGTCTCCGAGAGTGGATGGTAATATGAGACCTTTGAAAAAAGGTGTGTATTTGCGCTGCTTAAGGCTGGATTCACACCTATACATTTTTAGTGCTTTTTGCATTTTGCAGATTTGCTCTACAGAACATGTTCCATAGGAAACCATGTTAAATGGACTGTAGTGCAAATCTGAAAATTGCAAAATGCACAAAAAATGCATAGGTGTGAATCCAGCCTAAAAAAGATTGCCTAATTATATGACCAACTTCTCATATTAAGTGAACATATTCATAGATGCTTATACATATTATAGAAAATCTCTCATATCAAAAACATATTCATATGACATCAATCAAAAATCCAAAACATGAAAAAAAATTAAAGTAGCACTCCCTCATAAACGATGTGCTACAGTTCAAACTAGTGTCAGTGTTTAGGGCCCTTCACCTTTAAAAACGATGTGCTTCACTGAAAGAAGCTTTCAAATAGTCTGCAGTTTATATCCAAATGCATGAAGACAAAAGAGGCAAGTGTTGACAGCTTTACATCCTTATGTGCTCCACCGCCACACAGGCGCTCCACCACCAGCTAAAATGCTCGCTCACCTTGCAAGTGGATCTGTAAATTAATGCAGATCAAATGGGTTTTAGGACAACTTTCTATAGGTATGACGATCATCTGGTTGTATCCACAAAGTATGGCTCCTAGATGTATATCTCCATACAAGCCACCGTACAAATATAAAGAAAACACCCCGCATATAGTGTAGTATGTTCGAACAATAACATATTACTCAGCCACTCTTTAAAAAGTACAGACAGGTGCAAAAAATGTTCCAATAACACTGGGTCCAGGACTGATGTCACCTGATGTCACCTGGCTCCGCATCCACATGTAAAGCCACTAACCCACTTGGCTTCATCAGGAAGTAATAGGAGATGACATATTCTATACGACACAGCAGACCTCTCATTTTCCTTTAAAGGGACAGGCATAATATGATCAAATATTAAGTAGGTCAATTCCATGAGGTGAGCTGCTAGTGTTGGTGGAATAAGAGTCACCAGGGGTGGTGGTGGCACATGGAAGTAGTTATTGAAGAAGCTAAAAAGTAGAGTAAGGATCACCTTTGCACATGATGTACAATTTACATTTTTTGTATGGACAACAAATAATTGTATGTGACAATTTTATGTACAGATATTCAGTATGTTTAATTTGGTGCAGTGCAGAATTCACTATTTATTTTTACTTTAAAGTGTGATGTGGACACATTATTAATCTAGCAGCAACACACAGATGCACAACGTTCACTTTATTTATGCTGTTTATTTAATTTTGGCTGTGCAAGTGTATAAAATTGTTTCAAGGTTTCACCAATTCCTACAATGAGATGTTCCATTCTTCTAACATCCGTAATAATATCCAGAATCTGAGATGGGGTCTCTGTAGACAGCCAATGTAGAGATAGCTCCCCTGTTAGGTGTTAAAATATGGTTCAATATTAGAATATTTGGAGATGCCAAAGAAGGTTTAACCTAGGAGATAATGAATACGGTCTAGAGGTAGAGATACGTAAAGAAAATTTCGGAAAATTTACATCACACTAAAAGGGTTGGATGCAAGGACAGCTCCAAAATATACAATACAGGCAACCCTTCCCCTAGCACATCTCTAATAACAATGGGTTATGAGCATGTAAAAGCTCAGGCCATTTGTACCAACACATCACAACTTTGTAAGTATTCTCCCTATGCACAATGTAGCAAGGAGTCTTGGAAGCAGATTCTCAATTTTTTCCCATCATTTAAAAGGAAGAAGAGCTTAAAGTACCCATGAATGCATATGCAAGTAACAATCATCAAAAAGTGAGAGGTCCTCATGGACGATTTTGCAAATAGAAAATAATAAATGCAATTGATGTGGACCATGGGCACAAATATATTCAAATTTACTTGGTCAGTCTACAACTATAGATGGTGACATAGTGGAGAAAAATGCTTAAATTGAAGATATGATTAAAAATATATATTTAGGTACATGTATCTTTGTTTGCAGCTCTTCAAAATGACAAAACTTACAGAAGACTAGATGAAATTAAATATTTGGAAAATTGCTGCTCAGGCCCAGGGCATCTATGGGACAGACTGTCAGGGGTTGCTGGGTTGTATAGAATGTTAATTAAGCATGAGCATCATGAAGAGGGAGAATACACCACTGAACATGTTTTCCAAATCGACAATGAAAACAACATGAGAGCAAGACATAAATAAAGGCCCAGATTCACAAAGCACTTACGCCGACGTATAACATCTGTGCGCCAGACCCACAAACAGATATGCGCCTAAAACCAGGCTACACCCCACGGACGTAGCTTGCTTACGCCGGCGTAGGGTGGGCGCACATTTAGGCTGGGTGCATGGTGCCGCTCCCATTAATTAGCCATTTAAACATGCAAATGAGGGAAATACGGCGATTCACGAACCTGCATGCGCCTGACGCAGGCTACGCGAGGTGCGCGTAAGTTGTACGTCCGGCGTAAAGTTATTCCCCATAAAGGAGGTGAACCCAGCAGCAGACATGCAAAGGTCTGCACCAGGGAACACAAGCCGGCGTATTTTACGTTGGACGTGTGTCTGGCTGGACTTAGGTTACATTCACGCCATACACAGTGATCCGGCGTAGTTTAGGCAGTTGTTCTGACATGGTTGTGAGCAGGCGCAGGGGGAATCGTCCACGTCACGGTGCATGCGCAGTTCGTGATACGTATCTGTCTGGGGCTTGGCCCATCATTGGCATGGGGTCACGCCTCATTTGCATGGGTCACGCCCACTTCCACCTGCGCCAGCGTACGCCTTTGAATCCCACGCCATGCTGGCGCAGCGTTGGGAGCACTCACTTGCTGAATGCAATGCTTGCCTCTCCGCACTACGCCGGCATGGCGTACGGCGTTTGCGCTACGGTAGCGTAATGTGTGCCCACACTCTGTGAATCTGGGCCATAGTATGCATATCAGTGGTATCGTTCCAAATTAATGAACAGGGATGCATGAGTTAGATTTGCCCAATTTCTATTTCTGTCCATTGATTGGATGCATACTGGACCAAGAGTAATAGAGCGTAAAGGCGCAGCAAAATAATATTTAATAAAGTTTGGTTCTTTTAGCTCACTCCTAGATCTCAAAGAAATAAGGGTTCAGTATGATCCAATGGGCTTCATTGTGCCAGGTAAAGTTAACAAATGACCTCTATATAGCTTTACGCTGCAAAATAGGGAATAAGACTGGGAGAGTCTCAAAGAGATATAAAAGTTTGGGTAATATTGACATCTTAAGCACATTTATTCTACCTAATAAGGAAATGTTATAGGAATCCCACTCTTTCAATATCTAGGAACAAACGGGGTTAGTTGACACCATATATAGCCAAATAGGTGGCTGTAATATAAGTAATTTAGTAAGTAATATAAGTATTTAAATGACTGAGTGCACCAATAATAAGGATAGTTCGACTTTAGAGAGATAATTAGTGCATGAGGTATATGTTTGGGCAATGCTTCTGTCGTGTTAATTGACAGAGAACTAAAAGTAGACAACATGGATATCTATGGTCAATTGTATGACCTCAGCAAAAGATTCTAAGCATAAGATAAATAATAAGGGTTATAATGAACATCCTTGCTGAGTACCGTTACTGGAAAATGTGTGGTAAATCAGAAGACAACTTAACCTGGGATGAAGGGGAAGAGTATAAGGCCTTTTGGCTTTAAAAAAAAGGATCTCTAAAGACAAAGCGAGTTAAGAACATATACTGTAAGGCCATCCCAATATATCAAAGGTCTTTTGAGCATCAAATCTCAATAACAAAGCAGGAGTCTCAGTTCTATTGAGCACCTCAACTAAGTCTGTTTTCTGTCTAGTGTTATCACCTGCCTGTCTTGTAGGAAATAAAGCTACTTGGTCCTTATGTATGGGTTAAGGGAGCAGTTGTGATAACCTATTGGCCAATACATTTGTATAGATTTTATAATCAGATTTAAAGTGTTACTAAACCCAGTAGTATGAAAATAGTTCATCTGCCACCCCGCCCCCTCCTCCACAGTGCCCACAGCTTATAAATCTTCTTGTTACATTAAAATATTGCCAGACTCAACTGAGCATGTGCAGGTCGGCTACTTTGCCAGTGTTAGCTGGCTTTCCGAAGATAGACAGTGCAGGAGGGAAGGATCTATGCATACAGGATAAAACAGCCTTTTTACACAATGCAGAGGATTAACCCCTTAAGTTCCACAGGGAGTATAACAAGCATGCTATGCAGTATATACAGACTTTACAGATTTTACTGTTGTGGGCTTAGTAAAACTTTAAACAAGACTATGAGCCTATAATTGTCAAGGGTGCTGTTTTATTTCCAGGTTTCTGGATTACTGTGATACAATAATGCATAAATTGGGAATGAGGGATGCCCCCTTTAAGAAGAGACCAATCAAAAAAGGAGCCAGAATTTGTAAAAATGCTTTTTAGTAAGAGTATGTCTGGGCTAGGGGACGTGTACATTTTTGACAACCACCAAGAGCTCTTCTACAGAAATGTGGTGTAAAAGACCAGAAGCATGGCTGTGTGTCAGAACCTGTACTCACCGAGACCGAGATGCTGAGGGCGGCTCACCTTTGCGACCCTGTGCAGACCACTCCCTGGAGTTGGGACAGAGGAGGGACGGCACAAGGAGGCACCGGTGCCGGGAGCTGGCAGGCAGACTTGGTGCAGCTGACAGAAGCAGGGCAGGTGCAGAAGACTGGAGACAAGCGTTGGTCAGGCAGGAACTGGTAGGTAAGTCTGGTAGGGTCCACAGGAGATGAAGGCAAATCCGAGTCACAGGCCGAGGGTCAAGGGCAGGAGAGTTCAGAGGGAGTCCATGAGAGCAAGCCAAGGTCAAGGGGCAGGAGACAACAGCAATCCAGGTAACATTAGCCAAAGGGTCAGAGGTTCCAGGTGAGAGGAGAGTCGTCAGGAATTCCGGGTCAAAACAGGCAGGTACGGCAACAGGTAAACACATAGGAGCTGAAGACAAACCAGCAACCTGTTCAGGGAAGGCTGCTGGTTTAAATAGGAGTGTCCGGCCTCTGATTGGCCCCAGGGTTGCCGCATACCTGCACGTGCGCGCTTCCACGCACACGGCGCGCTGCCGTACCGCGCATGCGCGGGAGCTCAATGGAGCCGGGAATAGAGCCCTGACAGTGCCCCCTCCCAAGGGGCGGACTCCGGACGCCCAAACTGTCCATCACCTCAGGGTGCTCCGCATGAAAGGCCCGAATCAGACGAGGGGCATGGAGATTTCGGGAAGGCTCCCAGGAGTTGTCTTCAGGGGGATACCCCTTCCATTTGATGAGGTATTGTAATTGTCTTCCTCTCTTCCTACAATTCAAGATGGCCTCCACCTCAAATTCCTTTTCCCCCTCAATCTCCACTGGTGGTGGCGGCAGTTCTTCTCTACCGTTGAAGGGGTCAGACACAACGGGCTTAAGCAGGGAGGCGTGAAACACAGGGTGGATCTTGTAGGACCTGGGTAAAGCCAACTCAAAAGCTACTGGGTTGATTTCTCGCCTGATCTCAAATGGCCCGATGAACCTTAGACCCAGCTTCCGAGAGGGAATAGGTAACTTGAGGTTGGTGGCGGATAGCCAGACCTTCTCACCCACTTTGAAGACAGGGCAATCCTTCCTCCCCTTGTCATGGAACCTCTTATAGTCCTGCTGAGCTTGCTGCATGCTTTCCTGTAACTTCTGAAAGTTTTGCTGGATGCAGGTCACACGTTCCTGGACCGCTGGCACAGATGTTTCCGGGATGGAGTCCGGCAAAAAGGAAGGGTGGAAACCGAAGTTAGCCCAGAACGGGGTTTGGTTTGTGGAAGAATGTATGGAATTATTGTAAGCGAACTCGGCTGTAGATAACAAGGAGGACCAATCGTCTTGGGAGACTGAGCAAAAGCATCGTAGATACTGTTCTAGCGTTTGATTAGTGCGCTCTGTCTGGCCATTACTTTGAGGGTGATAGGCCGAGGACAGACAGATCTTCACTTCCAAAGCTCTGCAAAGTTCCTTCCAAAATTTGGATGTGAATTGAGTACCTCTGTCAGATACTATGCTTTTGGGCACTCCATGGAGCTTGATAATCTCTTTAAAAAAGATTTTGGCTGTGTCTGCCGCGGAGGGCGTACCCACCATGGGCAAGAAATGCGCCATCTTGGACAGACGGTCCACCACGACTAGGATCGTGGTAAACCCGGCTGAAGGAGGCAAATCGACAATAAAGTCCATGGAGATGTCAATCCAGGGCCGTTCTGGGATAGGAAGGGGTTTCAGCAGCCCCCAGGTCTTCGTGTTTGGCCCCTTACTCCGCTGGCAGCGAATGCAGGAAGAGACATAATCCTTGCAGTCGGACCTCCATTTAGGCCACCAGAAGGAGCGAGAGATCAGTTCGGAAGTTTTACGAGCACCAAAATGGCCAGCCAATTTACGATCATGGAAGGTGCTGAGGATTAACTGTCTTGCCTCTGTTGGAACAAAAATCTTCCCACGAGACCACAGCAGGTCGTCCTTTTTCTCCAAGGAGGAAACCTCATGATCAGGGCACCGTTGGCATGCGGTCTTTAGAGCAGTCAACAAATCTGTTTGAGGGAGAAGCAAAAAATTTTGAGGTGACAGGATCGTGCTGGGCTCGGAAGTATCGGGCGTCTCTGGAAACATCCTGGAGAGGGCATCAGCTTTTCCATTTTTTGCGCCAGGACGATAGGTAATATGGAAATTGAAGCGAGCAAAAAAAAGAGCCCAACGGGCTTGTCTGGGCCTAAGGCGTTTTGCAGACCGTAAGTATTCCAGGTTCCTGTGGTCAGTGAAAATGATAATGGGATGCGCTGCCCCCTCCAGCAGGTACCTCCACTCCTCCAGTGCAAATTTTATGGCCAGTAGTTCTCTATCGCCTACATCGTAATTGCGCTCAGGAGGACTTAGTTTCCGAGAGGCGTAGGCTACTGGGTGAAGAAGCGACTTCGGTCCCTGTCTCTGGGAAAGAATAGCGCCTGTAGCAGATTCCGAGGCGTCCACTTCTAGAACAAAAGGTAACGTAGAATCCGGATGACAAAGTACAGGTGCCGAGGTAAAGGCCGCTTTGAGTTTGATAAAGGCCTCCTGAGCCTCTTGTGGCCACTGGAAGCGGTGCCCCTGGCGGGTCAACTTGGTGATGGGAGAAACAATTGATGAAAAACCGATGATGAATCGTCTATAAAAATTGGCGAAGCCAATGAAGCGCTGAACGCCCTTCTTGTCTGTTGGAGGTGCCCACTCCTGGATAGCACTGATTTTCTGGGGATCCATGGCTACCCCATTCACAGAAATGATGAATCCTAAAAATTGCACTGATGTCTTTTCGAACTCGCATTTTTCTGATTTGAGATAAAGCCGGTGTTGTCTCAAGATGGTGAGAACCTGCCTGACATGTTGCCGATGTAATTCTTTTGTGGTCGAAAAGATGAGAATATCGTCCAAGTAGACTACGAGGAAGTCATCTAAAAATTGTCGAAAAATGTCATTGACTAGATGCTGGAAAGTGGCGGGCGCATTACAAAGCCCAAAGGGCATGACCAGATACTCGAAGTGCCCGAATCTGGACCTGAACGCAGTCTTCCACTCATCTCCTGCCCTTATTCGGACCAAATTGTAGGCGCCCCGGAGGTCCAATTTAGAAAAAACCTGAGCTGATCGGAACCTTTGAAAGAGCTCGGGGATTAGAGGCAGCGGGTACCGATTCTTGATGGTAATTTTGTTTAACTCCCTATAATCAATGCAGGGTCTAAGCGATCCATCTTTTTTCTCGACAAAGAAGATCCCCGCCCCCGCTGGCGAGGAGGAGGGACGGATGAACTTCTTACTTAAATTTTCTTCAATATAGGCCTTGAGGGTCTTCAACTCAGTCTCTGACAAGGGGAATATGCGCCCAAAGGGAATTTCAGATCCGGGCAAGAGGTCAATGCGGCAGTCATATGACCAATGTGGTGGGAGACAATCGGCTTGTTTTTTGTCAAAGACATCCTTGAAGTCTAGGTAGGCTGGAGGAACATGCTGTAGGTCTTCAGGTGGAGTAGCTAACGTGGAGCAGGAGACTGGAACGGGTGCGAGACAGTGCTGGGAACAGTAGGTGGAAGGGAAGCTGACTTCTTTCTTGAGCCAATCAATGCAGGGCAGATGAACTTGTAGCCAAGGGAGACCCAGAATGATAGGGAACATGGGGGACGGGATCAAGTCCAAACAGAGGAACTCCCGGTGCCCAGAATCTGAGATGGCACAAAGAGGAAGGGTTTCCTGGGTAATCAATCCGGAACGGGGAAGAGAGCCGTCAGCCAGATGAACTTGCAGTTGAAAATCCTTGGTACGGCAGGGGATACGCAGCTTTTGGGCCAAGGATGAGTCCAAGAAGCAGCTGCAGGCCCCGGAATCAATTATCGCCGGCAGGCGTGTTGCCCCTTCCGGGAGCTGTAGGGAAAGAAAGAGGATAACATAAGTCTGAGGCAAACTGGTAACAGGGAAATTGATAGCAGATGGAGGTTTCGACTTACAAGGCCTTACTGGGCAAGTGCGCAAAAAGTGTCCGGCGGCTCCGCAGTACAGACAGAGGTTAGATTGACGCCTCCGGAGTCTCTCTTCTGGAGTCAGAGGGGCCCGTACTATACCAAGCTGCATCGGCTCTGGGTCGGGTAATGAGGTGTTTGGTGGAGCTGGGTGAGGCGGAGGTACTGGAGCATATCTTGGTGGAACCCAGTTAGGCCGGTTGGACTGGAACCTCTCCGAACGACGTTCTCGAAGGCGCCTATCCAGCTGAGTGGCGGTTTGGATTAAATCCTCCAGAGAGGCAGGGGGTGCCGACCTTGCAAGCTCATCCTTTAGGTTCTCAGAGAGGCCCTGGCGGTATTGGTACCTGAGGGCCAGCTCATTCCAGCCTGTGTCAGCAGACCACTTTCTAAATTCGGCGGTGTAGTCTTCCACCGGCCGTCTCCCTTGATTTAAGCTGTGCAGAGTACCCTCCGCTGTGGCTGCACGTAGAGGATCGACGTATAATTTCCCCATGTGGGTGAAGAAGGTGTCCATAGAGTCAAGTATTGGACTGCGTTGTTCCATTAAGGAGTGTGCCCATGCTTGAGGCTCCTCAGAAAGGAGAGAGATTACGAATCCAACCTTAACAGCTTCGGTCGCAAAAGTTCTAGGTTGCAAGGCCAGGTAAAGGGAACAGGCATTCTTGAAAGCCCGGTATTTCCGGCGGTCGCCCGAGAATCGCTCGGGCATGGAGACCCGGGGTTCGGGATTACTCCCCATCATGGCAGGGCTTGCAGGAGCTTGGGCAGCAGAAGGTCCGGGTGAAGAGGCTAGGGCTGCAGCGGATGGACCTGGGGAACCGGCCAGTTGTTGGAGGCGGCCATCAATCTGGAGGTAGCCTTCCTGAAGCTTCTGGACTGCCTCTGTTAAGGCGGAGACCTGTTGGCACAGCGTCTCAAAGGGTGAGCGCGCCCTGTCGGTCTCAGACATCTGGCTGGTTTGTACTGTCAGAACCTGTACTCACCGAGACCGAGATGCTGAGGGCGGCTCACCTTTGCGACCCTGTGCAGACCACTCCCTGGAGTTGGGACAGAGGAGGGACGGCACAAGGAGGCACCGGTGCCGGGAGCTGGCAGGCAGACTTGGTGCAGCTGACAGAAGCAGGGCAGGTGCAGAAGTCTGGAGACAAGCGTTGGTCAGGCAGGAACTGGTAGGTAAGTCTGGTAGGGTCCACAGGAGATGAAGGCAAATCCGAGTCACAGGCCGAGGGTCAAGGGCAGGAGAGTTCAGAGGGAGTCCATGAGAGCAAGCCAAGGTCAAGGGGCAGGAGACAACAGCAATCCAGGTAACATTAGCCAAAGGGTCAGAGGTTCCAGGTGAGAGGAGAGTCGTCAGGAATTCCGGGTCAAAACAGGCAGGTACGGCAACAGGTAAACACATAGGAGCTGAAGACAAACCAGCAACCTGTTCAGGGAAGGCTGCTGGTTTAAATAGGAGTGTCCGGCCTCTGATTGGCCCCAGGGTTGCCGCATACCTGCACGTGCGCGCTTCCACGCACACGGCGCGCTGCCGTACCGCGCATGCGCGGGAGCTCAATGGAGCCGGGAATGGAGCCCTGACACTGTGGGACCAACCATACGTGATGACATCACACTCTAGCTCCACCCAATGTGTTTTCTCCATAATAGGCATCCTCTGGGATAGGAGGCCACTCATCACAGAATGCCTGAATGTAAAAAAACATGAGCCTTTACAACGTCTTTAAGGTGTTTTAAAGCAGGTCTAGATCTGTTCACTAAAATCTCATCTAAACTTTTAATGTAATCTCAAAAGCTGTTTGGATTTATTTTAAAACTACAGTTTTAATCAAAATATTACCTGGTGATTATATCATGAAGGTACTTGTTCATGGACCCTCTACTGTGGGTGGCAATTGTCTCGTAATTGTTCGTCTTTGTTATCAATGTATCCGCTTGTTGCCTGTTTGTTTACATCAATTAATGTCTCTGCACTGATCACCTGTGTATTCTGTTGGTGAGGAAGCCTTCCTGCTGTCAGAATACAATAACTTAATGGGAATGATTCAAATTGGGTGTTTTTATATTCTTCATTCAACCCACTGGGTTAAAAAAAAAAAAAAAGACTCATGTAAACCCATACATGAGTCTTTTTTTTTTTCTTTTTTTTTTTTTACTCTGGACCACTGTCTTCTACACCATGTTTTACATTACATACTGGTGACTGATGCACACCAGGGTTGGCAACTTTCAGTAAACGGTTTGTAAAATCTGTATTTTTTGCATCTGTCCTTGAATGTCCATTACGGACATCTATGCTGCATGTCCGTAACTGACATTCATGGACAGATGCAACAATTATGAATTTTACAAACTGTTCATAAATTTACTGAAAGTTGGCAACCCTGATGCACACTTTTTATTACATACAGTAGACCCATGATCTGTATCTTTTATTTAACAGTGCACAAACTGGACTGCTGCATGCTGTATGCTGTGTAGTATACATACTCTGAACCACTGCAATCTGTAAACTGGAAAACAAATTAGGAAAGCAAATTATATTCTGTTAAAAACAGCCACCCTTTTAGTATATATTTACAATTACCAAATACATGAACCAACTTTATTATACTTGACCATTTAAATATAAATTAACCTGGTATTGCGTTTTACTATATATATATATATATATATATATATATATATATATATATATATATATATACCGTATTTATCGGCGTATAACACGCACAGGCGTATAACACGCACCCTAACTTTAAGAGGGAAGTTTCAGGAAAAAAACCTTCCACAGCCCCCTGCGTATAACACGCAGGTACAGTTTACCCTCTATTTTCAGGGTAAAAAAGTGAGTGTTATACGCCAATAAATACAGTATATATATATATATATATATATATATATATATATATATATATATATATATTTTTTGATGCACATTGTTCTGAAGTTACCTTTTAATGGAAGTTTAAGCAATTGTTATATACTTTCAATGTAAAGACTTTTAGCTGTTTACATCCAAGCCATAAACTATTTTAATTTCAAACATTAAATTGTTAATATATGTAATAATCAACCTTGACCATTAATCTAGAAGTTTATTTAATTTGTTAGATGAGCCTAGCGTCAGTTGTAGATCTGGTATTTTTGTTTTTATTTCAAATGCATAACAAAAAAAACAAAAAAAAACGTGCAAGTTGCATTGTAAATGTACATTGTACAGAGAGTCTTTGTTGGTTTTATTCTCCAACACAAACATCAGTCCTTTTTTATCACTATTTAGTGTTTGCTTTTAATATTTATTCAGCTGTTTGTCATGGGGAAATACTATTGGTGTTTAGCCAAAAGTATTATTTATTATGATATTAAAGGTAATAGGATCAGTAACATATGAATATTTGAAAATATAAATGTGAAGTTAACAGAAATGGTGCTTTGCCCAGGTATTAATAGCAAAATTATCATTATCTTCAAATCTCTTAATAATAAAAGTATTTACGTTCTTGATGTATACAGAGACATACTGCTACAGCTTAATACAAGCATATAAATCAGTTTATGATTAAATAAATAAATGTTTTATAAAGTTCTGAAAAAAAGTTCTAGCATAACCTATAATATTTATTGTGGCAGTGTTTTTAAAGGTTAAAATGTTAATGTACACCAAAAGGTGATGCAGAAATATACAATGTAGGATATTTATAAATGTTGTCACAGTAAAGCTGGCCACAGACTGATCATATATTCTGATCAGTGCGTGACTGTCCCTGTTTCACAGAAGCATTTGATTGATTGGTAGAGTATTCTGACAGCAGTGAGAGCCACAATGTCCCAGCGGGGGATTAAAGAAATGAAAAACAAACAGATTCCTCAATCCACACAAATTAAATGAACGGTTTAATCAGTTTGTTTGTTTGTTTGTTTTTTTCATTTCTTTAAGCCTGTTTGCTGAAAAAAAAACATCAATGGTCATCTTTATGAGCAACGATGAGCAACTGGTGAGTAGTCTGTAAAATCTTTGGAACATCCCTCCAACTATTTCACATTACTGAGCAGATTTCACTAATATCAATTCCATTAAAGCACCACATTTGAACCCTGGGAAACTGGAATGACTTGATACATATTTTCAAACAATGACCCGAAGAAATCGCTATGCAAAAGTACATTTGGACATCAAGGCCTAGATGAGACATGTCTATACTAACACCTCTATGTCACTGTTTACTGACACTATCTACTTTTTTTGTCATTGAAAACGAATGCATGTTGCTGTTATGACTTCTGTTTCAATATGATGTCTATTTGAATGAATAAAATGGCTGAAATTGACTGGCCCACTATACAATGAAATGCATGTGCACCTAGATAATAGGCATTTTAACCACTTCAATACCAGGCACTTCCCCCCTTCCTGCCCAAGAAAATATTCAGCTGTCGATTTTTAAATGACAATTACGCAGTCATGCTACACTGTACCTAATTTTTTTTTTACCTTTTTGTTCCTACAAATAGAGCTTTATTTTGGTGGTATTTGATCATCTCTGAGGTTTTTATTTTTTGTTAAACAAATAAAAATAGACCAATTTTTTTTTTACGTTTTTCTTTGTTTCTGTTATAAAATGTTGTATATAAGTACGTTTTCTCCTTCACTAATGGGCACTGATATGGCTGCACTGACGGGCACTGATGAGGTGGCACCGATGATGTGGCACTGATGCTGGGCACTTATGGGCCATGATAGGCAGCACTGATGGGCACTCATAGGTGGCACTGATATGCAGCACTGATGGGCACCCATAGGGGGCACTAATGGGTACTGATAGGCACCACAGATAATCAGCACAGACCTCCCCTGTCAGGAGAGCCGCCGATTGGCTCTCCTCTACTTGTGTCTGTCCATACACGGCTTTTCCTGTTTACATCATGATCAGCTGTGATTGGACACAGCTGATCATATGGTAAAGAGCCTCCAGAGGCTCTTTACTGAGATCAGTGTTGCGGTGTGTCAGACTGACACACAGCACCACCGAGTCGAAACCACCCCCCCCCCCCCTGGGGCGCGCGCTGGCTTGATATCCTAATCACGTCTGGTCAGGACAACAAACCCACTTTGCGCACATCATATTGCTATATGGCAGGTGGGAAATGGGTAAGGAAACCCTTTATGTACAGTAATGAGCAAAAGTTTTAGGCAGGTATGAAGAAATGCTATAAAGTTAGAATGCCTTCAAAAATATATGTACTGAATGTTTATTTTCATCTGATTACAAAATGCAAATTAAGCGATCAGAAGAAAAATTCTAAATCAAATCAATATTTGGTGTGACTACCTTTTAAAAGTAGCATCAAATACACTTGCACAAAGCTATGCCACGTACACATGATCTGTTCATCTGATGAAAACTGACTGATGGATTTTTTCATCAGATATCTGATGAAGCTGACTTTCATCAGTCTTGCCTACACACCATCAGTTAAAAATCCGATCGTGTCCAACGCAGTGACGTAAAACACAACGACGTGCAGAGAAAAATTAAGTTCAATGCTTCCAAGCATGCGTCGGCTTGATTCTGAGCATGCATGGATTTCTGACGGATGGATTTCCCCACAGACGATCGTTTTTTCCTATCGTTGTTTTAATCACCAGAACATTTTAAAACAGGTTCTATTTTTTTTCACAGATGGGAAAAAAACGATGGGGCCCACACACGATCAGTTCGTCTAATGAAAACGGTCCATCGGACCGTTTTCATCAGACGAACCGATCGTGTGTACATGGCATTAGAGATTTTGTGGGATTAGAGTCAGGTGAATGATTAACCAATTATAGCAAGCAGGTGCTAATACCAATTTCATATGTAGGCTGAAACACAGTCATTAACCGGTTTCCGATCGGCCGCCGCAGTTTTAAACACACAGATCCCGGTTCTCTCAGGGGAGAGGAGACAGATTATGTGTTCATATTTGTGTGACTGACTCCCCTAGTCAGTCACATCCCATCCACAGTTAGAACACACCTAGGGAACACAGTTAACCACTTGATTGCCCTTAGTGTTAACCCCTTCCCTGCCAGTGACATTTATACAGTAATCAATGCATTTGTATAGCCCTAATCACTGTATAATTGTCAATGGTCCCAAAAATGTGTCAAAAGTGCCCAATCTGTGCGCCGCAATATCGCAGTCCCGATAAAAATTGCAGATCACCACCATTACTAGTTAAGAAATAATAATAATAAAAATGACATAAATATATCCCCTATTTTGTATATTTGTTTTATGGTTTGTCTTGTGTTCTGTCTGGCAGGCATCTGCTAATTTATCATGGTGGATAAAATTCACTGCGCTAGACTTTATGCCTCAATTTATAGAGCAGTATTGGGAGCTGCCCTGTCTGTGGAAGGTGAAGATTACTCTGATAAAATCAAGAGGAAGGCAGCGATGGAGACATTTTTGGAATTGGTGAAGCCTCTGTACCCCAGGGCAGACATCAATTATTTGAAGACTAAAATTGGTAGCCTTTGAAGTACATATAATAGGGAGCACCAGAAGGTCCTGGACTTCCAGAGATCTTGAGCATCAACTGTTGATATCTATGTCCCCAGGCTGTGGTACTACTACAGCCTGTGTTTTTTTTTACCAAACCGAAACATGCCCATCACTCTCAACACTCCCTTCCCTGCTCCTGAGGTCCACCCTAACACAGCTGGGACCTCAAAGACAATGCAGCAAACTCCAGCTTTCTGTAGCTTCCTCCCCATGACGAAGCTTCAGGGGCAGAGTGAAACAAGTTGGGAGCGTGGCCTTGTCAGAGTCCAGGTTGAGGTTGCTACTTCTTTTATTGCAGCAGGACACCATAGATGTGAGACTTCAAGGGGCCACCCTTCCTTTCTTGAACTTTTGCAGGAGCCAGGATGGGCGCCACCCCCTGTGAGCACTCTAGTAAAAGTTGTTGATACACTGTTCACATACCCCCTCCCTATTGAGCCTGAGTGGCCCACACACTTTTCTCAGGGCAGAACCCCTCAGGCTGGAAACTCCCCCTGCAAGATTATACCCAGGTGTAATGGCTCTGGTGAACGGGAGTGAACCACAATTGCGGTTAGCAAGGATTTCAATGCACTTCTCTATGTGAGAATTCAGTATTGGACCCCAGGCGTAACTCCACACGCAAACAGGAGTTTGGGAGTTCTCTACATCATCTCTCTCTCACATAAAGAAAGGCGTTGAGCTACTAAGGTTGGACGCATTATAACATGCGACCAGAGCTTAGTGTTTAAAATTATAGCATACACTTGAAGATTCCAATGCACTTCTATATGCAAGTGATTATCAGTATGGGACCCCAGGCATCACTCTACACAAACAGGAGTTTGGGGGTTCTCTACATCATACCACTTAAACATATAGAAATGCATTAGACCACTAAGAGAGTTGGTATGAAAATACCATCAACCCTTAGCATAGAAAAGTTAGAGCAAACTTGTTCAGCAAGTTAGGGCAACGCCCATAAACAAATAACACTTATGTCAAGCATGTAGTAAATAGTAGTTGTAAAGACAACTAATAGTTGTATATGAGAGGCAAATATAGCTCCGGTAATAAAATCATAGGCACAACAGTCTATCCCAATAAGTATGTTAATAGCTAGAAGCCTTAATAAATAACAGCAATTGTTTTTTGGTGGAATATATGCAGCAGATCTTTCTATAGTACTACAAGTGAAACAATTGCTACTTATCCGTTTGCAGGGCTCCAGTGTAGCAACAAGGGATTCCGTAGTGTAGGGTGTCAGCAAGGAAGGTCTTAGGGTTGTTCCCCGCAAAGGCAGTCTGTTGCAGCAAATGTAGCAGCATTAATGCAGGAGTTGCACACTGGCCAGAGTTGCAGCATGGGGGAACGATGGCACCATTGGTTGTAGCATTGCCAAGCTATGGCTAACAATAATATAAAGCAAGGACATAGTTACCAAAAATTGTGGATATGAATTTAGGTTTGGATCCTCTTTTTCTAGGTAGGTATTTGCCCAAGAACATGGTTCTCCACGTAAATAGGGTAAGCACCTTGATCCGGTCATTGGGGAAGGTGTGAGGGCATAATTCAAATATTAATTTACATGCATTAATGAATTCTCTGTAGGTCTTTCGATCACCAGTAAAAGGCGCAGGTGGATTGACCTTAAGTTCAGGGGGAAACGAGGCACATTTGGATTTTGTGCAACTAAATCTTGCAGTGTTTGAATCTTCAACTGCCCCCTACTAGGCACACCTCCCCAGGGATTAGCTGAAGTACCATAAATATTCATGCTCATTTGACTTTCCAGCCCACTATAAAACTAGAATCCTCTAGAATACAGGGGGGAAACAATTAAACCTGCAGCCCATGAGAACCAGAACAGCCCAAAGCAATCAACAACTGCTCCACTGATTACAGAGGAGCCAAAAAGAACGAGATTTACCTAACATTCTAGCATTCTAAGTAGGAGGGTGCTACAGATGAGTAGATCAGTACTATTAAGTTAGACTGAATCAAAACTCAGTTGGTAATTAAGTTGGTCATAAGGTCTTCCTACACTTTTGCCTGCCATATTCCTTCTTGTGTAATAAGTGATATTTAGCCAGCTTCACACCTGATTGTAGCAATTCTAAAATTTGCATGAAGGACTGGTGGGTCTTAAAGTAATGACTTACTTGAAAGATATCAGTGTTTCTGAAATATCCGTGCCACCTTAACTAACATTATAGTAATCACTATATGCCGATAGAGACTACATTACTGATAGTTCTTCTTTTTTTAAATTATGTTCTTCTTATCACATTCCAGCAATTGTAGTGTGTATAATTCAAAATTGACAACCTTGCCATCTCTTAGTCCATTTGGGAGTTAAAGTATGCCAGCTTTATTATTACTTGTCTGAAGATATTTCAGTAAATGGGAAAAGTGTCATACTTTGATTTGACATAGAATGCATGTTGCTAATGTCAAACCAGATGGCTTTACATTCAAAACACATAAGGGGTTACTCTTTATCGTATCTATTTTAAGTGCCCAACAAAACATTATACCTCCATTGCCAAGTAAGTTTGAGGCTTATCTTTATGGTAACGTTCTGCTAAATATATACTAGCCCTACAGCCCTGCCCTTCATTTAAGAGGAAATTTGGCATTGAAAAATGCTAGATTTTATTTGTATTTTATTTGTATTTATTATTTGGGAAAACAGAACATGAGCCTGGGTACCAAAAATGTATATTCTTATGATTTGAAGTGGTTCTAAAGGAGGAAAGTTTTTTTTATCCTCCATGCAGTCTATGCATGAAGGTAAAAAATGTCTCTGTTCAGCTATCCCCCAGTCCCCCTAATACTTACCTGACCCACCCTTTTCTTTGGCTGTGACAGCAGCAGGGGCCATTGCTGTCAATGCCACTGCTGTCAATGGCCACTGCTGTCAATCACAGCAACTAAGCCAATAAGGAGAATGTGTGAATGGACACACAGAGCAGAAGCTTGGGAGTGAGCTGCTTGCTCTGGGGGCACTAGGCAGGAGGGAAGAGCCAGAAGCACCAGAGGAGGACCCGAGAAGGGAAGGACATGGCTGCTCTGTGCAAAACTTCTGCACAGAGCAGGTAAGTATCGCATTTGTTATTTTATTTGTAAATGCCTTTTATATCACTTCAATGTTTGTATGTTTTATGCTACTACTTTGTGCTTAATGCTGCCAAATTCTTTTATCTTAGGCATTGATTGCCAACTTAGAAATTTAATGAACTGTAGATCAACCATATCCTATTTCACGGAGACATATCCTGAGTTTAAAGCTTGCACTTGCTCAGAAGATATTTACTGCAGCGTCAAAAAGTTACTAGAAATGGAATGTATTCCAGAACAAGGTAATACTTTTTTGTGATATGATTTGTTATTATGCTGCTTAAAATTATTTTGTTACCAAGTGGTTTATAATAAGGGCATTCTAATATAAAGGCCTTTTGAAAAGGTCTATGTAGTGGTCAGAAGATCCAAGAACTTTCTTACAAACAATGTTTCCATAAACATGCAGGAACTGCTACATTTGCATATTTAAATACTTAGCAGACTTAGCAGACATCCCTGATGCTAACCATATTTTTGGTAAGCAATAGCAATTGCTTGGAAAATTCCATTTAAAAAGATAAATTTGTAACTTATTGATTGCAATGCCTGCTAGAGCTATACACATATAATGTATATGAATGTGACACTGGATTGTTGATATCATGAATTGATGGGATTTGCAAAGCTTACAATTTGCAAACTTTTGAGAAAAAAAAACGTTTCTGATTTTCCACCTGAAAAATAGCAATCTTATGTAATTCTGTGCATAGCCTTTGCCCTTGTCATTTGCATTACAATGCATTGAATAATAATTTGAAGGAATAGATAACCCAGCCATCTTTCTAAGGCCCCTTTCACAATGTCGCGACTTGAAAGTCACGCAATTTTCTGGACGCAATTTTGACATGATTTTGCTGCAATTTCAGGGAATGTCTGTGTAAACTTGAGGTCTATGAACCTCAACTCGCATCAAAGTCAGACCAAAATAGTACAGGGACTACTTTGAAGTAGGTGCGACCTGAAGTACATATATGACTGGTTATCATTGGGAATCATGGGGTACAAATTGTAATGCAACACTGATGTCCAAAGTCACTAGAAAAAGTCGCACAAGTGTGAAAGGAGCCCATAGCAGCCATTTTTCAGTGTGCACTGAAGCTGTTGGGGGAAATCAACAATTCTGTGTAGGGAGAAACACTGTTTCAATTATTTATTTATTTCATTTTGACATTAGTAACCCCATTGCAGTTCTGGGCTTCCCATGCATTTTTATTTGCCCTACAAATGGTCACAATAAATAACAAAGTTTGCAAATCTGTACATAAATATAACCCAGGCAGATTAATTTATCCCTTTACATCTATAAAGGTGTTTCCCAAGCCAAAAGTTACCATAAACACCAAAACTGTCGTGTGAGAGATGGCTTTCTCATAGACAAAAACAAAAAAAAAAAAGCGCAGAAACCCTAGTAATCTATCTGTAAAGTAATACACAATAAAAAAAAAATATTAGAGACTGAAAAGATAATGAAAAAACAATACATAATAATACAAATAAAAAGAATTAGAAAGAAAACTAGAAACGAAAACCAAAACACAAAATAAAAAGAGAATAATAATAATAAGAAAAAATAAATAAAATTATTAAATATGATATTGATGAATGATAAATAGTGACTAGTGATACAACACATAAATTCCTTATTGCACAAAGTCTTTATTGCACAAATTCCTATGTAGGTATAAGAAACAGTCTCTAAATGTACAACTTTGAACAGAATATGTAGTCATGGACTTTGTGTGGACATATAGAAGAGAAACTGATTACCACAAAAACATATTTTTTATTATGAACCATTTAAAATCTATTACACAACATTAAAAATTATTCTCCACACAGGGGTTCACAACATGTGACAGATTCAAAACACTGGAACCCACTCCTAATCTTTAATAACATCTCCACCCAAAAACTGAAACACTGCTATCTGCTTTTGCGTATGTCTATTTAACAATATTGGTATGTTATTTTTGCCTAACCTATCTGTAGACCTGTCAACATTACAATGCTTTATTATCTCACTTGTCTTACTCAAATTTGTGGCCCGTTAACTTTAGTGCCCTTTTGCTAGTCTGTTTCTGAAGTGAGAATTTTGCCCTGTTACCAGCAAACCTTTATTACCTCCTGATTGATAATTGAAATGCACCCATCCCTATCAGTATAAATATAAGTATCTTTTGGAGGAGGCATTTGCAGGGGGCACATTTGCAACTGGGGCTCTTTCTTAAAGTGGGATCACTTCTGACTCTGCACTTCACGAATGCAAAAATCAAATGAACACAAGAAAATACTTTGAACAAAAACTACACAGACAGGTGACCTTGTTTACCCCTTCAGCTTTAACCCTTCATGCACTCCATACCACTCATTTGACAGCTCTGTCCTCTATCCTTAACTTATCTTTCCTTCACTCCTCTTCTCCCCCACACAGCATATATATCACCCTCACTTCTGCCCTCTCCTTATTACTGCACTAGGTTTGCCACATTATCCCTTTAATCCAGGACACGGGTTCTGTGGCTGATTAAGGTGGTAATTAAACTCATTTGGGGCCTTATCTGCATTAAATCAGCCTCAGAACCTGTGTAAATAATATGTGTCCTGGATTAAAGGGATGATAAGGCAACCCTATACTGCAATCAGCAACTCCTGCTAATTCTAAATCCACACACCCAAAACCTCCAGGACCCTGGGGCATGTCCCTTCATATAAATCCCACCCCCCATATTACCTCCCTTACCCTTCTGCTTCTCTTAACCTCTGGAGATATATCCCCAAACCCTGGTCCTCCATCATTTAATTGTATCCAATGCAACCATCACCCTGTACGCTCTGGCAGCAGCCACAATCAACACAATTTAGTTCCCATTTCTCTTCCTCCCAAGACCAGATTCCCTTTCTCTTGTGCCCTTTGGAATTCCCGCTCTGTCTGTAACAAACTCACCTTTCTCCGTGACCTCTTTATCGCTAACCCATTTAATCTACTCAAACAAGGATGCTTAAACCGTCCTAACTAAACAAGCACCGCTCAGCACTTTAGGAAGAAAGCAATGTAGGATGATAAGCAAAAATTGGTGTCAGACAAAAATGATCATATACAATATTAATTTGTAAAATGATAAATAGCAGCTACTTAAAAATAAG
The DNA here is from genome assembly GCF_905171775.1 of Rana temporaria. Taxonomy (NCBI): domain Eukaryota; kingdom Metazoa; phylum Chordata; class Amphibia; order Anura; family Ranidae; genus Rana; species Rana temporaria. Next base: position 216,774,991 of record NC_053492.1, read on the forward strand.
ATAATATGAAATGTTAAACAGCAATATAAAACACTCAAAAATTCAGAGTCCTCAATAATACTGTAGCAGCGCTTTAGTCAAACCTCTGATTTGACATATCTTCCATATGTTGTTCATACAGGAAAAAAGGGTGATGTAGAGGAGTGCAGTAGTGTTTAAGTAGGGTAATCAATCTCAATTTGTGCACCTTCCACCAAAACTTCACCGCGTGGGAGGATCACCCCCTTTTGGGGATGCACTCACTGCAATTCAAGACAACATACGCCTTAAAACCACTGATGATCCACCGCTGTATTTTTCACCCAGTTGGTAAGCACACTTTCGCAAGGGTTCAGCAATGGTATGTGGAAAAATAAATTGACCACATAGTATAATATTGCTTAAAAAGTTTAATGAAATCTATAAAAAAATACCCTTACAAATTAAGCGTACCAAAATAAAGACCATATATCTCAAGTAAAAGTATGAGCGTAGTCACCCGGGTTCTGCAGTAAATAAGGAAAAGACATCTGTGTACATCAGCCGCTTACTGTTGTTTCCTGATTCCCCTGCAGTGCGTGGAGCGCACGTGTCACTTCTGGGGCCACCAAGATCACCGTCTGACGCGTTTCATCACTTCCTGTGACTTTGTCTGAGGGGCCCTCACTCTTTATTTAATTAAGCTTTGACAAAAGACCTGGAATCTGATTGGTTTCTTTGCACATCTGCACCAGATTTTGCACTCTATAGGTTTAGCAAATGAACACCAAAGTCCTTATTGCACAAAGTCCTATGTAGGAATACAAAACAGTCTTTAAATGTAGGAAGCCCAATTGCTACTGTGTATAAAACACATCACTGGTGTAAGTCACACAAGAGCCACAGGATACATGAGATAGGGATGACACTGAGCTCCAAAAAATAGTGGAAGTTCACTTTATTTCATTACTCAGTGCCAGATATAGACCTTGGTGGACCCGGGGCACTTTACATTTTGGGGCCCCTCAGCATAGAAATGAAATAATATGACAAATGAAAAAGTGAACTGAAATAAATATAAAAACTCACTTGTTCTAAAAAAATAAAAAAATAAGTTAGGTTTCGAAGAAGACTGTCTAATGTTTTTCTCAATTATATTGACTGTGAGAATACACATGACCCGGGCAATTATAAATGACAAGTCAACATTACATTTATGCATCACTCTAAAATATTTACAAAAAGTCTTTCTTCCTGCACTTAGCATCTGTAAAATCTTTAACAAACTCATCAAACTGTACCATCTTGAAGACACTGCTCTTGACAGCCAGTAGGCACAGAGCGCTTAGTCTTTCATGGGTCTTCATGGTTCTAAAATAATTATTTATCAGTGCCAGTTTGCTAAACAACCTTTCTCCCAAACAACTAGTGACCATCATGTTCAAATATGTTCTAAGAACTATGGTCCTGATTCCCAAAAGAGATACGCAGGCGGAACTGCTGTTCAGTCTGTGCCTAACTTTGGAAACGATCCTCAAAAGGCTTTTTCCAAAGTTAGGCAGAAAATCTGACATGTGTAAGATACTTACACGGTCAGATCTTAGGATGCAGTACCGCATCCGCCGCTGGGGGCATTTCTCATTGAAATGCAGCGTTGAGTATGCAAATGAGGACTTAAGCAGATCCACAACGCTTTTCATCATTGTGATTTCTGCGTAAGTTCCGATTTGCTTGCGCAAAACTAGGGCTGGTTTTACAATGTGGAAAATTAGTCACACCTTGTAAAGGCCCATTCAAGCGACGGCATTTGGTATGCATTCCTGAGGGAGAACTCCACGGCAATTTGTAAATTCAAAACCGGCATGGGTCCCCCCCCAGGAGCATACCAGGCCCTTAGGTCTGGTATGGGTTGTAAGGAGACCCCCCCTACGCCGAAAATTCGACGTAGGGGGTCCCCCTACAATCCATACCAGACCCGTATCCAAAGCACGCTACCCGGCCGGTCAGGAAAGGGAGTGGGGACGAGCGAGCGCCCCCCCCCCCTCCTGAGCCGTGCCAGGCCGCATGCCCTCAACATGGGGGGGTTGGGTGCTCAGGGGCAGAGGGGCGCACTGCGGGCCCCCCCACCCCAGAGCACCCTGTCCCCATGTTGATGAGGACAGGACCTCTTCCCGACAACCCTTGCCGTTGGTTGTCGGGGTATGCGGGCGGGGCTTATCGGAATCTGGGAGTCCCCTTTAATAAGGGGGCCCCAGATACCGGCCCCCCACCCTAAGTGAATGGATATGGGGTACATCGTACCCCTACCCATTCACCTGGAGGCAAAAAGTTAAAGTTATTAAACACACAACACAAGGGTTTTTAAAATAATTTATTAGTCTGCTCCGGAGGCCCCCCTGTCTTCTTTATTAGCTCTAATACCAGGGGGGGCTTCTTCTTCCACTCTCCGGGGGTCTTCTCCGCTCTCCGGGGGGGTTTCTTCTTCCGCTCTCCGGGGGGGGTCTTCTCTGCTCTCCGGGGGGGGTTTCTTCTTCCGCTCTCCGGGGGGGGGGGGGTCTTCTCCGCTCTCCGGGGGTCTTCTTCTATCTTCGCCGCTCTCCGCTGTTGACTCGGCGCACCCCGGTTCTTCTCCAGCTGTCCGGTGCCTTCTCCTTCAGCGCTGGCTGCCTGCTATCTTCGTGTGTTAGCTCAATTACTAACAGGCAGCCAGCGCGGTCTTCTGTGACGTCACCTTCTTCTCTTCTGTTCTTCTCCCCTCTTCCGATGTTGACACGTCGCCTCTTGTCACTGCAATGATGGAAGCGTGCCTTGCATCCCATTTATATAGGCATCACCGTCCCATCATGCTCCGGCAGGTACCCACGTGGTGGGTGCACGCGGGTAGGCACCCACCACGTGGGTACCTGCCGGAGCATGATGGGACGGTGATGCCTATATAAATGGGATGCAAGGCGCGCTTCCATCATTGCAGTGACAATAGGCGATGTGTCAACATCGGAAGAGGGGAGAAGAACAGAAGAGAAGAAGGTGACGTCACAGAAGACCGCGCTGGCTGCCTGTTAGTAATTGAGCTAACACATGAAGATAGCAGGCAGCCAGCGCTGAAGGAGAAGGCACCGGACAGCTGGAGAAGAACCGGGGTGCACCGAGTCAACAGCGGAGAGCGGTGAAGATAGAAGAAGACCCCCGGAGAGCGGAGAAGACCCCCCCCAGAGAGCGGAAGAAGAAACCCCCCCCAGAGAGCGGAGAAGACCCCCGGAGAGTGGAAGAAGAAGCCCCCCCTGGTATTAGAGCTAATAAAGAAGACAGGGGGGGCCTCCGGAGCAGACTAATAAATTATTTTAAAAACCCTTGTGTTGTGTGTTTAATAACTTTAACTTTTTGCCTCCAGGTGAATGGGTAGGGGTACGATGTACCCCATATCCATTCACTTAGGGTGGGGGGCCGGTATCTGGGGGCCCCCTTATTAAAGGGGACTCCCAGATTCCGATAAGCCCCGCCCGCATACCCCGACAACCAACGGCAAGGGTTGTCGGGAAGAGGTCCTGTCCTCATCAACATGGGGACAGGGTGCTCTGGGGTGGGGGGGCCCGCAGTGCGCCCCCCTGCCCCAGAGCACCCAACCCCCCCATGTTGAGGGCATGCAGCCTGGCACGGCTCAGGAGGGGGGGGGGCGCTCGCTCGTCCCCACTCCCTTTCCTGACCGGCCGGGTAGCGTGCTTTGGATACGGGTCTGGTATGGATTGTAGGGGGATCCCCTACGTCGATTTTTCGGCGTAGGGGGGTCTCCTTACAACCCATACCAGACCTAAGGGCCTGGTATGCTCCTGGGGGGGAACCCATGCCGGTTTTTTCTTTGAAAATTGGCATGGAGTTCTCCCTCTCAGGAATGCATGCCGAGCGACGTTGACAATTTTTATTTTTTGTTTTTGTTTTCCCGGCGCTTTTTTTTTTTTTCACCCGTCGCAACTTTAGTGTCCCGTCGCAATCCACAAAGCCCGCTGTAAATTACGTTCGCGCGCTGCACGTCGGGAAAATTACGTCACACGCATGCGCAGTACGGCCGGCGCGGGAGCGCGCCTCATTTAAATTTTAAATGCCCCCCGGAGAGGAGGACCGCCTTGCGACGGAGGCACTTAAGTTACACGGCGTGTAATTTCTAGGTAAGTGCTTTGTGGATCAGGCACTTAGGTAGAAATTTTAAGTCAGTGTAACTTAACTGCTGAAAGTTAAGTTAGGCAGCTTTTTTGGGAATTTGGCCCTATAAATTGGAAAGGTATAAGCAAGCCCTTAATCATTTAATTCAGCTGCCTGTTGAGATGGAGTGAGAAATGACCTGCAGACTGGACAATTTTCTCAAAGGACACACTAATAAAGTATTAAGGGAAAATACGTTTTTGTTTTATAAAGGAAGTCTGGGTCCCTCTTTGGCAGGGGAGCCCATGACAGTTTTACCCCCTTATAAATATGGCATTGTGTCCACTCACATGTCAGCTCATGTGTGTAGGGAGGGGATTCCCAACGGATGGCTCAACATTATCTCCTGGTCAGGGAGAGGGAAAGCAAGTGTAACTGCCTCGAGCGCTGGAGAACCAGCTAGGGAGAGCCACCAGCAGCCATTGAAGACAGCCTGGATGCTGTCAGACCTTATTTTGTTGTGAACCAAACTTAAGGTACAGGGGCATCTAGGTTGACTTCAGTGGCTGCTGGTGATTCTCCCCTAGTTGGTTCTGGCTGTGAGTGGACATGTCTGTTTTACTAAGTGCTGTAATAAAGTGAACTTCTACTATTGGTTGGAGATCTGTGTTTTCCATATCTAGTGTATCATGCTGCTTATTTTGTATAGCCTTGGGACTACATCCCTGCGGGGAGACACTAGCTCAGATTCACAGTGAGAGTATACCGGCGTATCTACTGATACACCGGCGTACTTTCAAATGTGCCACATCGTATCTTTAGTTTGAATCCTCAAACCAAGATACGACGGCTTCTGGCTTCGATCCGACAGGCGTACGGCTTCGTACGCCTTCGGATCGTAGGTGCAATACTTCGGCGCCTGCTGGGTGGAGTTTGCGTCGTTTTCCACGTCGGGTATGCTAATTAGCTTTTTCCGTCGATCCACGAAGGTACGCGCGGCCGTCGCATTCTCTTATGTCGTCGCTAGTCGGCTTTTCCCGGCATATAGTTAAAGCTGCTATTTCGTGGTGTATAGATAGACTTGCCATGTTAAAGTATGGCCGTCGTTCCCGCGTCGAATTTTGATTATTTTTTTTGCGTAAGTCGTCCGTGAATAGGAAAGGACGTAACTCACGCCTACGTTCAAAAAATGACGTCGGTGCGACATCATTTCGCGCAAAGCACGGCGGGAAATTTCGAAACGGAGCATGCGCATTTCAATCGCCGTGGGGACGCGCTTCATTTAAATGAATCACGCCCCCTACCCGCCCAATTTGAAATACGCGCCGAGAAATACACTACGCCGCCATAACTTATGGCGCAAAATCTTCCTGGATTTGAAATTCCGCCAGGTAAGATACAGCGGCGTAGCGTATCTCTGATACACTGCGCCAGGGCAATTCTTTGTGAATCTGGCCCACTGTGTTCAAAGCGTCTCCCCACAGGCATGTAGTCCCAGCCAGAACAGCTCGGATGATGGGGGCAAGCTTACTGAGGAGAAACAGGAAGTGAGAAATTCAGACAAAGAAATAAGACATTTAGAAGAGAAATCAAAGGAAAAGGTAAGTGAACCAACAATGCACTAGCTTTAAGGAACCTATTTTGAAAATAAAAAACAAACCTTTGCAACCCTTTTAAGGATTTAGAGAAGATCTGTAAAGAAGAGTGAACCAAAATCCCTACTGAGATGTGTGCAAACCTGGTCACCAACTACACCAGAAACAACTTACCTCTGTGCTTGCCAACAAGGGTTTCTCCACCAAGTACTAAGTTTTCCTTGGGGATCAAATACTTTTTTTTTTTAAGACTGAACTGCAACTTAATTTATAGCATTCATGAGTTTTTTCTCGATTTTTGGTTTATATTCCCTATCATTTAAAAGACACCTATGATAAAAATGACAGATCCTTCATTTTTTTGTAAGTGGGCACATTTACAAAATCTGCAGGGGATCAAATAATTATTTTCCCCACTGCATGCCCTATTGCTCACCTTTATGATGGTGAAGAAAATGCAATTTGTGTTGCCTTAATCATATTGGCCTACCCTACGCATTTATATTACTGTTCTGAACCAGCAATAATGTCCATTTTCTAATTATACTATCGATCTGGAAAATAGTCCAGGTAAAATTGGTAACAGGTAAAAACACTGCCTTGTCTGAAGAAATACTGCTGATCCAGCCAGTGATACTAGACCAACCAGGCAAATAACCAAGGCTGTTTTATTGCCTGTAAGCTGAATCATACTTGTATAATGCAATTTTATTAAGGTGACATCTTCCGAACACTGTAAAAACTACAATCAAATCCTCTTATTTTTCTACAATACCATGATTTTTTGTTACAAAAATGTAAAGGTTCTGCCTTACAATGAACGATACACGTTATGATCACATTAGAGCCATAATAACTGGAAAATGAAGTATAGTTATACAATATTGAATTAATTCATTTCTTTTTGTGTGCAGTACAGAATGTTCCTTTGGGACCTATAAAGCAGCAAATTTCTATTATACAAAAAAGCTCTATGCATCATCCAAGAAAAATTGATACCACTTTGCCGGGAAAGGCAAATGATTGCATTTTAGCGAAACAATTATGCAAAGAAAACCATAATTGCTTTTCTTTATATGAAAACTTCAAAAGTCAATGCATTCATCCACAAGAATGCACCCTGAATGATGCCGTACAAAGTTGTCTGACAGCTTGGAATGAACTGAGAGAGACTGTAATGGGAAACTGTGTATGCCTAAACTCAACAAAAAGAAAGTGTATCAAAGTTTGGAACAGTATTTATAATAATACGTGCTTGAAACATGCAAAAGAAAGACACATTTTTAAACAATCAGAGAGTAAAAATGATTTTAACACTTTGGACATAGATTCATGTAAGTACTGAATGCCATGCGATATGTCTTTTTGTAAAAATAGCTGTTATTATAACGAGGTCTTCGTATTATTGAAATACATTTATTTAATGTACAATACAATATATGGGGGAGGACTACACACTGCTCAGAGTAGTGAAGGGTTAAAATATTGGGCTAAAAAGGAAACTTTAAAGTGCTTCTATAGCCATTTTCTTTAGTTTTAGATGGAATAGGAAAGTGTTAGAACACTGTAAAAAATAGTGTGCTGGGTCTACTCAAAAAAATGGAGGCAACTATTTGCATCAGCTTTTTAAGTACTGTTAACTAAACTTATTTTTGCTTAACTCATTAGACTTTTCATGTTTTCAACTTAGTTGTTTTAAAGTGTGATGTAAACCCGATTTTTTTTTTTTTTTTTTTTTTTACTGTCACAACGTATAAGATTTCCTATCATCTGTGCCCAGTCTTGCCACAAAGAGTTAATCCAGCTCTGAGCAATCCTCTTTTCTTTTTTCAGAGAGATAAATTAACAAACAGGAGAAAACTGTTGTCCGTTCTTCCCCCTTGCTGTGAATGACAGGTTATTTATATATCTCATGCACTAGCATTATTTTTTTAATTCCCACCCCCACTCCTTTTTTGAAGTCATGTGGTTACTTTTCTGGATTTTGACTGGATGTTAGTGATCATAGCAGAATTTAGTGTAAGGGGGGGTGTAGAGGTGGGCGGGGAGTCTACTGACATCACGACTCCACCCACCAAGCTCCAGACAACAGACCCACCCACAGAATCTGCAGTTTTTCAGTTCTTATAACAGACAGAGGGGAGACATTTGACAGGTAAGGATACATGCAGAAGGCATGTATATCCTTATAGTTCAGCACTATGGCAATAGTTTAGAAAGGATGAGAGTGGGTTTACATCCACTTTAATTAAAGCCAACTAAATTTTTTTCCGTTTATAGACCATAGTGTTTTAAGTTAGGAGTGCATACTTTAACTTGTCTGGAACTAGGGGCCAGATCCACAAAGCAGATGCGCCGACTTAACTCGAGATACGCGGCGTAATTAAAATTTACACGGCACGTATCTTTGCGCCTGATCCTCAAAACGAGATACTCCTTAAAATCAGGTTTTTCCGTCCTACCTAAAATAATTACACCGGCGCATTTTCGTGCGCAAATTACGCTAGACACGCCGCTGTTTTGATAGGCAAAGATGCAAATGAGGGAGATAGGGCGATCCACACAATTAAGTGTGTGCGCCGTAAATTACGCCCTGTGCGCTTCTGTTAGTTTCAATGTGTAAAGTTACACTTTATAAAAGCAGCCCTAATTTTACACATGCCGTGTAAAGGTCAGCTAAAGCAACACCATTAAGGAAGAGCTGAGCACACACACTTGCAGGACAACAATCTGTATGCCAACATGCCAGGGGCATCCATACGCATAGCTAGACTAGTGACTTTAGTAACCCAGGGTACCCCCTCTTCTGAGGGAACAGCAGTCAGGAGACGCCTCGCAGAATGCATCTTTGCACAGTAAACACACACATTAATTATGTCACAATGAGAATGCATGAATGCACACCACTGTGGTCCCTAGCACAGACATATCACATGCACATCTAATTGGATTAGATCCAAGGACCCCCCCCGGTACTTGGGAGCAGTAACGCCCCGCCACGGCTCCAATTCTGTTACTGTGCATTCATACACCATTCAGGGACCTGGGATGACTTCTCCCTGGTCCTGGGGATCCCTTCTCCACCAAAACTGAGGGTGACACCCTTATTTAATCAGGAAAGCCACCCCCCCACATTCACACATCATTCACACACATAAACCAAATCATAAGTACAGTATAATAAACAAAATTATAAAAATATAAAAAAAATCATAAAAATAAAAAACAAAAGTACCCCTGCAAATTAATTGCGGCGGCGATTGCTACGCCTGGGCTGCCCACGGGCATGGACACGGGCACGGCCACGGCCAACCGGAGTATCTTCATGGGGGGGTGTGAGCAGGGGAGGGAGTATCTTCATGGGGGGGTGTGAGCAGGGGAGGGAGTATCTTCATGGGGGGGGTGGGTGAGCACGGGAAGGAGGAGCCTCCCCTGGTGTCTGTCCTCCTGCTGGCCTGCCCTCCAAGGCCACTGCTATCCTTGTGAGACAGACAGTGACGGCAGCCGTATTGGCCTGGCCAGCCCGGGTATTGTCCTGCACAGCCCTGGTATTGTCCTGCACAGCCTGGGTCAGGGTAGTCACCTCCTGGGCCACGCCTGTTGTGGCGGTCTTCAGGTCCTACAAACATGTGATGACCGCCAATGAGTTTGTGGCCCCATCACTGAGTGACTCCTTCATTGCACCCAGGCTGTGCTCCATCTGGGTCAGAGTCTCTTTTATCTGACCCAGTTGGCGGGTCTGCCGGGCATTGTCCTTCTGCAGACTGGCCGGCAGACGCTCGGCCACCCCCCTGGTCTCCTGGGTCGCCATCCTGCCTGCCCCTGAGGCTTGTGGCCTGGGAGGAGGGGGGAGAGTGACCCTTGTGGGTTGCGGCCTGTTGGGGGAGGAGTGGGAGGGGCCACCCCTGATGGTGGCCAGACTGCTGCCAGCCTCAGGGGTAGCCTCAGGGGTAGCCTCAGGGGTAGCCTCAGGGGTAGCCTCAAGGGTAGCCTCAAGGGTATCCTCAAAGGTAATCATATCCGAGGCCAAAAGGACTTCTCTGCCAATTTGAAGATCTTCTTCCTCCACCCCCTCATCCTCCTCCCCCTCATTCTCCTCCCCCCCAACCTCCTCATGAGGGGAGGTTTGGCCCCTCCCCTGGGGAATCCTGCCCTTCTTGGGACTCATCAGCAGCATCTTGTCCTTGGGGTGGTGCAGCAGCCTGGCCTGATGGGCCAGCAACCTCCTGGCCTGATGGGCCTGCAATCTCCTGGTCATCAGTGGAGGACACAAAACAATCACAGGTTTGAGGATCCACACACTTGGCACATCTTCCCTTCCCCCACCCACACATGCTAATCACCAGATAGAAAAACAAAAAACTTACCTGGCCTCACAGGAACACCTGACTGATATCCACGCAGGCCCACCACCTGCTCTGGCTGGAAACACCGGGCCACTGCCCATTCCTCCTCACTGAGCCGGATGGGGCAGGCTGGGCCTCCTCCAGTGCCCGTGGTATGGGCATTGATCTTTGCCACCTTGTTGCGGACCACGCTCTTTAGATCGTTGATCTTTTTTTGGATGCCAGCGAGGGTCCTCGTCTCCCCCCCGCCGCATTGATCTGATCCGTTATCTTTTTTAGAATCGCCTTCCTTTGGGCCGGGGAGGTGTTCCGGCTATCAGGGCCATGCAAATATCGCCCATATAGGACGATGGCCCGAGCAAGGATTTGCTTCTCAACCTGATTAAAATTGAGCTTCCTGCGCTTGGGTGCCATCACAGACACCACTCAGCAACAAGAATAAACTTACAGGACTAACAAACAAAAATACACACACAACAAACAAACAAAAACACTCACAGAAGAAACACACAAAAAGCAAAACACACAAGCAGACAGCTACTACAAATTCAAAAACAAACACGCAAAAAAAAAAAAAATACAATCAGAAAAAAACAAACACAAAATACACTCAGAAAAAAAAAAATATTCAGACAAAAACAAACAGAAAATACGCTTAGCAGAAACAAACACCAACTACAATCTAATACTCCTCCAAAACTTCTCTAACACACACAACTCACCAACAAACACCGACAAACGTTCAAAGCAGAAGCAACTTTCTCTAGGAAGGGTAACACAGGGAAATACTTTTGCAAGGGAAGTGTGTTTGTCTGGGGCTATTTATACACAGGGCGATCCTCAAACTAAGTACGCTTGGCCTTTTACCTATCTCACTGATTGCGCCGAGCAAAGTTCTGCACATGCCCAGTGAGCAGCAGATTCGTGCGCGCATGCGCAGTACGGCCGGACCTTCATTTGCATGGGGTCACGGCTCATTACAATGAAGCACGCCCACTTCCTTCCCACTTGCAATAACCCCGCCTTACGCCTCGGGATTTAAGTTACGCTTGCGCAATTTTGTGCGCAAACGCGCTGTGGATACGGCACTTACGACACCAAATTAGGGCGCCGTAACTTAAATGACATAAGTTTTGAGTAACTTAATTCGCGGCGCTGGCTGTGGATCTGGCCCTATATTTTTAAGTAAAGCCAACAAAATTTTTCCAGTTTATAGACCATAGGTTTAAGTAAAGTCAACTCAACTTTCCAGTTTATAGACTATAGGTTTAAGTAAAGCCAACTCAATAATCCAGTTTACAGAAAAGGTTAAGTTAGGAACACATACATTAACTTATTTATTTCAAGTACTTATATAGCACTGTCAATTTACAGAGGGCTTTACATATACATTGTACATTCACATCAGTCCCTGCCCGCAAAGAGCTTTCAATCTAAGACCCCTTACTCACATTCATTCATACACATACTTGGTTCCATTTACACAGGAGCCAGTTACCCTACCAGCATGTCTTTGGAGTTTGGGAGGAAACCTATGCAGACACAGGGTAGAACATAAAAATGGCAGGCAGGGAGCGTCGTGGTCAGGTTTTGAACCAGTGACCCTTTTGCTGCTAGATGAAAGTGCTAACCACTACACCACTGTGGGTGAGTGAGTGAAAAACTTATATAGCGCAACACATGCGAACTGAATCGCCTCTGTGCTGCCCTATTACTTAGTTACTTAGTTCTAAGTGATAATAATGTAACTTATTCAATTTTTTAAGTTGGTAAAACTTATTTTCCAAATGTATTTGATATAGGTTTGAAGGTTTTTATTTGAAAATAATACAATAATATGGTGTTTAAAAAAAGGAATAGTCTCATGAAACAGGCTTTCAAAACAAATTAACATTTATTATTTATAAAGTGTTACAAATTTAATATTATTAAAGCAGCATCAAATGTAAATGTAAACATTTAAAGAAACAATGCCTCTTTCTCAGCTAACAAATCAAACTGAAACATGTATATACAATATATCTGTAAAGAACATAGAATACAGAATGTATTAATTATTTTTGTTAAGCCTTTTAGGAAAGTAATTTGTTCTTTAACCACTTCATCCCCGGAAGGATTTGACCCCTTAACGACCAGGCCATCTTTTGCAATATGGCACTGTGTCGCTTTAACTGACTGATGGTTGTGCGAAGTTGTACCCAAACAAAATTGACCTTCCTTTTTTTCCCACAAATAGAGCTTTCTTTTGGTGATGTTTGATCACCTCTGTGGTTTTTATTTTTTTAGCGCTATTAAACAAAAAAATACTGACAATTTTTTTACTTTCTGCTATAATGCATATCCCCAAAAAATATATATAAAAAAAAATATTCATCAGTTTAGGCCCATATATACTGTATTCTTCTACATATTTTTGGTAAAAAAATCACAATAGGCACATATTGACTGGTTTGCGCAAAAGTTATCACGTCTACAAACTATGGGATAGATTTAAAGACTTTTATTTTTTTTTTATTGTTTTTACTTTTAATGGCGGCAATCTGCAAATTTTTAATGGGGCTGCAACATTGCGGCGAACAAATCTGCCCCCAAATGACACTTTTTGGGGACCAGTGACATTATTACATTGATCGATGCTATAAAAATGCACTGATCAATGTATAAATGACACTGGCGGGGAAGGGGTTAACACTAGAGGGCGATCAAGGGGTTAAGTGCGTTCCCTGGGTGTGTTCTAATTTTAGGGGGGATGGGCTACCAGGGACATGACAGAGATAGCTGTTTCTGATCACTGGGAACAGAAGATCTCTGACATGTCACCTTTCAAAACAGGAATCGCCTTGTTTACAAAACACCGTACTGCCTCTGTATGCCATGATCATGGGTCGTCGGCGGACCTCAAGTACGATGGACCCATGGGCCCGCTCCCACGGCAAGTGTGTGCCTGTCATCTCCTGTGCAAAGACCAACGTACACCTACGACGGTTTGCGCAGGAGAGCCGACCTACCGCATATAATGACGATGGCTGGTCAGCAAGCGGTTAGTGTGAACTTTTGAAGATAGATTCCCCACATTTAGCTCTAAAAAGATCTTCTGGAAAACTTCAAAGGTATATTTTAGGTTTTCAGGGTAGCTCAGGCTAAAAGCATAAATTAGTCCAATAATCATTCTTTCTGATACAAAATGAGAGTGCTGTATGAAAAAAAAATACACTATACCAATATGTTTGTTTTTCATGCCAATGCAACATAAATATGGTATATTTGTATTTGAAATGTAATAAGTGGGCGGGGCTTTAGGTTACATAATCTAACATTGAATGTCCAATATCTCAAAAACTGAACAAACAGAAATTGTGTTTTTGTGGTACAAATCAGCACAAATGCAGCACAAACAAATTGTATAATTGTTTTTAAAAAGTAATAACATGTGATGCAAAGTGGTAGAGGTTTGATCAACTATAATGTGCAATATCTCTGAAACCAAACCAGCACATATGTTTGTTTTTGCAGCACAAATTGCCACAGATTCAGTGTGAAGGAATGCTATCTTTGTTTTTAAATTTTAATAACATTGGGTGCAAAGTGGGCAGGGCTTGATGTTACATAATCTGAATTTGAATTCCAATAGCTCCAAAACCGAAACATTCATTTTTGTGGCACAAAATGGTTTTTAAGCTTAACATCTGGCGATCCCTCACCCTGCATCTTGGTTGCATTCAGTAAGCACAAACTTTGCGTGCGCACAAGTGAGTTGTCCCAATAGTTGTATACAATGGACATATGTCCATTTATTATAAATATATTAATCTTCAGATAAAATAAACATTTTGGATGGTATGTTAAGCAACATTTAAAGCATGTGAACGATAATTTGTTCATTGTTCATTCTTACCTTCAAATGGCATTGCATGGCTTTGTAGTGACTTGTCAATGGTGGTGCTCTTTTGTCCTGATGGGCCTCAAACATATGGGAACTGCCTTGTGCAGATTTTCAAAATTCCAAGAGACTTTCAAACCCTTTAAAATATACAGCATCAAAACGTGTGCGGTTACACGTTTGGCAAACATACATCCAATAATTTCAGTCAAATTAAAAGATTATTTAAGTACATGTAACTCAATTAGAATATGGAAATACAAATACCTTAAAAGTTTTGTCTAGATTACTCAATATTATACATTATTTCCGTAAATGTAAAAGATGTATTTTAAGAACTATTGAAAATTAAGTAAGGTACTTAAAACATCAAAGTAAATTAATTAACATATATTTTTATGTTAAAAATTATAACATTTGTATGTTAAAATTACAAGCCAACAGAATCATTTTTATCAGTGAAGAGTAGAGTTTTTTGCTGTCTATGTCTCTGCTGTGGAGATCCACCCTCTTTAATTGTTCTGGTCATTGGTGTGTGCAGCCTATTGCATTAGGGTGTGCACCCCAAAGCACAAACACTCATGCATGTATATCAGCAGAGCAGAAGATGGTGCCAGTACAGCAAAGAATGGTGGCAGTAGGGCAGTGGAGGGTATTTTTTTATTATATTTTTTTTACAATTATTTTTTTTATTATTTTTGCAAATTATTATTATTATTTTTTATGTATTTAAAAAAAAAAAAATAGGAGCCCCGTTATGGGGCTTTGGTGAAGTATCAAGGCTCTAAACAGACCACTGTCTCCCTTTTGAGACAGAGAAACAAACTGAAGACAGAGATTCCCCAGTCTCTTTCTCTGCAGCCTGCTTTCACGTACCTGGTAGTAGAGCCCAACGTGCAGGGAGCAGCCTCTCGTAAACCTCTGGCTCGAGAACCCCTGGTAGAGTAGACAGGAGTTCGAGAGTGCAAAGGGGCACAAGTGCCTGGCAGGTAAGCTGGTGTAGAGGGCTGTAAGCAGCAGCAGGGAGGTTTACTGTAGTCCAAAGCAGGATGCAGGCAGCAGGCTGAGGAACTGTAGACAGTGGCACGGCACTTGTGGAACAGGAGATTGGCAGGTAAGGACAGGCCTGGTCAAATACAGGCGGACAGATCAGGTACAGGAGCAGAATCCAGAGAATAGTCAAAATCCAGGCCGGGTCAGTTCATCAGGCGGGCAGCAATCAGGTTAGAAGGAGAAGCAGAAGTGAAGTTAGGACAAGCCGATATGAGAGACAGCAGGAGTAGTCAAGGGAGAGCTGGATCAGGTAACAAAGTCAGCAATCAGAATCACAGGTAGCAGGGAAACGCTGTAGACCAGACAGCAAGGAAGCAAGGTGTCTGGTCTCTTTAAATAGCCTATTTTGGCACCTAGTGCTGTCACAGTGCCATTGCGCACTCGCATGCGCCAGTGCGCGCCATTGCGTATGCGCATGCGCCAAACGGCTCTTCCACACACTGGAATTCTTCTGATACTGCTGTTGGTAGGCAGACTACTGAAACTCCTTTCCTGACACCTGCAGTAAACATAGTTTACTATTCTTCAGTTAAGAATGAAGACAGGAGCAATCAGTACAGATCACTCACTATGTTTATTCAAAAAAGGAAGGGGCTGGTTATTTAAATATTTACCAGCCCCTTCCCTGCTCCTAAAAGGAGAGGAGGGAAGCTGGCAACACTGCAGAGGGGAAACAGGAAGTAGGGGGAATTGGCACCATACAGGGTGATTAGGGTGTGCCCAGGCACACCCGGCACACCCTGTGCGCACACCTATGGTTCTGGTGATCATTGAGACAAAATGTTACCATTGTCACCAGAACAAGAGATGAGAGTCAATTCTCCAATGGGGGAATGGGCCAGCAGGCTGATCAAAAAAAATAACAGATTCTCTCATCTACAGAATGTGACTCCATCCACACTAGATAAGGGGATATAGAAATCCTCCCCACTGTGTTATTATATTCTAACTGTGAGGGCTCCCTCGCTGTCAGAATGCGCTGATCATGCACTGACTGCATACAATTTTTCCAACATTCCTGTTTGAGAGAAGCCGATCGTTAGATTGACTTCTCTCAAACGGAATGGTCATAGATGGATTGAAATTTGGCCACTACACTAGTTGATTTTCGACCCATCTATGGCCAACTTTAGTCCACTGGAGAGAAGAGTATGAAGCACCATTTTCTCTTTAAGAAAAAAAAAATCCACAAAAAAAACAGTCACACATCATAACATAAAAAAACACAAAAAGCCGCACTTAATAGAATTAGTGTTGAAAATGTATAGTCTTGAAATTAAAAAATAAATAATAAATAAAGTATTGCACTGAGTCATAAAATGATATAGCTACATGAAGGTTAAAATACATATAATCATAGAAGCATGTAGCTAATAGATAATATGATAAAAAGTTTAAAACAATACCACTGTAGAGTCCAAGATAGGAGGGGTTAAAATCAGACCATTGGTAAGCAGGAGTCCCAAGAATGGAACTGTCACAACTCCAGGTGGCTATTGGAGCCTGGATGGATTGGGGGAAGGGGGGAAACTGTTCAGGTGTGCCGCTGATGATGGAAATCCACCGGTCAACAGATGTATGGGCACAGTTGTGTGGTCCCAGAGATGGATGCGGCAAACAGTACTGTGGAAGACCGCTCAAGGACCCAAGCCGTGCAGGAGACACTAGGTGTCACCGCACCATGCAGGAGCCTCCGTAGGGGAGGCACGGCAGGTAATGAGACAAGCCGTCTCAACACTAATTCCATTGAACGCTGCTT
Source organism: Rana temporaria (assembly GCF_905171775.1). Taxonomy (NCBI): domain Eukaryota; kingdom Metazoa; phylum Chordata; class Amphibia; order Anura; family Ranidae; genus Rana; species Rana temporaria. The sequence goes on from NC_053492.1 coordinate 216,791,719, forward strand.
TTTGTGTTTTTTGTGCTTTGTTATCCATTCTTCCAGTGGTTGGCAGCTGCACTGGTTATTAGTCTCCTTGTATTTTTTTAGGTCACATATGTTACGTTCAAGACTAAAAGTCTGTAGAGCTAACAGGAATTTTGTGTATACAAATCATAACATGTAGGCGGTACCAGTATATACAGTACAGGGATAAAAAGTGTGAGCCGTCATTGGCCAGCATTAGGTTTAATGCATTAATTAATTTTCTCTCTAAGGACAGTGCAGTGTTTAAGTCATATGGACATTATTATAAAATATAATACTGCATCTTTTACTTATATATTTAATTTACCTTAAAAAAACACAGCTTTACACATATGTTACTCATCATTTACCCTTTTATTTGTCTTTTTTTCAGATTCTTCTCAAGTGACTATAAATTTAGAATGGGATACAAGTTCATTAAAGGATATTGGTAAAGTTCTATTAAAATGTTTATGCTGCACAGTTTAGCACAGTGAATGTATGTCTTCATACCAGTTCTTTGTATTTATTACTTCTTGAGTGAATTTTAACTGAACTTAGTAAATAAAGTGAAGCTTTTTTCATTTTATTTTACAACTACCAATGTATCACTGAATAGTAGGGCAGTTACTGATTAAAATTTTCGTGTTCGATTAATCGATTTTTTTTAAAATCGATTAATCGACTAATTTCGATTAATTATAACGCACATACAGATCCAACTATTTTTGGCTGATCTCCTTGCAACTCTGCATTAGTCAGTGGTAAATGTGGTATACAATCACCCGACACTAGTTAGTTTCCACAATCCATGACTTAACTTCCCAGTTCACACAAATACGTTTTAAATTCAAACTGTAGCACTGACGCAAGTAATTTTTTCTTATTAAACTTTAAGAAAAACGTAGAAAGTTAGTTTAACTTTAATTATAAAATGTATCTAGTATATTCACTGTCAGTCACTTTATAGTAGGCAAGTAGGCATGACTTTAGACAGACATGATCGCATTTTATTGACAATATACCCTGAAGAACTGAACAGTCTTTCGCTCGGAACAGATGTTGCTGATACACAAAGAATTGTCTGCACAAAACTGCTTAGGACAGGAAAACGATGGTTATTTTTGCCTCCTTCCCCTGATGGAACCTGATGCATCCTCCTGCTCCACAGATGCAAAGGTACCTCAATCCAATGGGTGCAGTTTGCTCGCATCCAGCAGGGTAAGTCTCACTGTCCAGGCTGACCGGTGACGTCAAGAATTTTGATCGATCAAAAAAATTAAAGATTAATCGAGGAATCAATCTTTAATTTCCCCAGCCCTACTGAATAGAGGTAGAAATTTTGGGGAGCTACTGTAAGTGCATGCAGGCAGCATTTGTAGCAAGCTGACCATTATTTTCTAAGTGTGCTTTTCTAAGTGTGCTTAAAGTTTCACCTCTCCATTTTCTTGTGACTCAAGCACCAATGTATTGGTATGTGTATGTAGTATTTTTTTGTGCAAAGCATTGGTGCTAGTAAACAAAAACCACTAGATTCTGGCACCAGTATCTTTTGTTACAGTAAGACCCATTTTACATCGGAGACGTTTTTCAGGTGCTAAACGGTTAAAAATAGCACCTGTAAAGTGCCTGAAAAATGCCTCCCCTGCAGCCCCAGTGTGAAAATCTGAGTGTTTTCACACTGGGTCGCTGCGCTTGCAGGATGTTATAAAAAGTCCTGCAAGCAGCATCTTTGGAGCAGAGTATACACCGCTTCTCTACTGCCGCTGCCCATTGAAATGAATGGGCACCTCTGCCGAATCGCCTGTAAAGTGCTTAGACAGCGGTGCTTTTTAGGCACATTTAACCCTTTATTTGGTCACTAGTGGGGGCTAAAACTGCGGTGGAAAATCACCACTAAAACTATGGTAAAGCGCCCCTAAATCGATCAGCACTTTACCGATAATGCAGCTGTGCTGTGAATATGAAAGGGGTCTAAGAGCTGGTCTTTGGTGCAGAAGATCCTGAGACAGGAGAGGTAAATATACTAAAAAAGATTGACATTAGATAGGGTTGGTTTTAGGGTTATAGAGAGGTTTAGTGTTACATATCATCTTAGGCTATCCCTGGTTAAGGCTACACAACACATACATCAACTGGTCCACAGGGAAAATTACATCTTTGTTTAAAGGGGAGGTTCACCCTAAAAACGACTTTCTATTATTACATTGGCCCCCCACATTACAATACAATTATGCCTATTATGTTTTTTTTTTGTGCTGTACATACCTTGGTACAGCTAATTCACCCGTGGCTTCCGGGTTGCGAGTCCCGCGGGAGTGGGCGTTCCTAACATGCTGTTGATTGACGTGATGACCAAAAACGAGCTCCCCCCGTCGCGTAAGCTGCGTCACGATTGCCGAAAGGAGCTGAACCGCCGTGTGCAGGCGCAGTATAGCGCCGACTCGCCGTTCGGCTCCTTTCGCCAATCGTGACGCAGCTTACGCGATGGGGGAGCTCGTTTTTTGTCATCACGTCAATCAACAGCATGTTAGGAACGCCCACTCCCGCGGGACTTGCAACCCGGAAGCCACGGGTGAATTAGCTGTACCAAGGTATGTACAGCACAAAAAAAAACATAATAGGCATAATTGTATTGTAATGTGGGGGGCCAATGTAATAATAGAAAGTCGTTTTTAGGGTGAACCTCCCCTTTAAGTTGTGCTTTCAAAATTGTCACGGTCTAGATCTGAATCTGCAACCTCTGAGGCATCTGGCTGAGGTTCTTCCTATTGTGCCACCTGAGATGCTGCACAGCTCCCTGTCTGATCTCTTAGGATACTCTTGCTGTGTCTCTTGTTTCTGATTAACCTTAAACTCTTTGCTCCTCCCATGAACTTCCTGATTTAAGTGATGTCTCAGCACTACCGGTTTGCCAGGTTATTGTGCTCTCTTCAGCTAATATTGTGTTCTTTTGCATACCTGCAGCTGTCCTTATATCCATTACCATTCATTATCCACCTGTTCCTCAACTATGCTGCAATTACTTTTTTTACCAACCTTTAGCTTGTTTACTGACTACGCTTGAAAAGGAGATTTGTGGCACTTTAAATGAAGCACATAGCCTTTAAGGCTTAGTGCCTCCATCCCTATTTTGAATGAGGAAAAAAGTAGGTTGGGACTTTGAATGTGATGCTAACTATAAAATATGGATATTCCCCACGCTTCCCCGTGGCGTCAGAGGGGGGCGGGTCACCCGTTTACATCACCGGGTGGCCTGCCCTCAGCTATATAACAGCTGTCATCGAGAAGAAGCGTCATTCTGCGGGAGCCTCCTATGGAGCTTTTTTTTTCTTTTTCGGTTTTCCGGGCAGCCTGGATTTGCATCGCGGGACATTTTTATTTTTATTTTTTTAATAAAGGACTTGTACCAACCTGTCTCTTGTCTTTTTTTACAATTTTTGACACTTTCTTTTGTTAAATGGTAGTGGCACAAAGTATCCCGTTACCAATTTACATAAGGGGGCTGGGATCTGGGGAGCTTCCAGATTCTGCATAAGCCCCCACCCACAGACCCTCACAACCACCGGGCAAGGGTTGTGGGAATGAGGCCCTTGTCCCCATCAACATGGGGGCAAGGTGCTTTGGGTGGGGGACACAGAACCCCCCTGCCCCAAAGCACCCATTCCCCCATGTTGAGGGCATGTGGCCTGGTACAGTTTAGGAGGGGGGGCGCTCTCTTGTCCCCCTCTTTTCCTGCGGCCTGCCAGGCTGCGTGCTAGGATAAGGGTCTGGTATGGATTTTGGGGGGACTCCTGCACCATTTTTTTTAATTTGGCACCTGGTTCCCCTTAACATCCATACCAGACCTGAAGGGCCTGGTATGGATTTTGTGGGTACCCCATGCAATTTTATTTACATTTTTTGGTTCGGGGTTCCCCTTAATATTCATACCAGACCCAAAGGGCCTGGTAATGGACTGGGGGGAACCCATGCCATTTTTTCCATGAGTTTTATGTATATTGCCAAGACCCGACAATTCATTTACAGCTGTGATCAGTTTTAAATGACTTTTTTCCTTTATAAATTTCATTTTGCTGTGGGACTGTTCTAAATACAGGAAAAATGTGCCACTTTACAGGCATACAATAGACACTCCAAAGGCACGAAATTTAAAGGAATATTTAATTTTATTGTTTTGCTTTAAGCATTATTAAAATTACTGCTCCCTAAAAAAACATTGTTCCAACGCTACAGAATACACAAGAGGAGAGGGAGGAGGAGGATTCTGGCAATTTTGGAGGCATTGAAGCAGAGGAAGACATACGTCAAACAGTAATGCCTTGTACACACGATCGGAATTTCAGATGAAAAAAGTCAGACGGAATTTTTTCATCTGATTTTCCGACCGTTTGTGGGCCCCATCTGACTTTTTTTCCATCAGAGTTTAAAAATAGAACATGTTTTATTTTTCAGAAATTACGATCGTCTGTGTGGAACGCCGACGTGGCAAAAACCACGCATGCTCAGAATCAAGTCGACGCATGCTCAGAAGCCTTAAACTTAATTTTTCTCGGCTCGTCGTAGTGTTTTATGTCACCGCGTTTTGGACGGTCGGAATTTGGTCTGACAGTGTGTATGCAAGACAGCTTGAATGGAATTCCGACGGAAAATTCCATCGGATTTTATCCATCGGAAATTCCGATCGTGTGTACAGGGCATAATAGATGGTTTTCCACCTCCAGAACCCTTGGGAGTATTATGTGGCTGGGAGAAGGGAATTCCAGATACTATAATCCTCAGTGACCCCTCAGTGACCCCAAGGAGTCTGCTTCTCATGCCTTCCACAAATTTGTGGTGCAAGGGCTCCCTCATGCCTGTGAAAGGACCCAAGAATACGTGGCATAAAGGAGAAGGATCACTATTGGTTGGCAACCTTCCTTGAACACCGTTTCAAGGGGAAAGTCTCAGAACTCATCCCGTCCCCACAGGGATTGCAGATATATCTTAAGGACACCTTAAAAAGGAGCTTATCTAACACTTTTGAGGCTTCTGTTGGTCAAGAGAGAAGCGGTGGAGAAGGCGGCCGCTTAAGTTATGCATTTCACAATTTTTTTAGTCCCCACTGTCCAAGGCTGTCAGCTTCCACATCCCAATGGCAGCATCTGCATCACATGGTCAAAGATTATCTAGGGGTGAAAACAGAGATGGAAAGCTTTCCAGTCGACGATCCACTGGCTTACTTTTTTTACCAACCTTTAGCTTGTTTACTGACTACGCTTGAAAAGGAGATTTGTGGCACTTTAAATGAAGCACATAGCCTTTAAGGCTTAGTGCCTCCATCCCTATTTTGAATGAGGAAAAAAGTAGGTTGGGACTTTGAATGTGATGCTAACTATAAAATATGGATATTCCCCACGCTTCCCCGTGGCGTCAGAGGGGGGCGGGTCACCCGTTTACATCACCGGGTGGCCTGCCCTCAGCTATATAACAGCTGTCATCGAGAAGAAGCGTCATTCTGCGGGAGCCTCCTATGGAGCTTTTTTTTTCTTTTTCGGTTTTCCGGGCAGCCTGGATTTGCATCGCGGGACATTTTTATTTTTATTTTTTTAATAAAGGACTTGTACCAACCTGTCTCTTGTCTTTTTTTACAATTTTTGACACTTTCTTTTGTTAAATGGTAGTGGCACAAAGTATCCCGTTACCAATTTACATAAGGGGGCTGGGATCTGGGGAGCTTCCAGATTCTGCATAAGCCCCCACCCACAGACCCTCACAACCACCGGGCAAGGGTTGTGGGAATGAGGCCCTTGTCCCCATCAACATGGGGGCAAGGTGCTTTGGGTGGGGGACACAGAACCCCCCTGCCCCAAAGCACCCATTCCCCCATGTTGAGGGCATGTGGCCTGGTACAGTTTAGGAGGGGGGGCGCTCTCTTGTCCCCCTCTTTTCCTGCGGCCTGCCAGGCTGCGTGCTAGGATAAGGGTCTGGTATGGATTTTGGGGGGACTCCTGCACCATTTTTTTTAATTTGGCACCTGGTTCCCCTTAACATCCATACCAGACCTGAAGGGCCTGGTATGGATTTTGTGGGTACCCCATGCAATTTTATTTACATTTTTTGGTTCGGGGTTCCCCTTAATATTCATACCAGACCCAAAGGGCCTGGTAATGGACTGGGGGGAACCCATGCCATTTTTTCCATGAGTTTTATGTATATTGCCAAGACCCGACAATTCATTTACAGCTGTGATCAGTTTTAAATGACTTTTTTCCTTTATAAATTTCATTTTGCTGTGGGACTGTTCTAAATACAGGAAAAATGTGCCACTTTACAGGCATACAATAGACACTCCAAAGGCACGAAATTTAAAGGAATATTTAATTTTATTGTTTTGCTTTAAGCATTATTAAAATTACTGCTCCCTAAAAAAACATTGTTCCAACGCTACAGAATACACAAGAGGAGAGGGAGGAGGAGGATTCTGGCAATTTTGGAGGCATTGAAGCAGAGGAAGACATACGTCAAACAGTAATGCCTTGTACACACGATCGGAATTTCAGATGAAAAAAGTCAGACGGAATTTTTTCATCTGATTTTCCGACCGTTTGTGGGCCCCATCTGACTTTTTTTCCATCAGAGTTTAAAAATAGAACATGTTTTATTTTTCAGAAATTACGATCGTCTGTGTGGAACGCCGACGTGGCAAAAACCACGCATGCTCAGAATCAAGTCGACGCATGCTCAGAAGCCTTAAACTTAATTTTTCTCGGCTCGTCGTAGTGTTTTATGTCACCGCGTTTTGGACGGTCGGAATTTGGTCTGACAGTGTGTATGCAAGACAGCTTGAATGGAATTCCGACGGAAAATTCCATCGGATTTTATCCATCGGAAATTCCGATCGTGTGTACAGGGCATAATAGATGGTTTTCCACCTCCAGAACCCTTGGGAGTATTATGTGGCTGGGAGAAGGGAATTCCAGATACTATAATCCTCAGTGACCCCTCAGTGACCCCAAGGAGTCTGCTTCTCATGCCTTCCACAAATTTGTGGTGCAAGGGCTCCCTCATGCCTGTGAAAGGACCCAAGAATACGTGGCATAAAGGAGAAGGATCACTATTGGTTGGCAACCTTCCTTGAACACCGTTTCAAGGGGAAAGTCTCAGAACTCATCCCGTCCCCACAGGGATTGCAGATATATCTTAAGGACACCTTAAAAAGGAGCTTATCTAACACTTTTGAGGCTTCTGTTGGTCAAGAGAGAAGCGGTGGAGAAGGCGGCCGCTTAAGTTATGCATTTCACAATTTTTTTAGTCCCCACTGTCCAAGGCTGTCAGCTTCCACATCCCAATGGCAGCATCTGCATCACATGGTCAAAGATTATCTAGGGGTGAAAACAGAGATGGAAAGCTTTCCAGTCGACGATCCACTGGCTTACTGGTTCATGAGATTAGACCACTGACCAGAACTTGCCCAGTATGCAATTGAGCTGCTGGACTGCCCTGCATCCAGAATGCTTTCTGAAAGAGCACTCAGTGCTGCTGGAGGTTTTGTTACTGATAATAGAACATGTCTGTCCACAGACTCCGTGGACCGTCTGACTTTTATCAACATGATGCTGATGTTGCTGATTAAGTGTTTTTGGGATGTGGAATTTCTGCAGGACTTCTAGGCTGCCTTACATTGTCGTTGTTGGTTTTATCTGGAGTAATGTTTTTGGTGTAGGTTTCATAGGCACAATAACACCCAAAGACCAATTTTTCCACACCTGTTTGACAGTTGCATATCATTTACATTTTTGACAGTAAGTCCAATTCTTGCTTTCATCAAGAATACCTCAATAGAGTTACTGTGTGAAGGTGCCACCAACACCCAAAGACCAATTTTTCCACACCTGTTTGACAGCTGCATATAAATGCAATTTTTGACAGCAAGGCCAATTTCTTTTTTTTTTGTTCACTTGTTACTTCTATCCAAAGTCTGTGGTAGAGAATATATCCCAAAAATCTCTAATCTTGTTCCCAGTGCACTATATTGTGGCCTGATCATACAGCTGTTGCTTACAAAATAAAGAAAGCTTGCAGGGAAAATTAAAAATGTTGGCTTTGTAAATGCAATTATTGCTGCAGCAGCTACTATACACAGTACAGATGTGCCACTTGACAGGTAGACTAAAGGGATCCCCCAGGCACTGGGAATTTTTAATTTTTAATTTAAATCACTGCTTATTTAAAATTGACTTATTTATACAAACTTGTTCTCATTGATACATGTCCCCCAGGGCAGTATCCAGACCCCCATAACCTTTTTGTGCCCAATTACTTGCATATAAGCCTTCAAAATGGGCACTTTCGATTTTTCCAGTTCGGGTCCCATAGAATTCAATGGGGCTTGTTATTCGGTTCCGAACTTTTGCAATTCTCTAAGGTTCTGGTGCGAACTGAATGGGAGGGGGGGTCGGTCCTTACTCTCCAATGACTCCTTTCTTTATATTTGCTAGAGGCAGCCACAATCTGCTCCCCAGCTAGTGCCCTCCCCATTTACCAGCAGTGCCACTCACCCAGGCCATCCCAGTTACAGGCACCGCTATCACATTATCTGTTCCTGTCCATGTAGCCTGATTGGCTGCAGTGCCCTATTCAAATATGAGAAGCCCATGGTAATGGGCTTGTGATTGTGTCTGCTACCTAGCCCATTTCCTACCTGCCCTACCTGTGGTGTTACCTGTAGATGCACTCCTTATTTTTTACCTCTGCCTAATACCCTGACTACTTTTTGGATTGCTGTCAACTTGACCTTGGAGCTGTTTACTGGATTACACTTGCTTGTTACCTGCCTTTACCTTTGGACTATGTACTAGATTACAGTTGCTTTCTTCCTGATCTGAGCTTGAAAGAGTTTACTGGATTATGCTTAATCAATACCTATCCTGACTGGAAGCTCCCTTCCTGGACAGCACTCACAGTGACAGGCAGATGCCTTTATTCCCCTACAGCCTGAGCATCTCACACACATCCTTGGTTCACTATAACAAGGACAGAGTATACAGCTTTTAAGAATAGTCAGCAATGGTGCTTCTGCATTTCTTAGTTGACAATTTCACTTTTATATTATAACTTAAAATGTAAAATGTTTACTATTAATTGAGGTGTAAAGGTGAGGTGTAGATAGTTGCTCATAATTAACTATGTGTTATGTAAAGTTAACAATTGACAACATTTTAGATTTGATTTGCTAAAGTGTGCACTGCAGCAATGTGACCTGAAGTGCTGATTCTTATAACAAATATGAAAAACGCCACCTATGTGTCAGTGAATTTTTATGTTTTTACAAATAATTCTAATATTTTAAATTTCCGTTTTCAGAATATGAAGGTCCAATGTCTTGCTTTAAAGTTGCAGCACTTTGCATTGGGGACTCTGTATGCAATAAGCACTTGGCCGTACTTATGAAATCTTGCCCTGTTAATGGAAATACATGTATTGTAAAGGACTGTGATAAGACAATGCGCTCATTCTACGAAACTATGCCTTTTAATGTTTCCCAAATGCTGGCATTTTGTTATTGTGACCAATCTAATGAGGACTGTCAAAGTGCTGGAGAGGTGCTCCACAGCAGATCCTGCACAGCCACCACAGATATACTCGTTTCTTGTGTCCGTGTGGTCAATAGCTGTCTTGAGAATGACCTGTGCAGGTTAGTCAAATCAGAACCTCTAAATTACCCACTTCTGTATCATCCTGTAATACCCCTTAATTACCAGATAGTTTTCCAGTTCTCAGTGGTATAATAGTTTGACTGACAATTACTCTGTGATTTAACAATGTATTAAAAAGAGATTTATTTTGGTGGTATTTAATAACTGTTGTTTTTTTGTTCTTTTCTCTTTACTATAAAAAGGCCCAAATTAAAGAAAAAATCGTTTCACTTTTTTGTTAAAATAAAAATGCCAGAAATGTATGAAAATCCCCAAATAACACTTTTTTTGAAAGTAGTTAGCTCAAGGTAATCTAATTTAGAGAAATCTATGCATTAAGATAAAAAGACTCCTGTGTGTAGCAGCCTCCCCAGCACACCCTAATACTTACCTGAGCACCATCTTTGTCCAACGATGTCCACCAGTCCCTCCGTCATCCAGGACTCTCCCTCCTGATTGGCTGAAAAACAGCAGCGGCTCCTTTCGCTCCAACGGCTGTCAATCACAGTCAGGAGAGAGAGGGGCGGGGCCAAATGGCATCCCCATTTCTGAATAGACTCAGGTGCCCCAAAGCAAGCTGCTTGCTGTGAGGGCACTTCAACAGGAGGGAGGGGCCAGGAACAGCGAAGAGGGACCTGAGAAGAAGAGTATCTGGGCTGCCCTGTGCAAAACCAATAGCACAGAGGAGGTAAGTATAAAATGTTTGTTATGTAGAACAAAATGAGACTTTACAATCACTTTAATGTACTGGTAGCATACAATAGGAGGATGGAGATGAAGGGGTTAATGTTCACACGGGCAGGATAAGGGAGGTGAGGGGTTAATTTTACAAAATTAATGAATCAGCAGCTGCAGCCGCCAATCCATTCATCCTGTCCCTATTGAGAAGAGCTGGTCTCTCTCCTTCCCCTGTAGTAGGGGGAAGAGGAGGGATAACCACTGTAAATAACACTGTGTGATCACTGTGATGACCACTGAGTACCCCATAGTAGCTCTACTCAAAAAAAAAATGTATTCCAGAATAAAAAAAACACCCAAACATTTGTCCCTTATTAAACAAATACAAATCCCTTGTAAATCCATAGATAATAACAATACTGCCATTCACAGACTCACCAAAAAAAAAAAAAAAATGACGATGTGGCACACATGACCAATCCCAGTGGTATTCATAGGTAAATGACAGCTCCCCAATCAGTCATTAGCTATATGATGGAAGAGGCATAGATGGTAATAACGTCTTTGCTCAAATATAACCAGTGGCCATATTTGGGCAGTGGTGTCACTGCTATGCCTTTGCTTAAGTGGTCAGGATTCCTGATGACGTTAAGAGTGGTTCCTAACGATGTACCGGGTGCAAGCACTCATGACGTCTTTAGGAACCAGTGACAATGGGAAGCTGCCATGACTGATCCTGGCTGGCTGCTGTTTGAAAACTAACCGGGAATCATGAAGTCACCTGGGATCCTGGCCTGCTGTTTTTTTGTGACTGTGTGGCTGTGTAGCAAAATTATTAGCTGGTAAATCATTGTACCAGGTCATCTGGATTGACATTAGATCTATATATATTGCTGGCAGACATGATTGATGCTAAATTTACAAGAAAACCTGCAAGTTGCCTATCTTTAAACACAAACACAATGGGCGCCACACCAATAACATCTTTATGATCGAATTGAATTTACAGGCATACCCCACTTTTAAGTACATAATGGGGTTTATTTTCTAAAGCTGGAAAGTGCAAAATTAGGCTCACTTCTGCATAGAAACCAATGAGCTTCCAGGTTTTATTCCGAAAGCTTAATTAACAAGCTGGGGTTAGAAGCTCATTAGATTCTATGCAGAAGTGAGACAGATTTTGCGCTTTCCAGCTTCAGTAAATAAACCCAATTGTGTACTTAAAAGAGGGGTAAGCCTGTATTGAACAGACAACACGCACTGCAGCCTTCCACTTGGAGATGCCCTCTAAGGAGTTTTACCCACAGTGGGGCTTAGTCGTAGAGAAACAGCAAACAGACTAGGCTTAGGTTAGACTAATGTATTCTTGACATTGGGCATACAGTAGTATCATATCTAAGATCTTAGGTGTTATATATATTAAAACACACATTGCCTTAAATATTTTGTTTGTAAAATTGGAATGCCTTAATTTACACAATAAAATTTCTGCAGAGAAAGATATGAAGTCTATCAGTCAAAATGTTGGGAACACACTAGCAGATGTCAGAATGAAAGGAACTGTTTGCTAGGCATAACCAGAGAGGATCTGACTTGTTCTGCTAGTGAAGAATGTCGAGCTGCATACATTGGAACTTTTGGAACAAAGCTGCAAACTCCATGCACTTGTGACGCTGAATATGGTTATGAGGAAAAGCATTTGTGTGACTTGTATTACCACATACTGAATGGCAGATCGTGCGTGAGTAAGTTACTTTATTACATTTATGAATAAGTATTTTTGAACTATTAGAAATGTTCTGAATTTCCACATAATGACTTCTAAAAAGTTACCTAATCCTCATCTAAGTTTTAATAGACAACAATGGCACGCTTGTTTAGTAACCTTCACACCATTTGATATTTCAAAATATTTTTATCCATGAATACTCTACGTTGATCTTTAATCTTTCTTTAACGCTGACAGAACCCATGTTTGAATAAAAAACTGATAATAATAGCTTAACACTTTCTTCTTTGGACCTTTATTTAATTTGATTTATTTAATTAAAAAAATGTCAAACATGTGTTAAAATCTGCATTTTTTGTCTGGAAAATTACTGAAACCCAAGCAACATTATATATTCTCTAAAAGCAGAGACAATGTAGAAAAAAAAACGATGGTAGTTTAAATTTTTATGACACATTGGGGTGATTTACTAAAGGAAAATCCACTTTGCACTACAAGTGCACTGCAAATGCACTTGAAAGTGTACTTGGAAGTGCAGTCACTGTAGATATGAGGGGAACATGCAAGAAAAATAAAAAAACAGCATTTTAGCTCGCACATGATTGGATAATAAAGGCATCAGAACTTCCCCTCATTTCAGATCTACCCCCTCGGATTTACAGCGACTGCATTTCCAAGTAAATAACCCCCAATATTTGCACTACTGTTTATCACATCCATAGTTTCAGAAAAAATATACTACAATCAATGTTAGTGCACACAAACTCAATTGAAACACCATTTTTTGTGTTCAAATTAAAAATGGGGTTATGTTGATTGAATAGATACCAAATGTGACAATTCATATATTGCATGGAGGATGGTACCCTGCAAATCATGTGAAAGTGATCGGGCGGCAGTACAGAAATCCATATCATTTTTACATAAAAGCCAAGTGCCAGCTGAGCAAAAGTCAAACAAGAACTTGTTTAAACTCTACAACACTCTCGACATTGTTAATATTATTATACAGGATTTATACAGTGTCAACAGTTTATGCAGTGCTTTACAATATAAAAGGGACACAGTACAGTTACAATACAATAAAATAGGAGGGCCCTGCTCATAAGAGCTTACAATCTAAGAGGGTGGGGCAAGTGGTACAAGAGGTTATAACTGTGGGGGGTGAGCTGATGGAAGTAATACAAGATTAATTGGAGGCTTGATAGGCTTTCCTGAGGAGAAGAGTTTTCTGGGATCGTTTAAAGGCAGCCAGAGTAGGAGATAGCTGGACAGATTGAAGTAGAGTGTTCCAGAAGATAGAAGAGGCTCTGGAGATAAGCATGGGAGGAACATGCCAGATATGTCCACAGATTCAAAGGTTAAGAGAGAACTTATGGATCTCTGAAGCATTGTATTCTGTTGATGGTACCGACCATTTTCTTTAGCTCAAATTCACTGCCTTCCACCTGTAAGAGGGGATTTGTGATTGGCTAGAATTGATGCCAAGAGCACAAGTCCCTGCCCACTCCTGATTTTCCAGAACACTATCCCTTCTGCTGAGGTCAAACTCTCTTCCATATTGTGCCCACTCCATGCCAGAGGCCTCCACGTGACATTCCCATCCATTGACCTTTATATGTCAAAGAAGGAATGTCCACACATGAATAGAGTTGCTGCACTTTACTGATGGTATTTAGGGAATGGCATAACTGTCACATCACATCAATATACATTGTGTAAGTTGGTTGTTAACTAGTGGTGCAGGTAAGCCGGCAACGGCATTCTTAACAACCAGTCATCAGCTGTCAATGTGTTTACCTGTTGAAATCTGAATAATTATAACAAAAGTGCCCCCCACCCCAAAGCCCCTTGTCCCATGTTGATGGGGACAAGAGCTTCTTTCAGACAACCCTGAGCTATGGTTGTCAGGGTCTACGGGTGGGAAGCTGATCGGAATATGGAAGCCCCTTTAACAAGGGGGGAATCTGGGGGCCCCAGATCCCCCCCATGTAAATGAGTATCAGATATGTAGTAACCCTACCTATTCATCAAAAAAGTGTCAAAAAGTAATAAACACAAGAGAGAAGTTTTTGACAATTCCTTTATTAAAAAAAAAAAAAAAAAAAAATAGTGCCCCTCGATGAAAATCCATCGTCAATCATGCTGCCAACCGACCCCGAAAAATAAAAAAATATGTTCCTGCCTCTTGGGAGGCCTCCCGCCGAATGTCCACTCTGTGCTTTCACATATGCTTATTTAGGTAAGTGGAGGGGCCTCCTGGCAATGCCACCCGGTGGCATCTCCCTCTTCTGAAGTCACGTGCCCAACATGCACCAGTCCATGATGTCAGAAGGGGGCGGTGCCACTGGGTGACGTGGGCAGGTGGCCCCGTCCCTTATCTATATAAGAAATGTCAAAGTGCAGAGGAGCCATTTGGCGGGAGGCCTCCCAGAAGGTAGGAGCATATTTTTTTTAGGTCTGCGGGCGGTGTGATTGACAATAGATTTACATCGAGGAACCCTATTTTTTTTTTTTAAGGAATTGTCAAAAGCTTGTGTTTATTACTTTTTGACACTCTTTTGGTAAAAGGGTAGGGGTGCAATGTACCCAATACTCATTCACACTCATTCACATGGGGGGTATTATTTTGCTCCAAATGTCCAGTATTAAAGGTGATAAGGCAAAATATTTTTTTTTTCTTATAGGTATTTGGAAGAAATAAGCTACTGTACTCTGTTTCCCCCAAATTTACAATTGTAATGTTAGCAGTTATTTGAATGTATATTATTCAGAGTTCATTTTATTCAGAATATGATTTTTTTTATGGTCTCTTTTGTAGAAAGAATTACTGCAAGAAACATTCATGCATCATACAGTGACACACAAGATGAACAGTTACCAAAACCGCACACCTATCAAAGTGGTGAGTGAATCATGCATGCTTAAAGTGGATGTGAACCCACTTTTACAAGTTACACCTACAGGTTAGCCTAGATTAAGGCTTACCTGTAGGTGTTAGCAATATCTCCTAAACCTGCACAGTTTAGGAGATATTCGCCGATTGACAGGACCGCTGTATACGGCGTATGCGCCGTAGACAATGGCGCGCAGGCGCACTAACAATAGCCGTCCTTAGCACGGCAATGCCATGTTTGACAGCTCCCACGCGCATTACGTCATGATGTCATCGCCGCTCCGGCCAATCACAGCGCCGGAGCGGCGATTACAGGAAGAAGATCGCCGGAGACATGTCGGCCGCGGAGGGCACGGAGGAGAACTTCGGGGGCTTTGTTCTCAGGTAAGTCGATCATAATGAGCTAGTAAAATAACAAAGATTTACTTCCTCTTTAAAGATACAGTAGATGTACTATAAGTTTCTTGATTTAAAATTGTGTCCTTTCAGTTTATTACAGGGGCATTGACTAAGGGTTTCTTTTTAAAGGGGCGAAGGTCTAAGAAACTATTATATCTGTTTAGTGTGTATATTGATTGCTTGATTAGCCCAAAGCCTTTAAATGATAAGTTCACATTTTGGAAAAAATAATACATATTTTTGCAGGGGAAAAAAAATGCATTTATTAGGGCGGTGAGGTGGGATGCCCCTTCTTCTGCCTGTAAAAGCAATCCAGTAGCTAATTAGCCTCTAGGATTACTTTTACTTTACAGAGCATCACTCTGTCAATCAGTCAATCATGTACATGTACGTGATTTGGCGAAACATGTGCAGTTCATTTTGTTCCGAATTAAAATTTGGACACATTTTTGTTTTTCAGAAATTCGAATGTATTCAAATTTCTGAATTACAATAGTACTGAACTTCAACAAATCTGAATTCGAATTCAAATAGAATTGAATAGATTTTGAATTTGAATAGTTTTCCAATTTGAATTTGGATACGTTTCAAATTAGAATAGTTTTCCAATTTTTAAAGAGAATAAAATAGAATAGAAAATAAAGGAATAGAATAGAAAAAATAGAATAGAGTAGAAAATAATATGACAGAAAATGAAAGAATATAATATAATATAATAGCGTATAACCATCTTCCGAAATTCGAATTTCTAATATAATAAAAATTTGAATTTGAATAGAATAGAAAAGGATATAATATAATAGAAAATAAAAAAATAGAATAGAAAAGAATAGAAAAGAATAAACAAATAGAAAAATAATAGAATTAAAAAAACAATAGAATAGAATAGAAAGAATATCCTTATTTCCCAAAATTCAAATATAATCAATTTGTTTTGAATAGAATGGAAAATAATAGATTAGAATAGGAAGATGGTTATATTCTTTCTATTCTATTATGTTGTTGTCATGGATATGCAATAAAGTCTGGCAGCTTACCTGATCTCCATGTGTTCATTAGAGGCCTGACCCTCCTTCTGACTGACTTTTATCACCTTCCTCCCTGTATGGCTCCACCCCAGGCCATCCCAGGAAGCCTATATTAACCACTGCACTGCTAGTCTGCTTTGCTGTTCAACCGTGTTGTTTGCTTTAGTTCCTGTCTGCAGTGTGCTACGATTATCTTCCTGTGTACCGTTTTTGGCTCGTCCCTGACTTCTCCTGTTTGCCTGTGATCCTGACCTTTTGCCTGTCCCTCGGTTACCCTTGTCTGCCTGTTGCCCTGACCTTGGCTTACCCATCACTATTGCTTGTCCTGCTTGCTGCTTCCCCTCTCTCCCTGCGGACCGTGACCTAAGGGATCCCAGGGGTCGCGACCTGGATCCAGCTGCAGGGAAGGCCATCCTCACCACTAGAGGCTCTGGTGAACACAAAGCTGGGTCTTAGACTCCGCGCCCTGGGCGATCTTAGGTTCACGCTTCCTCTCTGATCGCAGCAGTCGGCCATAGGGTTCACTACCCTGTGGTGCATCCCTGACCCCAACGGGGTGCACTTGTCACCTGGCCACAGGTGACCTGACAGTTGTTTTTTCTATACTATTCTTTTTTCTATTTTAATCTATTATTTATTATTCTAGTCAAATTAGAATTTCTATTCTATTCTATTGTTTTTTTAATTATATTATTTTCTATTCTATTCTTTTCTATTCAAATTTCAGAAGATGGTTTTAT
Organism: Rana temporaria; assembly: GCF_905171775.1. NCBI lineage: Eukaryota > Metazoa > Chordata > Amphibia > Anura > Ranidae > Rana > Rana temporaria. Next base: position 216,808,863 of record NC_053492.1, read on the forward strand.
TCTTTCTTTTTTATTTTATATATATATATATATATATATATATATATATATATATATATATATATATATATATATATATATATATATATATATATATATATAATTCTATTATATTATATTTGTTTCTATTCTATTCCATTCCATTCTGTTATTTTAATTACTATTCTATTTTGTTCTGTTTTACTCTATTATATTATTTTATTTTCTGTTATATTATTTTCTATTTTATTAAAAAAAAATCTATTCCATTCCTTTATTTTATTTTCTATTCTATTTTATTTTCTTTGGAAACTGAAAAACTATTCAAAAACGATTTGAAAACGTTTTGAATTTGAAAACTTTTGAAATTAAAAAACTATTTGAATTTAAAAACTTTTCAAATTTGAAAACTATTCTATAACTTTTCGAATTCAAATACTATTCGAAAATAATTCAAAAACTATTCAAATTGATTTGAATTTGAATTCCAAAAATTAAAATTGATTTGAATTGTGTAAACAAAACAAATTCAAAACAAATTCCGAAAACAAATTACACGGGTTAAGTAAATTTAACCAAACTAATTTATTTAAATAATGAATTTAAACTAAACTAAACTAAACAATTTTTTTTAATTCTGCACATGTCTAAGAAGCTAATGTGATAAACAAAATGTTCTGCTTTGTGCTTGGTGTGCAGCCACTATCTTGTATTCAGTGGTAAAGTGCCCATTTGCTCCCTTTTATGTCTGTCTCTCTATTAAATGACATAACAACATTCCCTTCTAGCAGAATAGGATCAGAGAGAAAGTTGGATGCATGTCAGTTCCTTCTTGTCTAAGTGTGCATTCACACCAGCGAATGCACCCGACACTGATTACATGCGAGAACCCCAGCGAGGGTTCCTGGAGATTAGCTGCGGGAGGAAGCCTCCAGTACTATGACAGACTATTTGTTTGCTAAAGCACTGTGTAACAAAAATTATTACCACACTATTTCCATCAGAAAATACTGTTTTCATCTTTTTTTTCTCCCCTGTTTGCCTCTCCATGATGTTGATTTACTCTTAGAAGCCCCCGTCTATATGCATGCACTCCAGTATCAACTGCATGTCATTTGTTTTCTGATGATGACAATGGAAGACATGCCTGTGCAATGAGAATCAGCATGGCTGCTTATAATCGCCACTGAAAGCACATATAACAGGGTGATAACACAGTAGAGGATGAGCACTCAGGAGATAGGGATAGACAATTGTCACTCTAAGGACTTTCATTGGAAGGTTAACATGTATTATTTTAATGAAAGCTGGTAATTTAAATGATTGAAAAAAAATAATAATTAACACTTAAAAGATTATATGGGATTTTAGTGATTGGGTTTGCAACTACATTGACAGTGGTGTCATACTAAAAATACATACTTAACGAGAATACTTTTTGGTTTAATTTGATTCTATTTTAAACTATATTTACCAAACTGTAAATTACATTTACCCATCAAGTCTAGCTCTCTGAAGATCTGAAAAAGAGAATTGTTGCTCCACATAAAGATGGCCTAGACCCTGAAACTGAGCTGCAGCAGGGTGGCAAAGACCATACAGCGGTTTGAAAGGACAGGCCCACTCAGAAAATGCCTCACCATGGTCGACCAAAGAAGTTGAGTGCACATGCTCAGCGTCATATGCAGAGGTTGTTTTTGGGAAATAGACATGTGAGTGCTGCCAGCATTGCTTCAGAGGTTAAAGGGGTGGGGAGTCAGCCTGTCAGCGCTCAGACCATATGCCGCACACTGCATCAAATTGTGTGCATGGCTGTCCCCCCAGAAGGAAAACTCTTCTAAAGATGATGCACAAGAAATCCTGCAAACTAAGGACATGGATTATTGTGAGACCAAGATAAACTTATTTGGTTCAGATGATGTCAAGCGTGTGTGGCGGCAACCAGGTGAGGTGTACAAAGACAAGTGTGTCTTGCCTATAGTCAAGCATGGTGGAGGGAGTGTCATGGTTTGGGGCGGTATGAGTGCTGCCGGCACTGGGGAGAAACAGTTCATTGAGAGAACCATGAACGCCAACATGTACTGTGGCATACTGAAGCAGAGCATGATCCCCTCCCTTTGGAGGCTGGGCCACAAACACACCTACAAGATGACCACTTGCCTTGCTAAAGAAGTTGAGGGTAAAGGTGATGGACTGGCCAAGCATGTCTCCAGACCTAAACCCTATTGAGCATCTCTAGGGAGTCCTCAAATGGAAGGTGGAGGAGCGCAAGGTCTCTAACATCCACCAGCTCCAGTTGTCGTCATGGAGGAGTGGAAATGGACTCCAGTGGCAACCTGTGAAGCTCTGGTGAACTCCATGCCCAAGAGGGTTAAGGCAGTGCTGGAAAATAATGGTGGCCACACACATTATTGACACTTTTTCCCCAATTTGGACATTTTCACTTAGGGGTGTACTCGCTTTTGTTACCAGCGGTTTAGACATTAATGGCTGTGTGTTGAGTGATTTTGAGGGGACAACAAATTTACACTGTTATACAAGCTGTACACTCACTACTTTACATTGTAGCAAAGTGTAATTTCTTTAGTGTTGTCACATGAAAAGATATAATAAAATATTTACAAAAATGTGAGGGGTGTACTCACATTTTGTGAGATACTGTTTGTGGACTTTGATTACAAATACCTAACACGTGTCAAAATGTTACTAGTTATACATTTATTTCCTTCTGAAAAGACTTTAACTTAAGGCGGCAGTAAATTCTGCTTACTAATTTATACATACACGTGAGTCTATAAAAAGGCTTACCTATAGGTACAGTAAATATCTCCTAAACGTGCACCGCTTAGGAGATATTTACTTTGGTAGCAGCCGTTGATGTCACTGGCACATGTGATCTGTGCCATAGCCAGGACTTCTGTGTGCATGTGTGGGAGTGCCGCCACTGTGGCTTAGCCGCTCAAATGGTCAAAGCCCACAAATCTAGACATAAGAACAGGCGAAAATGAAAGCCCGGTCAGCAGTGACAGTGTGCTGCTGGAGGGCTTTGTTTTAAGTTAAGTCTGTCATAATGCAATACATACTTGGACATTATGGCCCAGATTCAGAAAGAAGTTACGCTGGCGTATCTATTGATACGCCGCGTAACTTCTAGGATGTGCCGGCGTATCTTTTTTCTGTATTCAGAAAACAATATACGCCAGTATTTTGCTAAGATCCGACTGACGTAAGCCTCTTACGTCGTCGTATCTTAGTTGCATATTTACGCTGGCCGCTACGTGGCGCTTCTGTAGATTTACGCAAGGAATATGCAAATTAGGTAGATACGCCGATTCACAAACGTACGTACGCCCGGCGCATTTTTTTTACGTTGTTTACTTTTCCCGGTGTAAAGTTACCCTTCATAAAGCAGGGGTAAGTCATGTTAGGTATGGACGTCGGAAACGTACGAACAACGTCGTATTTTACGTTGTTTGCGTAAGTCGTCCGTGAATGGGGCTGTACGTAAGTTACGTTCACGTTGAAAGCATTGACTATTTGCGACGTGATTTCGAGCATGCGCACTGGGATACGTCCATGGACGGCGCATGCGCCGTTCGAAAACAGTGAATCTGACCCTATGACACTATCTTGCAGGGGCCTAATTCTTTTATTTTTTTTGTGTATGTTTTACTACAGCTTTAAATTTTATTTTCCAAATATTGTTTTACTAAATTTGATCTAAACCCAATCACATACATCTCACTTGTAAATGATATTTCAAATGTGGTCTTCAATATGGAAGCTTTCATTACAATAATACCTGGGGATCCTGCCATGAAAGTTCTTGTGAAGTCACTTCCTGTTATAAGCTGACAATACTCTCTCCTGTTTGGTCACCATGTCAAATGCACCCTTGTTTGAAACTATAATAGGACATGCTAACACAGATATTGCACAGGTTCAGTCCACTCGTAGCCACTCCATACCATTCCCTATTCTACCCAAAAAGAAAAAAAAAACACTTTGGCTTTAGGTAAAAAAAAAAATTGCATTTTATATAAACAAAATCCATGGCAGTTGTTAATGTACACTGCTTTGGCAAACTAAAGCTGGCCATAGATATATCAAAATGTGTCTAGTTCAGCAGGAACCAGATGGATTTTGATTCACCTAGGGGCCTTATGATTGATTACTCTCAAACCAGCTTGTATGAATACATTGCTATAATCAATGTATCAGTGTACCAGAGTACAATACTGCTGCAGTATTGTATTCCAACAGTGAAGGAGTCCCCACAGTCCGAATACAATACTGCAGCGGGGAGGATTTCTTCATCCACCTCGCTTGTGTGGATGGGGATATCCTTTCAGTTTATTTATATCAGCCCCCTAATCATGTATTGCCAGCCTAAATATTATTAATTTACGGTTCAGTTATACTTACACTTAATCAATATTTGTTGTTTCTTCCAGACCCGACAATATATATTATTGCCTACACTACTGGAATCGTTTTAATTTTTGGAATTATTCTTTTGACTTTACTACAGACAAGGTAAAAATACAAGATAGGGCATACTCAAGCTAAATATGGCATAAAAAGTGAGAATCATTAGACGTAATGTTTGCATTAGTTTTACTTTTTTTTAGGATGTTTTACCTTTGTTTTCACCTGGTAATCTGGCCAGTAACACACCTATTGTATTAGACTGCCCTCCTCTGGATGAAGAAGCAACAGAGAAACTTTTGGACAGCAGTATTGACTGTCTGGGGGCAGGGGAGTGTTAGATGTACTAGTACATTTAGCCACACTAAACAAATTAAAGCCAAACTCCAACTAAGACCTCATGCACACGGGACGTTTTCGTTTTAACCCTCCTAGATGTCAGCATCCTTTTTGCATAAAAAATGCCTGACGCTTGTAAAAGCTTTTAGGAGCTTTTACAGGCATCAAGCTCTTGGGAGTTAATTAATTTTATTGACCAGAATAAATATTTTATTCTACATATTGAAATGAATTAGTGCTCAAGCACTGGTTTGTAGGTGCATTTGTGTGCGTTTAGCAGTTTCTAGCAGCTTTTAGTAGCATCATGCATTTTTTCTGCCCATACTCTGCTGCTCCTGGACACACTGGCATAATTTTTTTTCCTAAAATCAGATCTTTGCGGAGGCAGACGATTACGGGTGTCAGCGGATGGTCATCCGCTGACACCCGCAATCACATAGGGACCAATGTATGTCCCGTTTTCATCTGCAATGGATGGATGAAAATGCGGACATACGGTCCGCACGTCTGAAAGGGCGCTTAATCATAGAAGCAGTGTTCTGTTAATTATATTCATTAAAAACAATCTCCAATACAATACAATACAAAAACAATAGTTTTGGAATGAGTGGGAAAGGGCAAAGCCTTTGTCAAAATCTTAATGTTTGTGTCTACACGGGGGAATTCATCCCTCTATTTGTCCTAGTAACAATTGTTAGACAGAAAATGATGCATCGATTTTATATATAATATTTATGTTACATATGTGTTATACTGCATACTGAATGTGTGTTACTTTTTGCTGGTGTTATGTGCTAGTAGTAAGTAATAATGTTTATAATTTTAAATATACAAATGGAAAAAGAAAGATACTGTTCACATTAATATTATATATTAAATGTATTTTTTTATTGACATGTTGTTTTTCAGAGGCTGTAAATCACAAAAGATAATTAATGTCCCAAGAAGAAATGCTTCGGAAGGCTTAATGAACTTGTAATAATTAAGACATATTTTATATATAATATATTCTTGGATGAAGTTTTAGTGCTTATTAGTGCTTATTGCTAAGAGCAGTGCTGTGTTTATTATATATATTTGTACCTTTTGGGGACCACAATGGAAAGGTCTTCACACTGGATTTCCTAGTTCTGATACATTGAAGTCTCACTTCTACTACTGCATTGTGTTTACTGTAAATCAAAAATCTGAATGAAGAGCAAGACCTCTCGCAGTGACAAGAGTATGTGAATAATGCAGATGTCACTCCAGTTCTGGGCAGACTGATCCTTCAATCCCTATTAATTCTACTTTGGTAAACTTTTTTGTATTCTAAAGAATTAAAAAACACAGTCCATGTAAGTTTAGTTTAGTTATAATGAACGAGCCAAGCTTTTTAATAATGTAAAAGATTGATTGTTGTATTATTTTTTATACAATATAATATGAAATTATGGAGAATACTTTTTTTTTCTCCCTTTAAACTTTGTCATATAGTGAGAACATCGGAAACATCCAAGAGTAATGCAAAATGCATGTACTTTTTTCTGACTGTAAACATTCAGAATCAATCAATCATTCGATCTATATACTGTATATATATACATTCACTATATTACCAAAAGTATTGTGACACCTGCCTTTACACACACATGAACTTTAATGGCATCCCAGTCTTAGTCCGTAGAGTTCAAGATTGAGTTGGCCCACCTTTTGCAGCTATAACAGCTTCAACTCTTCTGGAAAGGCTGTCCACAAGTTTTAGTGTGTCTATGGAAATGTTTGACCATTCTTCCAGAAGCACATTTGTGAGGTCAGGCACTGATGTTGGATAAGGCCTGGCTCACAGTCTCCGCTCTAATTCATCCCAAAGGTGTTCTATCAGGTTGAGGTCAGGACTCTGTGCAGGCCAGTCAAGTTCCTCCACCCCAGACTAGCTCATCCATGTCTTTATGGACTTTGCCTTGTGCATTGGTCCAAATAATTTGGTCTAGGGGGATTATGGTTTGGGGTTGTTTTTCATGGACTTGGCCCCTTATTTACAGTGAAGGGAACACTTAAGACGTCAGCATACCAAGACATTTTGGACAATTTCATGATCCTAACTTTGTGAGAAGAGTTTGGGGATAGCCCCCTCCCGTTCCAACTTGACTTTGCACCAGTGCACAAAGCAAGTGCACATATGACAGCTGCTCAATCATGGACTCTTCACAACAGTGTCTTGACGGCTTAAAGGAGAAGTATAGCCACAGTGGAAGTATAGCCAAGCATAGCCACAGCCAAAATAGCTGTGGCTATGCTTCTCGCTTTTCACTCATTGTCAGCCAGCAGCGGGATGTAGCTAACATCACAGAGCCAGTCCAGGCTCTGAAAAGATCCTAAGCATATGGTCGGGATCCACCCAGATGCCTGGACTGGAACATGGCTCAGTTTCTTAGCAAGCCACTGTCAACCTGAGCCCCCTGCGCAGCCCAGCGCTCCAGTGAGCGCTGGAGGGGCAGGGTAGAGAGACAGTGACTGACAGTCACTAGCTCTCTGCAGAAGGAGACTGGGAACAAAACAATCAGTGGTCTATTATTGCTCAGTTCTTAGAGGCGACAGGGAACAGCTGTAACTGGGATGAGTGTTGCAACCATCTAGGTAAGTATGATGTTTTTTTTTTTTTTTTAAAGCCATACTTCTCTTATAATCAACGTAACTGTATAACATAGTCTCCATAAGATACTCTTTAACAAGAAAGGAGGGATCCAGGTCCAAGGGATAGTGCTACCTCACTGGATTTGCAGCACTCTGGCAGCACTGGGGAGGAGCCTTCTAAAGTATGTGGATCCTTTGGAGAAGTTTCATGCTTTTACACTCCTGCTCAGGTGACTGCACAATGGTTTTGACAGTGAAGGGGCTCTCACCTGGTTTCAGATCACTTGCCCAGCTATGCCTGTGTAGTGCTATCCATGTAGGAACTGCTGGATAGTATGGGTTCTCTTTTCTTTACCACAACCTTCTCAGCCCCTCTGAAATACCAGGTTAAGTGTACAAATGTACAATATCACAGAAAGTCACTGAAAGTAACACTTAGTACCCAATATTAGCGAGATTAACCACTTCCCACTGACATGGTGCATATGTGCAGCAACTTGGGAGGTGGACTTTAATGCCAAGTGGCCATATATATGCAGAAACAGGTAAACATGTTACTGTGCTGAGAGTGCCCTCCCCGCAAACACTCCCAGCACAGTAATGAATACAGTAGGTGCCTAAAAGCTACTAATGCTAACTTTCAATCATGTGCTTTCCAGTCATGTGAAAGCTGTGATGGCCAATCACATTTTTTACATGATCAAAATACCCGCCTCCACATCATGGCAGTTAGATCCATTTCAGGAGCCTGGAGGTGGAGGCAGGAAGGAGTTAACAGTAGGGATAAAAACAATCAGTGCAAATAATAATTAACCAATAACAAACTTACACAAAATAATTCTTAAAATAAGTATACCAATGTGTTGCCTGCTAAAACACTCAAACAGTGATTTCACCCCACTAGTTCAGATAACTCAATAGTAAAATAATGTAGTGCAACATATATCATTAACCGTTTGCCAACCACATAACTTACGTTTACAGTGGCTTTGTGGCTCTCCTGTGCAGGGTCACATACCCAGTATGTGATCCTACACTTCTGTATCTGGGGTGTGCAAGTGCGCTGCTGATCTTCGGTTACCATGGGCTCAATGTCCACCGGCACCCCCTGATCATTTAGCACAGAGGCAGAACGGCAATCTGCCTTGTTTATATAGGCTTGTTTACTGCTGTTCTGTCAGTAAGGAAAGCAGGAACATGGGTCAATGCCTTTCCCTAGTAAAAGCACCTCCAAAACAGTACACAAATTGTCTAGGCACACAGTTCGCCCCTGATGTTAACCCCTTCCCAGCCAGTGTCATGAGTACAACGCATATTTTTAGCTCTGATCACTGTATTAGTGTCACTGGTCCCCAAAAAGTGTGAGTAAGTGTCCGATGAAATATCGCAGTCCCTCTATAAGTCACTGATCACCGCCATAACTAGTAAAAAAAAAAAAATGCCCCCAGGTGTCCTCATTTCCAGTCTAAGGCTCAGACCTCTGCTGGTATGGTCGTCTGCTGGCAGGCGAATATTCAGACAGAAGTGCTCTCTATCTAATTCCCTTGATGCCCAGAGGAAGAACTTTCCCAGGCAGTTTAATAGAAATCGTGTCTCCACTCCTCCTACTGCATGGTCCCTATTGTTATCTGCAGTGTAAGGAAGCTATTAATCCCATTATATTGCTACTGTGTAGAAATACAACTCCCAGAAGTCTCAGCACTCTGCATAGAAATCTATGGGCTTCTTGCTTGACTTTTGCTCTCCTCTTGCTGGCCAGAGGAGAATGGTGCAGCATAAAATCAGTATTTCGATAGACAATGGGGTTGAATTATTAAAGGCAAATAGACTGTGCACTTTTGCAAGTGTAGTTGCACTCTGCAAGTGTAGTTGATCCAGATCTTAGTGTAGCGCCTGTGTACTTTATGGTACCGGTGCTAGTTAAATTTAAGGAAAAGATCATAGTGTAGTTAAACTCTGATCCAAATTGTCAAGTGCAAAACAGGGTCTCTGTCTCAGCTAGGCTGTGCTGAAGGCTATTCTGTTACACTGGGGTGTTCTTCCAACCCCGGTGCTGCAGGTGGCAGCAGTGGAGTCAATGTTTGGGTGCTCTTTCCCGGCATCCAATCAGGAGGGTTTGACCTTGCTGTGCATGCTGGGGAGGGGTATTTATTAGGCAGACGCCATTGGTTCTGGGTCTTCTTCGTCCAGTGTGGCACCCACCTTTAGGGTGGCCACATCACGGCGCCCCGGCGTTATGGCCTACCTGGCCGGAGCGTGCATGCCACGCGGTGTTCCTGGTTCCGGGGCCATGCTGGTAGCCAGACACTGAAGGATTGATCACCTGTCAGTCGGTACCTGGGCGACAAGTTGAAGGAGATCCAGGCGTAACTCATCTAAGGAGGGGTATCTCCAAGAATTTAATCCAAAAAGGGCCTGTGGCAGAGGTGTCTTTCTAAGGCTCACCAAGGAGGGTCTGTGGCAAAGAGTTTTCCTACAATTGTCCGAGTGCTACTCCGGCTTCCAGGCCTGTCCAGGTACACTGAACCCACTCCGGCAGGAGTGGCGCACAGAAGTGTTACGCTTGGGAGCAGGATTGTTTCCCTATCATCACACCTGAATCTGCTATCCTCCCTTCTTCTTCAACTATACTTTCCTCACCACAAGTTTACTGTTTTTACCCGGCTGGGTAATAAAGAGCACAGCAAAGATCATTTGTCGTGGACATTCCTTTTACTTCTACTATATGCAATACGCATCACATTACCCCTAGGGATTCGAAGGAGCCATGAGGTAATACGCCACCCAAAAATCCAGCAGCTTCTCCGGGGGTAGTGCTACATTAGTATATGAGATAAAGCTTTAATTTACAAAGAATACTCAATCATGTGCAAGAAAAAAAACAGCATTTTTGCTTGCACATGATTGAATGATGCAGGTCAGCAGAGCTCTTCCACATTTATTAAGCTCTGGAGCAATTGCACTTGCACAGTCTATATGACTTTAGTTAATCAAACCCAGTGTCTCCTTATTCATATTGCTGAAGCCTAGTACCTGGCTACATATGTGCCTTATGTGAGCTGCTGAGGAAGGGAAGCAGTAAAAAGTATTTTGACTGGTTGTGCCCAGAAACCCAAATTTGTGGGGGAAACTGCTGAAGGGGCCTGCATATACATCTGAACTAAAACTGTGTAGGCTGTTTCAAGTCTGAACTGGCTATTCTGATATGTATGCACTTCGACTGTATAAAGAGTGGACAAAGAGGCAAATAGACACATAATACATGTTTATGTTGTTACTGATATTTTTAATAACTGATAATATCCTTATTATAATAATGGTGTAAATTAGTATAATCATATTTTGTTAAATGATGACGGATAAATGATTATATATATCAGTGCTATATCAATCAAAATGTTAAAATCAAGAAAGAGACAAATAGAAGTGGTAAGTCTTTAAATCTGCAAATAAACAATCTGTTAACATGCTTTGTGTCATATTTCAGCGTTATTAGGATTCAGCTTGGAACTCATTAGAGACAGAGCAGATTCATAAACATTAGTTCAGTATCAATCACAGATCTTTAATTATTAACACATAAGACAAATCTGCAAAAGCCAGGCTTCTGATGTTTTGATAAATTGATCAATTACACTGTTATGTATTCATTATGATTAAAAAGTCTAAAGTTTTAAAAGTTTTGTATGACATTGCCAAATGCACTTAATGTCATACTGTGTGTTATCTTTCAGACAAAAGGTTTAAAGTCCATTATACCTATCTTAATATTTCAGACTTTATCACTGATAATGCATTTAAATCCAAAAATTAATCTGTGTAATAATTTATTTTTTTGTATGCAGATATACAGAGCTCAGAGGTCTTACTTCACCACCAACACTGCTATCCTCTCTTCATAGTCTCATGACTATGAATAATCATAAATCTGACAGCTTCTATCATTATTATTATTATTATGCCAAATGCTGGGCATTCTGCTAACCTCTCCAATTACATGTCCCTGCTTGTGAGCACTACCTTTTCCACACACATATGTTTTCATGCTAGATTCTGGTCATGCCATTTAATATGAGTATCTGAACAGTGTATATTATAATGAAGGTTTTGTGTGTAATGTAATGTCAGTTAAGCAACAGGAAAGGTTTACGACGGTTACAACTGTTAAACTTGTACACTGTGTAGAATTTTGCATAAGCAAGACTGCCCAACTTTATATGCCATGATGACTCTTACATACTTCGCACCACTCCAGGCTTTGCAATGACAGTGCTTCATATAATACATGCACAGATCCACTTATTTCTGTATGCATTTCTGTATCCTTGTTGCAAGTTCTAAACCATGTGCTTTTAAAGTGTATGCAACGCCAAAAATCTTTTTTAGATTTGAATAGAGTAGGGAAGGGTTACAATCCCTATCAGTTTTTATGCTGTGTACAATTGGGGTAATTTCCCTTCAGTTCCTATCTCAGAAAGTTAGAGATATATTTTAATCTTCCTTGTAATGTAATACAATAGACAATTTGTGACAAAATCTCTACTGTCTGGATATCTTCTTCCACCAGGCTTACTGTGTTCACCTCCCCATTCTTCCTCTTTTGACCCTCTTACTATGGAGAAGGTTGCCAATCTGCTCTCAGATGCCCATTTAATCTTCTTTCCCATTAAACCTGTTCCCTCATAGTTAGCCTCTTATTCACTTCTATGCTCTCTAATGCCTCGTACACACATACGGGATTTCCGATGGGAAAAGTTCCCATCGGAAATCCAGAGGGGAAAGCCTGCCCGGTTCAATCTTTCACCTACGCACGGCCAGTTTTCCCGACAGGAAAACTGCGATGGAGCTTTGGCCGGGAATCCCGGCCGTATGTATGCTCGATCGCAGTTTTTTTCCATAGGAAAACGGCCAAAAATCGCCGGGCAAAAGTCCGGTGGTTTTCCAGGCGGGAAAAAAGAGAATCAGTTCTCTTTTTTTTGTCCAGCGGTTTTTGGGCAGTTTTCCCGTCGGAAAAACTGCGAGGAGCATACACACAGATTCCCAGCCAAAAGCTCTCCTCACAGTTTTCCCGTCGGGAGAACTGATCATGTGTATGAGGCATAACTCTAACATCTTCAATCTCTCCCTCTCTACTGACATCTTCCAATTTATTTTAAATTATGCACTTCCCTCTAAATTATGTAGTGGATTGGGCAGGGGAACAAAAGGGGCTTGTGGAATAAATATTACAGGAGGGGAAATCCTTTGAGACCTTTTTAACCTGCATGCAGCAAAGGTATGGTATAATCTTGGCACAGGTGCAAGATAGATGTGGTTTAGATGCAGTAAAGGTTTAGTATAATGGATTGGTGTTTGTGCAGTCTAGGCTTGGAATAAATGTGGTACAGAATACAGTATGAGTGCTGTATGGATTGGGTACACTTAGTGTCCTGCTCTCAGTGGGTGAATAGCCCTCTCATATGTCCCTGTAGAAGGGGGGCCCCTCGGTCTCTCCCTGAAATATTTCAGTGATTAACCATGGGAAGCAGAGGGTGAGTGGACTCCAGTCAACTAAGACACATCTCCTTGCACCCATATCAACATTACCAGCTGTTAAAACCAATGGTCGTTGCTCCATACTTTTATACGTTTTCCTGCCTTTCATACAGCTAACTACCCATTATTCCAAAAAACACCTAACTCCAATTAAAAACGTTACTGCTCTAGTGGGTTTGGCAAAATGTTGTTACTCCATTTGGGCAGAGTTTCTTTTTAACCTAGTTTGGTCTTGAATACAAAACACAGAAAATAAATAACTTCTAAATAACTTAGCTTAAATAGCACAAATTATTACCTATGATTAAGGTTTAATATGAATAAATATCTGGATACTGTAAACACCAATTTGTTATTTCTTTGCCTGAGAGTATTTCATTGGACACAATTACCACTTTACTTTTAATAGCCCCATAGATCTAATTGTAGCTTAGAGCTAGTTTAGCTGCTGTAAACTGCAAGGCAGTTTTATGTAAGCAACAAGGCAGTGTAGTAATGGACTAATGGATAGAAGGGATGTGTTTCTACAGTGACCAGGTAGAGGTGAGACACAATATGATCATTAAAAAAAAAAAAAAAACGCTGTAAGTGCTGGCATAAAAGAGATATCAGCAGCGCATAATAAGCTTTCAGAGTGACTCATTTCCCACAATGTCAATAAGATAGCAGTGTACATCGGAGTGACATCTCCTAATACTATTCAGTCATCTGTACTTCCTGATTATGGCTTCTTCCCTCTAACATTTAACCGGTGCAAACACAATTCTGCTTCTGTGAAAATGCTTTATATCAAATGATTGCTCAGTACAATTTGTCTCTACAATTACGTGATGAAAATAAGCAGATTTCAAAATAAAATCTTGTCATCTGCATAACTGATGGTAATGAAAGGTTAACACACTGCTCAATCACACTATATTTTACTCATCAATGTAAACGCTAACAAATCTTTGTAAATTGCATTTTATCACTAATCAAAACACAACTGCAAACCGTGGGGGGAAAAAACAGACGGTTCAATGCAGGGGCATCTCGCTGTTATATAGGGTACTTCTTAGCACACCAACCAAATTGTCCCACTAGCTGGCATGGAAAAAGGATTTGGGTGAGGAAATTGATGAGCAGTCTTGGAGGACTTGGACCCCAAATTCTCACAAAGGCATTATGAATGTAACTTTGGTTGAGGTGGGACATAAAGTTGGTTCCTGTTTCCGGAGAGATTGTCGAAAATGTATCCTGGTACCTCCCCAGTATGCTTTCTGAATTGTGGTCAGGTAGGAACAGTTCTTCACGTGTGGGGGGCAATTCCCAAAGTTAGATATTTCTGGATAAGAGTTCATTCCCTGATATAGTCTGTAATCAAGGTAAATTTGTGTTATGATCAGTTGGGACGCTATTGTTAATGAGCCAATTGAAAACATTCCCAAACTCACTTAATTGTTAATCTGATTTATATTCCTGGCGACTAAGATAAAGATTGACATTTATCCTTGTTGAAACACAAACTTACTTGGATTATGCTGAATGAAAAAATTGTTTGTATACTTCACGATAAGCTATCGCTGTTTGACAAAGGGCTCCTAGGCAGGTATTCTTACCCTACCTTCCTCTTTCCTCTTCTCCCTATCTCTTTTTCTTAACCCATTCTTTGTATCCTTTGTACTCAGACAGTACATTTTTTCTCTTCATCAGTTATGCATTGCGTGACATGGTGCTTATAAAAGTATTGTTCTCCCAGAAAGGTTAATGAACTTATCTCTCTATGACATCCTGAGTTCCCCATCTTGGGCCCTTTCTACCCCCCTTCCCCTGCAGAGGGGATATTGGGTGCGGTATTTGAATTTGATTACAGGTTGTAATATTCATGTTGACCATTATATACAAATCGTTTTTTTTTTTTTGTTTCATTGTACACCTGTACACTTTGCTATCAGAAAGTATTGATGTATTTTCCTTTTTTGTGGCTTCCTCAGCTTAGTACCAAGTTCACATGTACCATCTGCAGTACCACTAGTAAATAGATTACCCTCCTGTGAGAAGATGTACTTTGTACAACTTTAGCTGTAGTTAGCAGTGCTGTCACTATTCTACAGCAAGACCCACTAAACACAATAGGGTTGATTTACTAAAGGCAAAAAGACTGGTTACTTTGCAAGGGAAGTTGTACTTTGCAAGGTGATTTTCCTCAGAGTTTGGTGAATGAGTTTTTTTTCCTTGCACACAATTGCTTTGAACAGTTAAAGCGGAACATCACCCAAATGGGGAAGTTCTGCTTTTCCTCGCCTCCTCCTCCTTCATATTTTTTTGGGGGGGGGGGTACCTAGTTTTGACTGGTTTTTATGCTCCCCCACTTCTGGTGAGATCGCCACAGTGATCTAAGTTCTGCTCCCCTCTTTCATCAGCAGCCTTCTGGGACACATCAGGTCTCAGAAGACTACGGGACAACTCATAAAGCACAGCGCGGCTTGCGCATGTGCAGTTGGAAACCGGCTGTGAAGCCGCAAGGCCTTAAGATGATGTTGCCTGGACCAGAAGCTGATAGCACTGGATCCTGGGCCAGGTAAGTGTCTTCATATTTAAAGTCAGCAGCTACAGTATTTGAGTATTTTCTTTGGGGGAAACTGGAGCTGGACTTTAATTTCACCAATGGGGGAATCCACTGCAACAGAGCAGGTAAGTATAAAATGTTTGTTATGTTTATAGGAAAAAAATAGACTTTTCAATCCCATTAATTAATGAAACTAGAAGCATGCGGTTATACTGTGATGTGCTGTTGATAATGCTCTCAGTAGATTGAGTTTTCAATACATGTTCCTTGGTTCCCGTGGTTTAGCCTTACAAAAAATGTTGACTGGTAAAGTAAAACAAAATAGTATCATATACTGTATATAGTTAAGTTTTTTGGAGGAGGGATACATCATCCTGAGTACAAATAGGGGTGTAGAATGTGTCTTGTATCTCCCTTTACTTCCATAAGTCCTCTACAAGAGGATACATAAAAACATTCTGGAGTTCTTGCAGTCATACAGATTGTTCTGACAACATAAACATGGCAAACAAAATAAAACAATTAAGAGTTCTATATTGCATAATATTTTAAATATTTAAGAATACAGCATTTTTATTTAGTTCTAGCGGTAATATATGCAGCAAGACAGTTCCATTAACTAAGTAAACACATCATAAAGGAAGTGTTGCCAAAGCCACTTTTGAGTTTGTCTTCTTATTTAAGGCAGAGCAAATAAACTGTCCAGCTTCCATGACTTTGGTTTGATTAACACCCTAGAAAAAAGAAAAGGCAATAAATAAATTACACAGAAATAGTTCCTGTAACAGGCTTTATATATAGTATATCTTGTTAGCCAATTAGTTACAATAATCATATAACTAAACAGTAAAATGTAAGCCTTGTGTTGTTTTAGGCAAGTAAGTAGCCTTATATTATATAACTAACGTCATTTTGAGTACAAACTGGAGTTCCAATTAGCCCTGGTTCACACCAATGTGATTTGTCATACGATTTGACAATTTAAAATCGCATGACAAGTTGCACCCCATTTGCGGCAATGGAACTGTTCAAATTGTTGCGACTCAAGTAGTAGCAACTTTGAAAACGGTCCCTGCACTACTTTGCTGCGATTTCATTGTGACTTGTATTGGCTTCTGTTAAATGAAGTCACAATCCGCAATTTAACTGCACATTAAAATCACACTGATCGGCAGCTTTGAAATTGCACTGAAGTAGCGTGATTTAAAAGCTGCACTGGTGTGAACCAGGCATTAATATATTGACACTAAGAACCATTTTTATCTATGTGATAAACTGAAGCCATCTTTTCTAGAGGTGGGAAACCTGTGTTTATAAGGGTGCAGGGTTTAAGAAAACATATTCAAGGGTTAAGGATAGATGAGTTGGTAATACATTAAGGTGTAGTTTCTTGAGCTGTCTTTATAATCCAGGCTTCACTGCTTGGTGAATAACTGACCTAGACTGAGCTTATCTATGCTGTATATTAAGGCAAGACACCTGATACGCATGTTCTTGTTTTGGGTTAGTCCTTGGCTAAGCGATGAAAGTGGGTAAGAAGGGTAAGCACTTCCTAATACATCTCAGGAATGTTTACTTACCATATTTATATCCTAGCACTGGGTTTGCTCAGATAATTCTATCCTAGTATTTGGTTTGTTCCCATAATTCTATCCCAGTATTGGGTTTGCGCGGTAATTCTATCCTAGGAAGTGGGTTTGTTCCCATATTTCTATGCTAATATTGGGTTAGCTCCTTTAATTCTATCCTAGGAAGTTGGTTTGTTCCCATAATTCTATCCTAGCATTTGGTTTGTTCCCATAATGCTATCCTATTATCGTGTTTGTTCCCATAATTATATCCTAGTATTGGGTTAGCTCCCTTAATTCTATCCTAGGAAGTTGGTTTGTTCCAATTATTCTATCCTAGCATTTGATTTGTTCCCATAATGCTATCCTATTATTGGGTTAGCTCCAATAATTCTATCCTGGGAAGTTGGTTTGTTCCCATAATTTTATCCTAGCAATTGGTTTGTTGCCATAATGCTATTCTATCATTGGGTTAGCTCCCCTAATGTTATAATAGGAAGTGGGGTTGTTCACATAATTCTATCCTAGTAATGGGTTTTCTCCCTTATTTGCATCCTATTATAATCCTCAGCTTGGCTTGGAATTATTAAACCAACGCTTGAATTTTCTGGGTTTGACATTTACTATCCCAACCTGAAAATGGTTATGCTCTTTTTATTTATTTTACAGTAGTTCAGACTACTAATTTACTGTGCCATCTAACCTGATGTGCTTTAATTGACTAACTGAAATATTGGGAGCCTGCATAATATATTTCTAATCAAGCAGGAAACTATGAGGTACAATTCATAATCTGCATTAAGGATGGGCAGAAAAAACCCTGGTTTGGTTCGCACCAGAACACCTCAAAAAGGCGAAAAGTTCTCGCTATCAGGAAACATGAAACAGACAGAGACAGAAAATGCGTAGTCAGGGTACGGTAGCCAAATTGGGTATTCAGAACAAGCCAGGAAATTTGGGAGCCAGAGATCAGCGTAGTCAGAGGCAGCAGACAGGATTAGGAACCAGAAGGGATGTCAACCAGAGCATTTCTTCAACAGGAACACAGCAGAGAGCCTCTAGATATGTCTGATCAGGGAAAAGGCAATTGATGAAATGAACCAGGCAGTTTAAATAGCCAGGAGGGGCTGTTGGCTTGACTGATGAGCAGGTGAGCCACTGTAGAACGATGAGTTCTGGCAATTAACCGACAGCTGAGCACAGAGAAGGAAGGACTGAAAGCCCAGCCCTGACAGTACCCCCTCCTCAATGCCCCCTCCCCCTCGGAGGACCACCAGGTTTGAGGGGAAAATGTCTATGGAAACCAGGAAGGTAAACAAGAGCATGTAAATCCGAGGACGAGACCAAAGAGTGTTAATCCAGACTGTACCCACTCCAATGAACCAGGTACTGTATGTGCCCATGGAACTTAAAGTGGAGTTCCGGCCACAATTTCACTTTTTAAATATAAATACCCCTGTAATACACAAGCTTAATGTATTCTAGTAAAGTTAGTCTGTAAACTAAGGTCCGTTTTTTTAGGTTGCATTTAGACACTTTATAAAATAGAAATTGACTGGGGCCATCTTAAGTGTGGGCAGGCCCCTACTTTCAAACATCCAACTTACAAACAACTCCTACTTGCGAACGGAAGGAGACAACAGGAAGTGAGAAAAAAAATATACCCCTAGGAAGGGAAATTCTCTTCTGTAAGAGGTGTCTCCTGTCCACTGATGCTTTATCACCAATCCTTGTTTCAATAAAAAAAAAAGAATTTTCAAAAAATCATTTGGGACAGAAAGTGAGGTGCAATCTTCTGAACAGATGTGCACAGACAGCAAAACAAATGTTACAGAGGTGATAACCCTTCTCTATGTTTTCCGAAAAGCTTAAAAATAGATTTTTTGTGTGGAGCTACACTTTAAAAAAGTACCAGTTCAAAATTACAAACAGATTTTACTTAACAACAAACTATGTATACTGCTGTTCAAAGTATATAGGGCCAAAGGGGCTGGTAATGACCTGGGGGGAGGGGGGGAACCAATGCTATTTTTCTCAATGATTTTCATCCATATTGCAGGGACCAGACATTACATTAACCACTTAAGCCCCGGACCAATATGCTGCTAAATGCCCAAAGGCGTTTTTACAATTCGGCACTGCGTCGCTTTAACAGACAATTGCGCGGTCGTGCGATGTGGCTCCCAAACAAAATTGGCGTCCTTTTTTCCCCCACAAATAGTGCTTTCTTTTGGTGGTATTTGATCACCTCTGCGGTTTTTATTTTTTGCGCTATAAACAAAAATAGAGCGACAATTTTGAAAAAAATTCAATATTTTTTACTTTTTGCTATAATAAATATCCCCCAAAAACATATATAAAAATATTTTTTTTCCTCAGTTTAGGCCGATACATATTCTTCTACCTATTTTTGGTAAAAAAAATCGCAATAAGTGTTTATCGATTGGTTTGCGCAAAATTTATAGCGTTTACAAAATACGGGATAGTTTTTTTGCATTTTTATTCATTTTTTTTTTTTACTACTATTGGCGGCGATCAGCGATTTTTTTCATGACTGCGACATTATGGCGGACACTTCGGACAATTTTGACACATTTTTGGGACCATTGTAATTTTCACAGCAAAAAATGCATTTAAATTGCATTGTTTATTGTGAAAATTACAGTTGCAGTTTGGGAGTTAACCACAAGGGGCGCTGTAGGAGTTAGGGTTCACCTAGTGTGTGTAGTGTGTGTTTACAACTGTAGGGGGGTGTGGCTGTAGGACTGACGTCATCAATCGAGTCTCCCTATAAAAAGGATCACTCGATCGATACGCCGCCACAGTGAAGCACGGGGAAGCCATGTTTACACACGGCTCTCCCCGTTCTTCAACTCCGGGGAGCGATCGCGACGGAGCGGCTATAAACGAATAGCCGCGCCGTCGTCCCGGATTGCTCCCCGTGGGAATCTGCCCGCCGCACGCAGCGGGGGGTCCCGATCGGACCCCCCACCCGCTAGAAGGCAAGGACGTATATATACGCCCTTCTGCCTGTCCGTGCCATTTTGCGGACGTAAATAGTCGTGCGGCGGGCGTTAAGGGGTTAAAGCCGCAAGCAGTTTTAAATTATTTTTTTCTTATAGTAATGTCATTTTATGCAGAGACAGTTCTAAACACGGGAAACACGTGGCACTTCACAGGCATACTATAGACACCCAGCAGGTACGATATTTAAAGGAATTAAAAAAAAATTCACTTTAGGCATCATTAACCACTTAAGGACCGCCTCCTGCACATTTACGTCGGCAGAATGGCACGGCTGGGCATATGCACCTACAGGTAGGTCCTGTGCTAGTACCCAGCCGTGGATCGCGGGTGCGTGCCGATCCGAAGCTCCGTGACCGGGACCGTGGGACCCGCGGACCCGATCGCCGCTGGAGTCCTGCAATCGGTCCCTGGAGCTGTAAACACAGTTTCCCCGTTCTTCACTGTGGCGG
The DNA here is from genome assembly GCF_905171775.1 of Rana temporaria. Taxonomy (NCBI): domain Eukaryota; kingdom Metazoa; phylum Chordata; class Amphibia; order Anura; family Ranidae; genus Rana; species Rana temporaria. Next base: position 216,829,352 of record NC_053492.1, read on the forward strand.
CGTCATCAATCGTGTGATCCCTTTTATAGGGATACACAATCGATGACGTCACCCCTACAGCCTCACCCCCCTACAGTTGTAAACACACATGAGGTCACATATAACCCCATCAGCGCCCCTTGTGGTTAACTCCCAAACTACAACTGTCATTTTCACAGTAAACAATGCATTTTAAATGCATTTTTTGCTGTGAAAATGACAATGGTCCCAAATATGTGTCATAATTGTCCGAACTGTCCGCCATAATGTCGCAGTCACGAAAAAAATCGCTAATCGCTGCCATTAGTAATACATTTTTTTTATAAAAATGCAATAAAACTATCCCCTATTTTGTAAAAATTTTGTGCAAACCAACCGTTAAACGCTTATTGCGATTTTATTACCAAAAATAGGTATAAGAATACGTATCGGCCTAAACTGAGGAAAAAAAAGTTTTTTTATATATTTTGGGGGATATTTATTATAGCAAAAAGTAAAAAATATTGAATTTTTTTCAAAATTGCTGCTCTATTTTTGTTTATAGCGCAAAAATTAAAAACCGCAGAGGTAATCGAATACCACCAAAAGAAAGCTCTATTTGTGGGAAAAAAAGGACGACAATTTTGTTTGGGAGCCACATCGCACAACCGCGCAATTGTCTGTTAAAGTGGCGCAGTGCCGAATCGTAAAACCTGGCCGGGTCCTTTAGCTGCCTAAAGGTCCGGGTCTTAAGTGGTTAAAATCACTGCCACTGAAAAAACTTCAGGGGCAAGACCCGGGTCCCCAAACCCGTTTTAGGACAATTACTTGCATATTAGCCTTTAAAATTAGCACTTTTGAATTCGAACGTTCGAGTCCCATAGATTTCAATGGGTTTCTAAAGTTTGCACGAACATTCGGTCCGTTCGGTCAAATATCCTTTTAAAGGAAACCACAAACTCTGGGTAACTCAGGACAATGCGTCTCCAATAGAGGAAGCCCAAGCCTAGGCTCTATCAGAAAGCAAAGAAATGATGAAGCCTACTTTTCTTCTGTCGTGAGGAATGCCTGGAGCAGCATCACAAAGTATATCCCAATCTGGATCAGAAACGCTCTGCATTGAACTGGATCTCCCCCAAAATCGCTGAAGAAGCAGAGCGGAACCAGACATACCTCTTACAGAGGTAATTTTTAAAGCATGTGCCGGCACAGAGACAGAGCAGCAGCAGGCAAAGCCTGCTACACAGGATGTACTGGAACAGCCAAAGTGGGAGGATCCAAGTGAGCAGTACGAATCAGGAGCATCTGTAATGCTATGGCAAACTGATCCATGCAATGTTCCTGCTCATTCAACCTGGAAAAAATATTACCACTAGGTGGATTGCCTGCATCTTCTGAATTCATGGCCGTCGCCTACTATCAGAAACCATGAAACAGACAGAGACAGAAAATGCAGTAAAAGTCTGGTAAACGTAGTCAAAACATAGCCAGGGATCGGTAGCCAAATCGGGTATTCAGAACAAGCTAGGAAATTTGGGAGCCAGAGATCAGCATAGTCAGCAAACAGGATCAGGAACCAGAAGGGACGTCAGCCAGGCAAGTATTCAACAGGAACACAGCAGAGAGTCTCTAGCAGTGGCGGCCCCAACCACCCCCCCCCCCCCCACCGCTTATTAACTGTAATGTAAGGCTGCATTTGATATGGGACAGGCTGCATTTGATATGGGACAGGCTGAATTTGATGGGGGACAGGCTGCGTTTGATGGGGGACAGGCTGCATTTGATATGGGACAGGCTGCATTTGATATGGGACAGGCTGCATTTGATATGGGACAGGCTGCATTTGATATGGGACAGGCTGCATTTGATGGGGGGGGGGACAGGCTGCATTTGATGGGGGGGAGAAAGGCTGCATTTGATGTGACACAGGGCTGTATGTAAGGAGGGACTCCGCTGTGGGCACCTGATGGCAGGCGACACGCTCGGGGCTCCCACTGATTCTGCATTATGGTGAGTTGAATGATTTCATTTTTTATTACAATGTAATAATAGAAATAATGTGCTTCAATCATCCTGACACCATAACAACCATGGTGCCGGGATGATTGAAGTATCTTTATCTGCTGAATGTTAAACTTTCTAGAATCTCTCTCTCTCTCTCTCTCTCTCTCACACACACTATTTTGCTGAACCACGCCCATTTCCACCAGTGGGAGGGGTCAAAAGGGAAGAGTGGGGTCTGGCGCCCCCCCATCCTAAAACTTCACCAGCCGCCACTGGTCTCTAGATATGTTTGACAAAGGCAAAGGCAATTGATGAAATGAACCAGGCAGTTTAAATAGTCAGGAGGGGCTGGCTGTGGGCTTGACTGACGAGCAGGAGATGAACAACAGGTGAACCACTGTGGAACGATGAATTCTGGCAATTAACCGTCAGCTGAAAAACCTGAGCACAGAGAAGGAAGGACTGACACTAGCGAACATGCAAACCCTATAGTCTATCAGACACTAACATGAAAAATCTAAAGTCCTCATTTTAAAGGTTTATATGCAAGTTATTACCATAAAAAGTGTATGGGGACACGGGTACAGGTCTAGGTGACATGAATCAATGCAAAAAATTGTTTTATTTTCCATGAGCAGTGATTTTAATGATGCTTAAAGTGAAACAATAAAAATGAAATATTTCTTTAAATATAGTGCCTGGGTGGTCCCCTTAGTCTGTCTGTAAAGTGGTGCATCTGTGCAATGTGTAGAACAGTGCTGAAGCAATAATGATATTTCCAAAGGAAAAAAAAAATATTCAAACTTGCTCGCCGCTGTAAAGTATTGCCAGCTCCCTACAATATAGATGAAAAATCAAGGGAAAAACAATGTCCCCCCCCTTCGGGTCTGGTAAAGATTTTAGGGAAACTCCATGCCAAATCTGTAAAAAAAATGGTGTGGGCTCCCCCAAAATCCATACTAGACCCTTATCCGGGCATGCAGCCTGGAGGCCAGGATGGGGGGCGAGTGCCATACCAGGCCAAATTCCCTCAACATGGGGGGATAGGTGCTTTGGGGCAGGGGGGCTCTGCGCCCCCACCCCACAGCACCTTGTCCCCAACTGCCAAAAACTGTCTGTTGTGGCTTTTACTTTTTGATGCTTTTTTTGGTGAATTGGTAGGGGTACAATGTACCTGATACTAATTCACATGGGGGCGGGATCTGGGGCTTTCAGTTTCCGATAAGCCCCCACCTGCAGACCCCAAAAACCACTGGCCAGGGTTGTTGGGAAGAGGCCCTTGTCCCCATCAACATGGGGGCACTTTGAAGCCATGTTCTCCAGAGCCTGTCTATGTGCCATACTCACACAGGTACTCATTGATGGCCCTCTGCTGCATTTGCAGCCGCTGCAGCATTGCCAATGTTGAGTTCCACCTGGCATGTCACAAATGAGGCGGTTGGTGGGCATGTTGAATTTCTGTTGAATGTCAGCCAGCACTGGCATTGTATGACCATCAGAAATGGCCACAGACTTTTCTGGCCTGCCTCAGAAGATCTTGTAAGTGCTAAATGCTGCACCACCAAATTCAGGATGTGTAACAAGCATGGTTGTTACACATCCTTAATTTGGTGGTGCAGCATTTAGCGCTTGAAAGATCTTCTGAGGCAGGCTAGAAAAGTCTGTGTCAAGTGTCCCTGTCAAAGGGGGGAGAGAAGGTTGGTGCTATTGTCACATACAACCATTCCTGGCTCAAGATGCCATGGCGTCAACCACCTCTGAGCCTTCCCATGTAGAGCTGATGGAATCTCTCCCCCAGTGTGGCACCTAAACCCTGTACCCACAAAATTCCAAGCCATTGACTCTGATTTAAAGCACCTGTGCAAGATAAAGGAAAACCTGCAAACATGGCCTGTTGGGGGTACTTGAGGACAGGGTTGAGAACCACTGCCCTAGACAGACCAACTGAAGCACTGCATGGCATCTTTTAGCCTGACTGCTGCGTAGCCCATGGAACGTTTACGGAGCACTTTCTACAAATTCAAAAAAGGGAGCAGAGTCTACCAGCTGAAAAGGGAGCAGTTGCAGTGCTAGAAATTTGGCCAAGCCAGCATATAGATAATGAGCATGTGGATAACTGGGACAGTATATTATTTGTGTGGTTCAGCAACTGGGGTAGCAAAATGTGCCTGCTGAAATCAACAGGTGGTGTACTGGCTGCAAGTACTTGTGGCACCCAATGCTATACAATCAATCCTCTCAGTGCAGGATTTTGAGAACACTTGAGGTATAGTAGGGGTAGAGATCCAAAATGAGGAGCAAGAAGAAGTCTGCATTTTTTTATGATGTGGGTCTTTCAGGTGCTGCTGCCAATGCACTGCATGGCAGGTCATCATATGTCATGTCAAGCAGGTGGTGCCCAAGCAGCTGGTGTTCTGGCTACGCTTGATCTACTTCAGACAGAGATTGCAAACAGCAACGCTGTGATCTACTGCACATGTGTTGAAAAAAGCCTACACCAATAAACTTTTGGAAGTCAGCAGGGAGTCAGCAGCGCCCTGCACCTGTGGAGCTCTATGGTGTGATGATACATCCAGCCTCATTGGAGTTGTGCCTGCAATGTACTCTGCATTGCAGTATATACACTCTACACCGCACTGTATTATACACTATGTACTGCACTATATACTCTGCACTGCAGTATATACACTCGGCACTGCACTGTAGTATATAGTATGCACTGCGTTATTTACACTACACTGACTGTACTGTATTATGTATTTGACACTGCCTGCACTGTAATATATATACTACACTGACTGCACTCTAATATATACTACACTGACTGCACTGTAATATATATTCTACACTGACTGTACTATAGTATATGTTCTACACTGCCTGCACTCTATATACAATACTACACTGACTACACACTCTATTCACTAACTAACCTGCCTACGCTATCTTCACTCCAACACACTACATTTGGCCACTGTTTAAGCAGCCTTATATAGTGTGGGGCGTGGACTTAGCCCCCGAGCCCTGATTGGCCAAATACACCCTGCATTTGGCCAACCATGACTCTCACAGCACATCACACTGTGAGTGGCCAAAGCATGCAGGTCAGTTTCATGCTTTGGCCAATCAGCAGCCACTGTGATCTCGTGGGGTGCTCCTCGGCTGGCGAACTTAACTTTTGCTTCACCCATATGTTTGTTCTACGAAAAAAAAAAAACACCCAATTTTCGAGTTGAACGTATGTTTGACTTGAACATCGGGACCATCCTTAATCTGCATTCCAGGATCAACATTTTCTGTGTATTAAAAGAGTGAAATTCAAATTTATAAACGGAAAAACGTTTTTTAATCCAGCTGTGTGCTTAAGCAGCTCTAAAATTCATTGCATTGTGGTGCTGTGTTTATATTAAATGATTCTTTCACGGGCTGAAAAGTGACAGAGTGTGTGCCATGCACAGTGGTTCATAATATTTGTGTTGTGACCAGAAAGCAGAAAGTATAGTTCATAAGTTCAGAAGAGCGACAAGCTCTGTTTACTCTCTGCTCGTTAACAGCTTGAGAGTAGAAAGCTCCCATTATAATGGTAAAACAAATACATAAATTGGTCTGACTAGTGCTTGACAGAATGGCTTTGCATCCCAATCAGGGAGATTCATCAAATAGACTTTATGCGCTTTTTATATTGTACAGATACACACAGATAACAGGTTAAATCAGTCATAAACAAAGCACCTTTAAACAGCAGCAATTCATGCTGAAATTGGTCTGTACATACAAGCAGCCTCATTTATGAAAGTGCTGGGTCTTCCAACCTGAGCTTTCACTGCCCGGAAATGCAGCAGGTACCTATGAGCCTATAAAAAAAAGCATTTGGCATTTTATTGATGTGCCAAACATTTGTGCTAATACCTGCACTGTGGGTGCTGTGCCAAAGAAATGTCAGCAGAGTGCAAAGGACTAGTTATCAGTATTGCCTCTAGACTCCCTGTAGCAGGTCTTTTCCCCATTACTAGCTTACAATGCCTTGTTCTGCATTGTGTCTCTCTCAGGGCCGATCCGCACTATAGGCTCACTATGCATGCCGCTTAGGTGCCCCGCAAAGCTGCGAAGGGCCCCCCAAATTACTAGAGGCCCCGCCTGTTGAGAAGTCATTTTCGGCACCTCTCCCGACTTCTCAACTCACTGGCTGCATGGGAGAAGAGGTAAGAAGTCATCTCCCCCGCTTCCTCAACTTTAATCTTTAATGTGACATGTCACTGCCTCCCCCCCCCTCACTTCTCAACTTTAATGGGACATGTCAGGATTGGCACTGGTCTCTCTGTGAAGACAGACATTTTGGTAGACGAGCAGTGCTTGGATTCCTAATGTCAAAGCTGACCTTCCTGATGACTGGTAATTAGGGGTGATATTCAAGTTCAGGGCTATGGAGGCCATATGCACCTGCCTGAACCTTCTGCTGCTGCAGCAGGAAAACATTCATTTAGTGACAGTATTAATACCAGGTCATAAGCATCACTGGTTGCTATAATGCAAAAAGCAGCATAGCATTATTGGTTATGTGGATGTACTGTAGGTGGCTGTCAGCATCCTATAAACCAATGATCGCTTTGCCCTTGGCAAACATTCCAGGTTATTTCATTGACTAAATCATATTTGATCAATGATATCAGGGAGCATCACTGGTCGACTTGTTGACATTCACCAACTGGCAGACAGGGTGTCAGTTCACAGTAAGAGTGCGTTGGGTGGGGTTGCCGTGTTTGTGTTAGTGGGTTGTTGGGTCATTATTCATCATGATTGATACTATATCTACATTGCTGGATGACGTGATTGACGTTGGATTTTCAACTCGAGACATTTTTGGGGGAATTCTGTTAATAAAAGACTTTACTATGTTGTAAATGTGTTTTTTTTTAGAACAAGGTAACCAGACCTATGTATCCCTTACTCATTCATGTAGAGGGTGAAAATCTGGGGCCCCCCATATTTAACTACTTCCTACCCAGACCTTTCTGATTCTGGGTGGATTTCAATTGACCTCCTCCAGGAGCATGCCTTGTGCGTGCATACAGCAGGGTGATCTGTCACCCGCTGTGGGCCAGTCACAATACCATGTGACCGCTGTGACCAATCACAACAACCACATCAATCATAAACAATGGCTTTTATTCATAGCCATTCATTGTGTACTATTGTGATCTCTGTGTTTGGTCCCAGTGATCACATGGTACAGGCAAATTGCAGCAGACCTGTACCATGTGATAGCTTTAGCCAATCACAGCTATCACAATAGTACACAATGGTACCTGAATGAATGCCATTCATAAAAATGAATGCTTATAACAATGATTAGATAACCACTGTAATAAACAATCAGTGAAAAAAAGGAAAATAAATCTTGATCACCTCAAAGCAGTACAGCATCACTATAGTAAAAATTGAAAAAAAAAATGTAATTTTCTTATTACATGCTATTACCAGTCAGTGTCCCTGATCGCCACTACATCAGTCATATGATAGGAGAAAAATTGGACAATGGTGGGACTGTAACGGTGCAAAAAAAATGGAAAGACATGGCAATAGCATAAGTTTTAATAGTTTATTAAAAGGATAATGCATCAAGCTACATAGCATGCTATAGGACCCAGTGGTCTAGCAAATACATATATAACCTGATGTATAGTGACAAAATTCAATAAAATATCCCGTATCAAATAGCAGGTAATATACAGGAAGATCACAACACAGTTGGTGAGACCCAATATATTTCGCCTAGTTAGGCTTCCTCAGGGGTATGGTTGAGATCGAAATTCCAGCTCTAATGACAAAATGGGATGAGGTGCGTGTTTTTGGGTAAATGCTCTAATCTAGATTAATCAGATCCTACCCTTCTTTTCCATCAGTCATATGATGTCACCGTCCTGCTCTGGTGACAGTAAATAAATACAGAAACAAAACAAGATTTTTTAATTTCTTAATTTTCCCCAAAAAATGTAAAACAACTTACCGTATTTATCGGCGTATAACGCGCACTATTTTGCCCTGAAAATCAGGGCAAAATTGTGGGTGCGCGATATACGCCAATACCCGCTTTCCCGCCACGAGTTTGAATACTGCGCCGGCATATACCGAGCGCAGTACACTCGTGAATCTTCGGGCAGTCTCGGTGCCTCTCGCACTGACGTCCTGAGCGTACAGGACGTCAGCGCGACAGTTGCCGAGCCTGCCCGAAGATTCACGAGTGTACTGCGCTCGGTATCACGAGCGGGGAGGACGTGAGGACGCCGCAAAAGGACGCCGCAAAAGGACGCCGGACCCGCCAAAGAGGACACCCGACCCAACGAAGAGGACACCCGACCCGCCGAAGACGGACGCCGGACCCGCCGAAGAGGACACCCGAAGCCGCAGAAGGACGCCGGACCCGACGAGGCCGCCGATGGACGCCACGCAAGACACCAAAACTGTAAGAACAAAAAAAAAAAAAAAACGTTTTTTCCACAGGATTGGGGGCCACTTTAGGGGTGTGCGGTATACGCGGGAGCGCGTTATACCGCGATAAATACGGTACTATGTTTCTTACTAAATATCTTGGATAGGGATGAGCCGAACATACCCGCGTTTGGTTCCCACCAGAACTTTCAAACAGACCGATCGTTCGCGCGAACATTTAGAACCCCATTGAAGTCTATGGGACTCGAATGTTCGAATTCAAAAGTGCTCATTTAAAGCCCAATATGCAAGTTATTGTTGGAAAACGTCTTTGAGAACCCGGGTCTTGCCCCAGGGAACATGTATCAATGGAAAAAAAAGTTTTAAAAACTAGTTTTTTCTTGAGCAGCGATTTTAATGATGCCTTTAAGTGAAAAAAAAATCCTTTAAATTTGGTACCTGCTGGGTGTCTATAGTAATGGCATGTGTTTAGAAATGTCCCTGCACAACATGAGATTACTCTCAGAAAAAAGTAATTTGATACTGCCTGCGGCTTTAATGTAATGTTTGGTCCCTGCAATATGGATAAAAATCATTGAAAAAAATAGCATGAGTTTCCCCGCCACCACTCCCCCCAGGTCATTACAAGACCCAGTGCCGATCCTGACCTCCCTGGGGCCCTAAGCAAAATGACATGGCACATTAAAAATGAGAAGCGGGGGGGGTCCTGACGACAGTGACATGTCACATTAAAGAAAGTTGAGAAGCGGGGGAGGGGGCGAAAATTACTTCTCAACAGGCGGGGCCTATAGTAATTTGGGGGGCCCTTCGCAGCTTTGCGGGGCCCTAAGCGGCTTGCATAGTGAGCCTATAGCGAGGATCGGCCCTGACAAGACCTTTTGGCCCTATATACTTTGAACAGCAGTATACAGGCGTTGCAAACAAGATAAGGACTGTAGGTTTCTTAAGTAGAATCAGAACCATCTCATACTTTGCTCCTGCATATTGCACAATTTCCTAAAGAGACCCTCAACAAACTACATGACACTTGTGCCTGATGAGGCCACTGATGTTCCAGTGGTGGTGGCCCGTGAGACTGTCCATACAGGCTTGGCCCCCCAAAGTGCACATGCTGTGTGACAACAATATGACAATTATTTTAGGGGTGGGGGGGCCATTACAATGCCAGATCTTGGCTCAATAAATATTTTTTTTGGGAAAGAAAAATTCTAGAGAAAAGGGAGGTTGCCATCCGGGGCCTCCTTTGAACAAATTCTGTGAAGAACTCCTGTTCTCTGAAGGCCTCCATTATTTCTGCAAGTCAAAATTTAGCAAAAAAAATAATTTCAGTCAAGCCTTAGCTTTCTCCCCATATCTAACCTCAGGATCGGCACTGAGTGTTGTTCACAAGAACAACCTAGTTAGCGTGTCACACAGAGGTGATCCAGTGTATACTTGTTGTTTTTCCATGTAGGAAACTTGTCCAATGATCTTTTTGATTCATCTATCCCTTTTTTTACAATCTCATAGGCCGAAACAAGCGGCAGAAGTGGAGCCGACCAACCTCACACAGTGCCAAGCCCCACCCTCGCCGGATGTGCAGGAAGTGCAAAATGCCACCACATCAGGTCAGTGTAATACAGCACAGCTTCAGGTAATACATGTAGGCCTGCATAATTTTAATACATGTTCAGTCAATTATTCAGTTACATCTGCATCAGGTGCTTGGTAGCAGGTGTTGATCCAAGCCTGATTCATTTTTATGAAGGTCAGTCGATCAACAGAGTTGGTGGAGAGGCGCACCCTGTGATCGGTCACAAAGCCTCCAGCAGCACTGAATGTGCGTTTTGAAATAACGCTGGATGCATGGCAATCCAGTAGCTCAATTGCATACTGTGCAAGCTCTGGCCAGTGATCCATCCTCAAGACCCAGTATACCAGAGGATTTTAGGTGGGGAAGGTGTCCAAGTCTGATCTTGCCCCTAGGTATTCACGCACCGCGTAAATCAAACGCTGACGATGGTAGCTGGAACCGGTCATACCTTGGGGCTGCAGACTAAAAAATTGTCTGAACGCATCGGCCAGACGGCCACCTTCTCCACCGCTCCTTCTGTGACTCACCGAAGCCTCAGCAACATGTTGTCCAGGAACAGGATTTGGTAATCCCCCAGGTTCTGGGAACGCATTGCACAGAGCCTTCTGCAAGGCCTCCCGAAGATGTTTCATCTTCTGCTCCCTCTGCGATGGCAAAATAAGCTCCGCAACCTCCTATTGTAATGTGGATCAAGGAGAGTTGCCAGCCAGCAATGATCCCTCTTCTTGATACCACGAACACGAGGATCCTTACGCAGGCTTTGCAGGATCAGGGAGGCCATGCAGCATAGGTTTGCTGAGGGATTCGGGGCACAGTCCTCTGGGTCACTGAGGACAACAGGATCCACAGCCACCTCATCCCAGCCACGTAAAAGTCCACGGGTTCCTTGGGACTGTAAGTGATCCCTTGAAGGCTGCTGCTGCTGAGTGCTAGGCTCCACCTTCATGCTGCTGATACAATCCTCCTCCTCCACCTCGTCCTTGTCCTCCTCGTCCTCTTCCTGTGTGGTAGGCGGGCATCAGGACCACTGTCTGGATAAAGGGGGCCTTGAGAGGTAAGAAAGTCCTCCTCTTCCTCCCTCTGTTCTGCCTGAAGGGCCCTGTCCATTATTCCACGTAGAGTGTGCTCCAACAGGTGAATAAGAGGGACAGTCTCACTGATGCATGCACTGTCACTGCTCACCATCCTCGTGGCCTCCTCAAATGGTGACAGGACAGTGCATGCATCCCTGATCAAGGCCCACTGGCGTGGGGAAAAAAAACCAAGCTCCCCTGACCCAGTTCTGCTGCCATATTGGCACAGGTACTCATTGATGGCCCTCTGCTGCGTGTGCAGACGCTGCAGCATGGTCAATGTAGAGTTCCATCTGGTGGGCATGTCACAGATTAGGCGGTTCTTGGGCAGGTTGTATTCCCTTTGGAGGTCTGTCAGCCGAGCAGTTGCATTGTATGACCTTCAGAAATTCACACAGACTTTCCTGGCCTGCTTCAGGACATCCTGTAAGCCCGGGTACCTTCCCAAGAACCGCTGCAGCACCAAATTGAGAACATGAGCAAAACAGGGCACATGGGTCAGTTTTCCCTGTCGCAGGGCAGAGAGGAGGTTGGTGCCATTGTCGCTAACCAACATTCCTGGCTTAAGCTGGCATGGCGTCAACCACCTCTGAGCCTGCCCCTGTAGAGCTGACAGAACCTCTGCCCCAGTGTGGCTCCTATCTCCCAAGCACACCAGCTCTAGCACCGCATGGCATCTCTTGGCCTGCATTCCTGCGTAGCCCCTCGTACGCCTACGGTGCACGGCTGGTTTAGAGGAAACATCAGCAGAGGAAGAGGCCACAGATGAAGAAGAAGAGGAGGGGTGGAGGAGAGAGGTGTGTCACAACCAGTAGTAGTGTTTTGGAGGCGTGGTGGCGGAACAACCTCCAACACTACTGTACCTTGCCCTGCGTCCTTCCCAGCTGCCAGCAGAGTCACCCAATGCGCTGTGAAAGAGAGGTAACGTCCCTGTCCATGCCTGCTGGACCATGAGTCAGCGGTAAGATGCACCTTACCACTGACCGCCCTGTCCAGCGAGGCATGGACATTGCTTTCCACATGCCGGTAGAGAGCGGGAATCGCCTTCCGTGAGAAAAAGTGGCGTTTGGGTACTTGCCACTGAGGTACCGCACATTGCACAAACTCACGGAAGGGGGCAGAATCTACCAACTGAAAAGGTAGCAGTTGAAGTGCTAGCAATTTCGCTAAGCTAGCATTCAACTGCTGGGCATGTGGATGGCTGGGAGAGTACTTATTTCGGTGCTGCAGCAGCTGGGGCAGGGAAATTTGTCTGCTACCATCAGTAGATTTTCCGCATGTACTACTAGGTTGTGACACACCTATTTCTACACCTTCAGTCCTATCAGTGCAGGCTTCAGAGAGGACTGAGGGTCTTGTGGGGTTGGAGCTCCCAGCTGATGAGGGGCAAGGGGAGGTCCGCTTTGTTCTTTGGTGTGGGTCTTTCTGGTATGCTTGCCAACGAACTGCATGGCAGGTCGACATATGTCTGGTCAAGCATGTGGTGCCTAAGCGGGTGATGTTTTGGCCACGTGAGATACGCTTGAGACATATGTTGCAAATACCAACGGTGCGATCTGATGCACATGTCTCAAAAAAGGCCCACATCAAAGAACTTTTGCAGTACCGTTGAGACGCAGCAGCGCCCTGCACAGGCGTAGCTCTGCGATGTAATGCATTTGGTGTGCTGCCCTTAAGCTGTCCCCTGGAGGGCATCCTGCCTTTTTGGAGATGTGCCTGTGCCTCTTCCTCCTCCTCATCCTCCTCCTCCTCCTCTTCCTCCTCCTCTCTCCTATCAGGCACCCAGGTAGAGTCAGTGACCTCATCATCCCCTCCCTCCTCATCACTGTCAAAAACCTGGCAGTATGCTGCAGCTGGGGGAACATGACTGCCAGATTGCTGTCCCTCTCGGGCACCCACTCTCTCTGGGCTCACATCAATGCCTTCCTCTATCTGTGTTCCGTCATCGGAGCCTTCAAAACGCTGCGCATCTTCATGTAGCATGTACCCAAAACTGTGTTGAAACAGTTCGGGGGACTCCTCAGGAGGACATGGTGGGACTAGGGAAGGATTGTGTGATGCCATTGTGCAAAAGGAAGAAGACGTCTTGGCAGCTGCGTTGCCAGATAAACTAAGCTCAGCCTGGGTGAGAGAGGATGAGGAGGATGAGGACAGCTTGGTCATCCACTCTACTAATTTCTCTGCATGTTGAGGCTCAACACGGCCAGCTCCCGAAAAGAAGGACGAGCGTGTCAGACGGCCACGTCCTGAAGAAGATGCACCGTGTCCACCACCAGCGTTGCCTCTAGATGCAGAGCCTGCTTGCCCTTGTGACTCTCTGCCTTTCTTTGTTGTCCTTCCAGACATTTTAATGGCCTGCACAGGACAAAATCAGAAATAAACAGCACCTGTCCAGTAAGAGCAACTGCGTTTATGAGCAAAAACACAGCAAACGTGCAGTAAGATCGACTGTGTTTATGGGCAAAAACACAGCAAACGGGCAGTAAGATCGACTGATTTTATGGGCAAACACACAGCAAACGTGCAATAAGATCGACTGTGTTTATGGGCAAAAACACAGCAAACGTGCAGTAAGATCGACTGCATTTATGGGCAAAACCACAGCAAACGTGCAGTAAGATCGACTGCGTTTATGGGCAAACACACAGCAAACGTGCACTAACAGCGACTGTGTTTATGGGTAAAAACACAGCAAACGTGCAGTAAGATAGACTGCGTTTATGGGCAAAACCTACAGCAAATGTGCAGTAAGATCGACTGCGTTTATGGGCAAAAACACAGCAAACGTGCAGTAAGATCGACTGTGTTTATGGGCAAAACCACAGAAAACGTGCAGTAAGATCAACTGTGTTTATGGGCAAAAATACAGCAAACGTGCAGTAAGATCGACTGTGTTTATGGGCAAAAACACAGCAAACGTGCAATAAGATCGACTGTGTTTTTTGGCAAAAACACAGCAAACGTGCAGTAAGATCGACTGCGTTTATGGGCAAACACACAGCAAACGTGCAATAAGATCGACTGTGTTTATGGGCAAAAACACAGCAAACGTGCAGTAAGATCGATTGCGTTTATGGGCAAAACCACAGCAAACATGCAATAAGATCGACTGCGTTTATGGGCAAAAACACAGCAAATGTGCAGTAAGATTGACTGTGTTTATGGGCAAAACCACAGAAAACATGCAGTAAGATCAACTGCGTTTATGGGCAAAACCACAGCAAACATGCAGTAAGATCGACTGCGTTTATGGGCAAAAACACAGCAAACGTGCAGTAAGATCGACTGCATTTATGGCCAAAACCACAGCAAACGTGCAGTAAAATCGACTGCGTTTATGGCCAAAAACAAAGCAAACGTGCAGTAAAATCGACTGTGTTTATGGGAAAAAACACAGCAAACGTGCAGTAAGATCGACTGCGTTTATGGCCAAAAACACAGCAATCGTGCAGTAAGATCGACTGTGTTTATGGGCAAAAACACAGCAAACGTGCAGTAAGATCGATTGCGTTTATGGGCAAAACCACAGCAAACATGCAATAAGATCGACTGCGTTTATGGGCAAAAACACAGCAAATGTGCAGTAAGATTGACTGTGTTTATGGGCAAAACCACAGAAAACATGCAGTAAGATCAACTGCGTTTATGGGCAAAACCACAGCAAACATGCAGTAAGATCGACTGCGTTTATGGGCAAAAACACAGCAAACGTGCAGTAAGATCGACTGCATTTATGGCCAAAACCACAGCAAACGTGCAGTAAAATCGACTGCGTTTATGGCCAAAAACAAAGCAAACATGCAGTAAAATCGACTGTGTTTATGGGAAAAAACACAGCAAACGTGCAGTATGATCGACTGCGTTTATGGCCAAAAACACAGCAATCGTGCAGTAAGATCGACTGTGTTTATGGGCAAAAACACAGCAAACGTGCAGTAAGATCGACTGCGTTTTTGGCCAAACACACAGCAAACGTGCAATAAGATCGACTGTGTTTATGGGCAAAAACCCAGCAAACGTGCAGTAAGATCCACTGCGTTTATGGGCAAAAACACAGCAAACGTGCAGTAAGAGCGACTGCATTTATGGCCAAAATCACAGCAAACGTGCACTTACAGCGACTGCGTTTATGGGCAAAAACACAGCAAACGTGCACTAACAGCGACTGCGTTAATGGGCTAAAAAACAGCACACGTGCAGTAAGAGCAACTGCGTTTATGTGCAATTAAATAGCCCACATGCATTAACAGCGAGTGCGTTTATGTGCAAATAGCACACGTACAGTAACAGCAACTGCGTGTATGTGTGCAATTAAATAGCACACGTCCACTAACACTGAGTACTATGTTTAGGTGTAAACTAAACACTATGCAGGCAATACAACACGTTAGAGCACAGCATCTAGCACAATCTACTGCCTAATAATAGGAATAGCTGATATAGCTAAGCTATACAGTGTATAAATATATGTACAACGCTAGGATGTATATATATCCTCTACACACTGTAAATTTAACTAAACTCACTAGCCTTCCTGCTCTATCTATCTTTCTATCTATCTATCTATCTATCTATCTATCTATCTATCTATCTATCTATCTATCTGGTAGAAAAGACACTGTGGGCTAGAAAAAGCCGAACGCAAATGACGTAAAAAAAAAGCGCCGGGCGTTCGTTCGTTTCTGAATCTGCGTAAATGCTCATTTGCATATTCGACACGTAAAAGATATGGAAGTGCCACCTAGCGGCCGGCCTGGAATTGCAGCCTAAGATCCGACGGTGTAAGTCACTTACACCTGTCGAATCTTAGGCATATCTATGCGTAACCTGATTCTATGAATCAGGCGCATAGATACGACGGCCCAGTGTCTCTATCTATCTCTCTCTCTCTAACTGTCTGACTGACTTCTCTTTAACAAAGCCGGAACACACTACACAAGGCCGCCTTATAGGCAGCCTTATATAGTGTGGGGCGTGTACTAAACCCCCTGAGCCATAATTGGCCAAAGCCACCCTGGCTTTGGCCAATTATGGTTCTTCGTTTTTTGGGCGCTGTGATTGGCCAAGCATGCAGGGTCATGGTGCATGCTTGACCAGTCATCAGCGTGCAACGCCGCAGTGAATTATGGGCCGACGCGCGTCACTCGAATTTGGCGTGAACGACCCGTTTTGTTCGAAATTCTTCGAACGTACGAACAGACGATGTTCGAGTCGAACGACCAGCTCATCCCTAATCTTGGACTGTCTACTTTTTAAAAAGGGGTCATTTAGGGGGATTTGTACTGTTCTGGCAGTTTAGAGCCCCAAGAAAAAAGAAGTCAGTACAGCAGGATTGATCAGTTTTAAAATACTGTACATATACCAAGTAGACTTTCGCATTGACTGAATAATATACACTCATTTAGGTTAATTTTATCAAAGAAAATGTAGCAGATAACATTTCGGCCTAAATTTATGAATAAATATTATTTATTTGCAAAATTGTATAACAGAAATAAATAATTTTTTTTTTCAAAACTGTCAATATGTTTGTGTTTATATAGCAAAGAAATAGTAGAGACTAAATACAACCAAAAGAAAGCTTCATCTAATTTGGGTACAGTGTTGTATGACTGGGTAATTGGCATTCAACGTGTGACAGTGCTGAAAAACGAAAATTGGCCTGGACAGGAAAGGGGTGAAAGTATCTGCTATTTTGGTAGTTAAAAAGGAAGCTATAAATTCTGATAAGTTCCCCCACAGCCACTGGACCAGGGTCTTGGGAAAGAGGCCCTTATCCCCAACAACATAGGGACATGGTGCCTTGCCAGGGGGAGCCCCTGGCAGGGTACCTTTTCCATGTTAAAGACATGTGGCATGATGGTGGAATATGGTTCAAGAGGGGGGACACATACTTACTACCCCTTTTTTATGACTAGCCAGGCTGCATGCTTAGATAAGGCTCTGGTGTGCATTTTTGGGGAAATTCCACACTGTTTTTGTAGGGTCTTTTTGTATGTGGCCCCGACCTTAAAGTTCATACCAGACCCACAGGGATGAGCTTTATGTTCAAGTCGAACATGAGTTCGACTCGAACATTGGTTGTTCGCCCGTTCGCCAAATAGCGAACAATTTGGGGTGTTCGCGGCAAATTCGAAATCTGCGGAACAAACTTTAAAAGTCTATGGGAGAAATCAAAAGTGCTAATTTTAAAAGGTTAATATGCAAGTAATTGTCATAAAAAGTGTTTGGGGACTCGGGTCCTGCCCCAGGGGACATGTATCAATGCAAAAAAAGGTTTTTAAAATGGACGTTTTTTTGGGAGCAGTGATTTTAATAATGCTTGAAGTGAAACAATAAAAGTTAAATATTTCTTTAAATGTTGTACCTGGGGGTGTCTATAGTATGCTTGTAAAGTAGCGCCAGTTCCCGTGTTTATAAAAATAGGATTTTATACTCACGGTAAAATCTTTTTCTCTTTCGTTTATGGACGGCCTTAATCTTGACAAAGTGGGTATTAGCCTTCCTTTAGGAGTGACTAGGCAGAAACTTATAGTAAATGTTTAAACACATCATACACACCCTACAGCCCTGCCCAGAGGGTGGGCCCTCTGGGTATAACCCCTCTCTCTGCATCTCGCAGATCAGTTTGTCAAAAAGCAGTACAAACATAAAAGGAGGGGTGGGTGCTGTGTCCATCCATGAATTCAGAGAAAAAGATTTTACGGTGAGTATAAAATCCTATTTTCTCTTTCGTTCATGGACGGACACAGCCTTAATCTTGACAAAGTGGGACGTCCCAAAGCAGTGTACAAAAAAAATGAGGAGTGGGAACCGCATTAGATTAAACTTCACCCCAAAACAACAGAGCTCCTCAACTGAGGAGTTGCAAATTTTAAACAGCCGCCTGCAAAATGTTGCGTCCGAAAGAAGCATCCGAAGATGCACTCACATCAACCTTGTAGAATTTAGTGAAAGTGTGAACGGATGACCAGGTCGCCGCCTTACACACCTGGGAAACAGACGCTTGATGTTGAAGAGCCAAAGAGGCCCCTATTGCCCTGGTCGAATGCGTCACGAGAGGAAAGGGGGGCACCCAACCCCTTATGGCGTAAGCCTGAATCACTATCTGTCGGATCCACCTTGAGATGGCGCATATGGTACCGCCTCGAAGGAGGCCACCATGAGGCCCAGGACTCGCATGCAAAAGCGGAGTGACAACAATTTCTGGGATGTCAACTGCTGCACCACAGCCCGAAGGGTGTGCAACTTGTCCACAGGGAAAAAAAAACAGAATCAACCCCAGATATTCTAGGCGTTGAGTCGGCACCATTACTGACTTCTGAATGTTCAGTACCAAACCAAAGTGTCGGAGGGTTTGCCAGGTTATAGACACGCTCACCTCTAATTCTGAGGCTGAAGCGGCCCTCAGAAGCAGGTCGTCCAAGTAGCCCATGATAGTGATGCCAAATTGTCTTAGGAGGGCGAGAATTGGGGCAAGCACCTTGGTGAACACCCTTTGTGCCGATGGCAGGCCAAAGGGGAGAGCCACAAATTGATTGTGGTCTTCCCCGACCGCAAAGCGCAGAAGTCTCTGATGCTTTGTGCATATGGAGACATGTAAATAGGCATCCCTGATGTCCAAGGATGCCAGAAAGTCCCCCGGCTGGAGGGCAGCGATGACAGAGCGAACCGATTCCATCCGAAATCTTTGTACCTTCACAAAGCAATTGAGGGCCCTGAGGTCCAGAATTGGGCGAACACCCTCCTTCTTTGGTACTATGAACAGATTGGAGTAAAACCCCTGAAACCGTTCCTGTACTGGGACAGGAATAACCACCCCGCGTTTCAGCAGGTCTTGAACTGCCCCAAATAGGGCTTCCTGACAAGTCGGTTGTAGCTGGAGGTTGGAGGGAAAAATCTGTTTGGTGGGCAAGATAGAAATTCTATCTTGTACCCTGAAGACACTACTTGGCAAACCCACCAGTCGGGGACCTGAGATGTCCACCGGGGCGTGAATTCGCGAAGACGTCCCCCCACCCGAGAGATGGGTGGGGGCAAACCTTAAGGCGGACGTAGCTTTGTCTGCAGGTTTGTTGGGTTTGTGAAACCAGGGACGTCTCTGTCCCTGAGCAGGCACTTTATTGGCCTGTGGTCTTTTACCCGCCGTACTGGGTGGACGAAAAAAACGCTTGTGTGCAGTAAAGAAGGGCCCTTGCCTACGGTGTGGCTCCTTCCCCTTTGTGGACTGTTGGAGCAGTGTGCTCTTACCTCCTGTAGCATCTTTAATGTCATCCAGGGAGGCTCCAAAAAGTCTGTCGCCCTTTAAGGGCAAGTCCATCAGGGCATTTCTTGGAAGAGTGGTCGGCGGACCAAATCTTTAACCAAAGTAGACGGCGTAACATAACCGCCTGACTTGAAGCCCTGGCCAGCAGAGGAATAGTGTCCAAGGTTGATTCGCAAACTAATTTTAGGCCTTGTATTAGTTGGTCAGCTAGGGCTAGCTCGTTCGGGGAAGCCTGATGTGCTTGTAACCCATTGAGCAGCATTTTTGCCCATTCCATGAGTGTCTGAGACACCAGGGCCCCAACTATGGTTGGGCATACCGCCGAACCCACTACCGTGTACAGGTTGCGAGTGATTGCCTCAGCCTCAACCTTGTCCACAGGGTATTTGAAGGCAGGAGCCCCCTCCACCGGTATGGTGGTTAGCTTGTTTAATCCCGTTTTTCCACGCGCTGCTTCCATCTTGGCCACAAAGGCATCTAGGATTGCCGACATAGTGTCCACCGATACATCGGGTGCAGGGGCATCAATTGCCAGCTCTGGTGTCTCGGGGAAAAAAGCGTCTGATTCTGACGCCATGCTGTCCACACACTTGACACAGGGACTCCCAAACAAGTAACCCACCACTCCTGGCTGCAGCAGAGAGGAGGACTCACCACCCAGGAACCGTAGTAGATGGTTTAGCTAGCAGAGCTGCTTCCTGCAGAGTGTGTCTGTCGATCTGTGCTCTCCAAAGCTGGGATCGAAGGCTGTTTGTGGGGCTGCTATTTTTGTCAATCTTTCAGACTGCTCAGTCAGCAGCGTGTATCTGGGATCCAGCCTGCCGCTCAGTCGGCAGTTGATCGAAGATCACAGGAAAAAAATAAAAGCAAAAAAATAAATAAATTCAAAGCTGAATTTGAGATAAAGCTTCCAGGCCTATGGGCCTGAAGGGAGCCATGTCTTCTCCTTAACTAGGCAGAAAAAAACTGACCTGCGAGATGCAGAGAGAGAGGGTTATACCCAGAGGGCCCGCCCCCTGGCTGGGCTGTAGGGTGTGTATGATGTGGTTAAACATTTACCAAAAGTTTCTGCCTAGTCACTCCTAAAGGAAGGCTAATACCCACTTTGTCAAGATTAAGATTTAAGAGAAAAAAGTAATTTAAAACTACTCACGACTAAAATGAATTGTCGGGTCCTGGCAATACAGATAAAAGTCATTGAAAAAAACAAAATGGGTTCCCCACACAGTCCATTACCAGGCCCTTTGGGTCTGGTATGAATATTAAGGGGAACCCCCAAATTGTTTTATTTTTTTTTACTGCCTGACATTATTGATCATACACTGTATAGCCATGACCATATGTGATCAATGACATCACTCAAAAACCCTAGCTGCTTTGTTTACAAATAGAAACAGGCTGGGGATAAGAATTGTTGTGTAGCAGCAAATGTTTGTTTGTTTTTTTATAACTCCTGCCTGATGGAACAGAAATATAGTAAATCATAAAAAAAATAAGCAAAATATGCTCAAAGTATTACCGTGTGAATACCAAGTCCATTTAGCATGTAAAGCACATCTTCTGTTGCAACATTTCCAGTTGAACCTTTTGCATAAGGACATCCACCGAGACCAGATACTGCACAGTCCACAACACTAACTCCCATCTGCCAGAGACAAATATATGAGCATCAGATAAACAGACGATTTCATGTAACATAATGGCATCCAAAGAAAAAATATACAAGCAAATACCCATTCCCAGCAGCTGGCTCAACATGAAGTTATCAACTACCGGTCACATGAACAAAGTTTGAGGATTGCAAACATTTATTTTATGCATTTTATATCAAACCAAATTAGTAGAAATTTGCCCAAGATTCACCCAGTGAAAAATGTTCTTAAAGTGGATTTAAACCCACATTTTTTATTTACCGTATTTATCGGGGTATTGCGCGCTCCGGCGTATAGCGCGCACCCCTAAAGTGGACCCGCATTCCTGTAAAAAAATGTTTTAGTACTTAAAGTTTTGGTTTCTTGCGCTGCGTCCATCGGCGGCCTCGTCGGGTCCGGCGTCCATCTGCGGCTTCGGTGGTGTCCTCCTCGTCGGGTCTGGCGTCCTTCTGCGGTGTCCTCCCCGCTCGATTCCTGGTTCCCGCGCTGAGTTTGAACTACTTTGCTGGCATATACCGAGCGCAGTACACTCGTGTATGGTCTGGCAGGCTCGGCTCCTCTCGCGGTCACGTCCTGTGCATCCTGTACGTCCAGGACGTGACTGCGAGAGAACCCAAGCCTGCCCGACTATACACGAGTGTACTGCGCTCGTTATATGCCGGCGCAGTAGTTCAAACTCGCCACGGGAAGCGGGTATCGGCGTGTATCGTGCAACCACAAATGAATTTCAGGGCAAAAAAGTGTGCGGTATACGCCGATAAATACGGTATTTATTTTGATATCACCATCGGTATAAGATTTCCTATCATCTGTGCCCAGTCTTGCCACACAGAGTTAATCCAGCTCTGAGCAATCCTCATTTATTGTTCAGTGAAATAAAATGGACTTACAGAGAAAAACCTTAGTCCGTTCCGCCCCCTTGCTGTGATTGATTTGGTTATTTACATATCTCATGCACTAGCTTCAGACAGGCATTATTTTTTAATTCCCACCCCTTTTCTGAAGTCATGTGGTTACTTGTCTGGATTTTGACTGGATGTTAGTGATCATAGCGGAATTTAGTGTAAGGGGAGTGTAGAGGTGGGCAGGGAGTCTACTGACATCACGACTCCACCCACCGAGCTCCAAACAACAGATCCACCCACATAATCAGCAGTTTTTCAGTTCTTATAACAGACAGAGGGGAGTCAATTGACAGGTAAGGATACATGCATGAGGCATCTATATCCTTATAGATCAGCACTATTGCAGTAGTTTAGAAAGGATGAGAGTGGGTTTACATCCACTTTAAGTAGGAAAGGATATTTAATGTAAGATGCACCCTATGGAAAGTGTAAATCTATGCTCACTTTTTCATTATTCTTACATTCTATTAATTGCTTTTTCACTCAAGTTCATCTGGTTGTCAAATGATTGCATCCCCCCGGGGTTGCCCCCATATGTGAGAGTGCAGCCCCCTCTTGTGCTGATACCAGCTCACGTGCTATTTAGTGCTTTGGATGTTTCACTCAAAGAGCAAGGGCCTCCTTCTATAGCGCCACTACCCTAACAGTAGTGGGCTCTTGAACACCTCAGGTGGCCAGCAAGGGGTGCTGGCAATGGGAGAGCTTATGTACCACTAACCTGCCCTCTGTGGGGGGAAAGTAAGTGTAAATAAGTTTTTATTAACTGTTTTTTGGGTTCCCTCTGACCTATAGCCAGTTCAGCATGTGTGCAGGTAAGAAAAATAACAAAATAAACATACAACATTGTTTGAAAAATTATGGAAGTGGCTTTCACGGGCAAGGCTTCAAGGGCATAGGGGACTCTGGTGAAGGAGATTTCCATGACATCACTGCCCATATTTAGCATGGGATTGAGTGGTTTAATCAGTGTGGAAAGAGGGACTCATGTTCCTTCTTTAAAGCTGCCAATGCTGGATCAAAACCTTCATGACCCCTGTGGACATCAGTATAACCTGGAAGATAAATGTTAGATACATTTAGCTTATAAAGTATTTTTTACTATAATGTTTTTTTTTCAAATTTTTCCTACCCACAGGCATGGGAAACTGGTTTGGTGTCTGAGGGAACCCTAAAACCTTTGCACCAGGGTGGAGGCAACCACTTACTTTCCCAATATAAGTACCAACTACCGTATTTATCTGTCTATAGCGGGCACCGGCGTATAGCGTGCACCCCTAATGTAGAAAGGAAATTCCTGGGAAAAAAATGAATTACTTACAGTTTTGGTGTCTTGCCCGGCATCCATCGGTGGCCTTGTCCAGTCTGGCGTCCATCTGCGGCCCTGGTGGTGTCCTCCGCGCTTCTCCCGTGCTTTTCTTGAGCCGATCCCCGCTTCCCGCCCTGTGGTTGAACACCGCCGCCGACATATACCGAGCGCAGTACACTCGGGCACGCTCGGCCACGCTTGGCTCCTCTCGCATAAAGGCTAGGAGGTGGCACAGGGCGTGACCGCGAGTGGAACCGAGCCTGGCCGAGTATACCTGAGTGTACTGCGCTCGGTATATGTCGGCGGCGGCATTCAAACACAGCGCGGGAAGCGGGTATCTATTTAAGGGATTTAAGGGTAAAAAAATGCACGGTATACGCCGATAAATACGGTAAGTGCTACATAAACCTCCTTGCTGGTATCCCTTATGTGAAAAGCACATGTGCATATCTGCATTGAGCACCAGTACTATGGAAGGGGGCTCCCATTTTTTTTAGGGGACTGCTGCTTAAGGCACAAGCACCTTGGAGAGATACTGTCAACTGAATCACCTGCATTGTAAATACTATTTAGTACAGATATTGTAAAGTCAAAACCAATGGGTTCAATCCCATCCTCTTTATATATCTCCTATACTCCAGTGGTGAGGTCCTTACTGTAGTTTGCATTTCTGCTCCCCACCACAAGGCCATAATGAAGGTATAGCCTATGCAGCTGTTCTTCCTGAGTTATTTGTATACTCTATGTAGAATTATTAAGAAACTGCATAGCACCGTCATTTTACTTGTTCATGGCCATGACTGTTGGGAACAGCAGGGCACCCTGTTTGGGGAAATCTCCCTGGCAGAGAGATAAAAAGTGGGCAAATAGGGACTAGTTATTCTATTTTTCTTCTTTGTTTTAAGTTATCAGTTTCCATAACAACTCTGTTTTGACACCTAGCACAACTGACCTCACCAAGTTAACACAAGAAACCATAAACATGCTTTCAACATCTGTCATACAGTATGAGCTTCAACATTTATAGAATCTACTTTTTCGAGTTAAGCAAACTATGAATGCCATCCATCCAATTCTATTGTAGTATACTGTACAGTATATTGTGACAATAGTGAGGCCTGGACGCCTGCTAAACTGAGTCAGGAACACTGGTATTCCCTTATTCTTTTAAAATTTGCCACGGTGTGAAACAAGTTAGATTGAAATCTAATTCTGTTTAAAGGAGCAGCATGGAATTGATTTCCATATCCCCCCAATGACTAAAAATTTTAATTTTCTAATACAGCTTACCTGTAAAATCCTTTTCCTTTTCTTCATCAAGCCAGAGGATCTATACTGCTGCCTGCAGCACACTACACCCGAAGGTGGCATCCTCGTAACCTCTCACATCTACCTGGTAGAATTTAGTAAATGTATAGACCGAAGACCAAGTAGCAGCCTTACAGATCTGAGCCATGGAGGCCTGGTGATGCACTGCCCATGAAGCACCAACTGCTCTAGTCGAGTGTGCTTTCACCTAAAAAGGAAGGATCTTCTTTTCTAAACCATAGGCCTGAATAATGACTTGTCGAATCCACCTTGCAATCGTGGATTTTGATGCTGCCTGGCCCTTCTTTGAGCCTTGTGGCAGAATGAATAGACAATAAGTCTTCATTATATGAGCCGTAGCTTGCAGATAAACCTTTACCGCACTTACAACATATAGAGAGTGTAGACTCTCTTCCTACGCAGACTGCGGATCTGGAAAGAAAGATGTTAGGACTATATCTTGGTTTAGATAAAAACCTGAAACCCCCTTTGGTAAGAAATTCGGGTGAGGCCACAGCACCACCCGGTTTTCATGAATAATCATATATGGTTCTTTACACGAAAGAGCCACCAATTCCGATACCCTCCTAGCTGAGGATATGGCTACAAGAAAAAACAGTTTCTGTGTCAACAGACTTAGAGAGACCTGGTGTAAAGGTTCAAAAGGTAGCTTCTGTAAAACAGACAACACCAAATTCAAATCCCATGGGCACACAGAAACTTAATCATCGGATTCAACTGCAGTGCACCCTGAACAAAGGCCCTGACTAGGGAATGAGAGGCAAGCGGTCTTTGGTCAAGGCCAACTTTATATTTAAGCCCAACTGAAGAAAGGCAAGAATCCTATTAATGGCAAACTTCCTAGGATGCCACTTTCTGGGTATACACCAGGAAACATATGCCTTCTAGATTCTGTAGTAGATGAGCCTGGAGGCCAACTTCCTAGCATTAACCAGAGTGGATAGGACTGGCCCTGAGAGCACATGTTTCCTCAGAATGTGGGTCTCGACAGCCAAACTGTCAAATTTAGGCTTTGTAAAGGCAGGATGGAATATTAGACCCTGAGACAGTAGGTCTGGGCGTAATGGAAGAACCCAAGGTCTTCTTACTGCCATCCTTACGACTTCTGCATACCAGGGTCTCCTGGGCCAAGCCGGGCGACCAAAATCACAGACTTTCATTCCTTCTTGACTCTCTGAAGGAATCGTGGGAGGAGCAGTACTGGAGGGAACGCATAAATCAGGAAATACTGATCCCATGAGATTGTCAGGGCATCTGAGCCTTGAGCATAGGGATCTCTTGTTCTTGACACAAAGCTGTCCAGTTTTGCGTTGAACCTGGAAGCCAACAGGTCCACATCTGGGGTTCCCCAATTTTGACATATGATTTGAAACATGTCGGGGTGTAGAGACCATTCTCCTGGACTCAATTGCTGGCGGCTTAAAAAACAATGAAGACCGCAGATAGGCAAGGAAAATTCCTTTTTTCAGATTGAGGACCCAGCCTAGGTACTCTAAATATTCCACATTGTGGCCCAAGCGTGCGGTGGACTGATCTATGATCTATGATCAACAGATCATCCAGGTAGGCTGTTACCGCTATGCCTCGTGCCCTTAGTTTTGCTAGGGCCAGGGCCAGTATTTTCGTGAACACTCAAGGTGCCGTAGCCAGCCTGAAAGGAAGGGCCACAAACTGAAAGTGGCGCTGATCCACCGCAAACCTTAGAAACCTTTGGCATGCTGGAAATATTGGCAAATGTAAAAAATGCATTTCTGATGTCTATTGATGCCAGGAATTTTCCTCCCTGAAAGGTGGAAACAACTGAATGGACAGACGAAAGGAAGGAGCGAATGTTCAGAAACTGATTCAGACTTTTGAGATCTAGGATAGGTCTGACATCCCAGTTTGGTTTTGAAACCGTAAACAGGTTTGAATAGAATCCTGACCCCTGATCCTCTGGGGCTAACTCCAAGATTACCCCTTGGGACAGAAGGTGTTCCAAGACCAATAGTAAAGGCCTTATTTTTTCTGGATCTTTGTCAATTCTTGATCTCAGAAAACGGGGTGGTGGAAGTTTTCTGAACTCTAGCTTGTAGCCTGATGACACTGTGGCGAAGACCAAGTTGTCCTGAACCTTGTTCCGCCAGGCATTTGCAAAATGCAGCAGCCTTCCCCCCACTCAGCCGAGCGGGGGCATCCCTTCATAAGGAAGTTTTGGGGGTCTGTTTAGACCTTGAACCCCAAGTTCTTTTTTGCCCTTGGGCTTGGCTCTGGGCTTTTCCCCTGTTAGACTGGGGAGGCCGTCGCCACTGTCTGGAGACTGAGTTTCCAGGGGCTGGAGAAAGTATGTTTAAATGAGGGACGCTTACTCTTTTTCTTAACCGGCAATAGAGTAGACTTTCCTCCGGTAGTCTTTTGGATGTATTTATCAAGGTAATCTCCAAACAGGCATTCTCCCTCAAAGGGGTACGCTGCCAAATATTTCTTGCAGGAAGCCTCGGTCTCCCAATGTTTTAACCAAAGGGACCTGCACATGTGTACCTGCAGGAGATTCAAGCGAGATGCTTGTTAAACAGAGTCCATAATCGCATCAATCGCAAAGCACAAGGCCTTAGGAAGGTCCTCATAAACCTCAATCTAGTCCTTTACTTCACATTCTATTCACTTCCACTTCCCATACTCCTCATATATTCCTCACCACCTTTCATGGTGCAAGGTGCTTATCTCCATTCTCTACACTTCTATGCCACACGTGAGATTCTCACATTATATTATATATATATATATTTCTATAGACCCTGGAGTCATGCACCTCTACTCAATACATACAGAGGTTCCTATCCACTTGAATGTTGTGTGCGCCTGCACGCTGCCTGCAGTTTGCCCACCTCAGCTCCCGGGACAAGCTACTATACGGCCCCTCGGTTGGATTACACCATATGCTCTGTTTACCTGTTCCATGTAAGTTATATGGGATTGGACTTCCTTTCCTAGTTACCACATACATATACATATTACTTCTTTTGAGATTTTTATTTAACTTATTGGTCTTTTTTAGACATATTGAAGCATTCGCCCCTGAAGTGTGGTATTGTACCATTAAACACGTCGAGCCTTATGAAATGCGGTCATGACTTCAAACCATCATGTTTTTTTTACATCTTCATGGTTTTAACAACTACTACTTTCATACTCAATACATGGAGCATCATACCTTAACCACCAGCTTGTGTTTTGACACCAATGCAATATATGCGTTTACATATATCCAATGTATCCATGTTCTGTATATCATTTTACTCTGCATGTATGTATCATGTGTTAGATATACTCTTTGATAATAAAGTGCTTTTATACCGCTACACAATATGGTCTGTCATATGCCTCATATAATGTCACAAACTTTTCCTCCTATAGTCCTCATAAACCTCAATCTCTTCTGTAGGGAGGAGGTTAATCATCTGCTTAATTTGTTCCTTGAGGAACTGAAATACACCAATGGCTGTAACTGCAGGTTCTACTACAGCCCCAGTCATGGCAGAGGAGGCTTTTAATAGGGACTCCAGCTTTTTATCAGTTGGATCCTTAAAACCATGCACGTTGTCTAAAGGACAGGTCAGGTTTTTGTTTGCACAAGAAATACCTGCATCAATAGCAGGTACCCCCCATTTCTTGGTGAAACCTTCCTCTATAAGATAAAGGAGGGAGAACTGCTTATGAGGAGAAAAGAGTTTATCTGGGTGAACCAGTCACCATACATCAGTTTATCCAGCAAGGCATGAACTTGAAAGACGCATGCAGCCTGTGGGGATTTCCAGGATCCCAAAAAGGAAACAGAGCGCCTAGAAGCTTCAACAGGAGGCAATTTGTACGTGGCATGCACCATCTCTGCATAATATTGCACCTGCATCTTTAGCGACAAAGAAGTCACAGGAAACCTCTCATCCTCTGGAGTCCTCAGACGGTACATGATCCTCGTCTCCAGAGAGGAATTTTTCACACTCAGAAGGCTCATCTGAAAAGAGAGCCAGAGCAGATGAAGGGGATCTATCCCGTTTTCTGCTATCTCTCAAGGAGGTTTGCGACAATATTAGCAATCCTTCCCTCCAGGCCATCCAAAGCAACGTTTAAAGCGTTCTCAGTGACGTATACAGGAGCTGCCATATTAGAAGCTGCAAAACCAGACAGGGGTTCATCCGGTGAGGCTGCTATCAGACTGACAGAGGGGGATGGTAAATTACAGGCAAGCTCAGAATCCTTAGCCGTACGTGGGGATTTTCTGGTGCCTCTTTTACTCGCCCTAGACCCTCTTCTCGGGGACATAGTCCTTTCTGCAAAGCAAAGGTACTATCGACAAATACAAATGCAAACACTGCTGTGCTATAGTCTTACAATACACACAAATATCAGCTCACTGCACAACCTGATGCCGAGTAGGAGTCTTAGGTTTGCCTGGTTCAATCCGCCCACAGCTCTGTGTCCATGCCGCTTACAGAAGGCTCTGGCGTGCTGGGCTTTTAAACCAGCCTCTTGGCGCCTGCACACAGGTATCCTTCATTGCGCACGGGCACTAGCAACCACTTTTGGCCCTCCCCCTTCCATTTCTCTATTCTGACAGAAAAGCATGCTCCCGGTGCACGCACGTACTGCTGTCATGGTGGCGCCTAGGAGATTACTGGGGGGCATCTTGTGGACCCCTGTATGCATATATTAGCAGAGCCTGCAGCGAAAGGAGGTGAGTAAGGATGAGCCGAACACCTCCCTGTTCGGTTCGCATCAGAACTTGCGAACACACCAAATGTTCGTGTGAACTTTAGAACCCCATTAAAGTCTATGGGACTTGAACATTTGAAATCTAAAGTGTTCATTTTAAAGGCTAATATGCAAGTTATTGTCCTAAAAAGTGTTTGGGGACCTGGGTCCTGGCCCAGGAAACACGTATCAATGCAAAAAAAGTTTTAAAAACGGCCCTTTTTTTTAGGAGCAGTGAATTTAATAATGCTAAAAGTAAAACAATAAAAGTGTAATATTACTTTACATTTTGTACCTAGGGGGGGGGTGTAAAGTCAGCATGTAAAAGCGCATGTTTCCCGTACATAAAACTGTCCCTGCACAAAGTGTAATTTCTGAAAGAAAAAAAGGCATTTAAAACCGGCTTTGCGGCTCTAATGAATGAATGTCGGCTCTGGCATTCAGAGATGATTCATTCATAAAAAAATAAAAATGTGGGGGTCCCCCAAATTCCATTAACAGGCCCTTCAGGTCTGATATGGATATTAAGGGAAACCCCGCCGTCAATTTAAAAAAAAATTACGTGGGGTTCCCCCCAAATATCCATACCAGACCCTTCAGGTCTGGTGTGGATTTTAAGGGGAACTCCACCCCAAATTAAAAAAAAAATGGCGTGGAGTTCCCCCAAAAATCCACACCAGACCCTTATCCGAGCAGGTTAACCTGGCCGGCCGCAGAAAATAGGGGGGGACAGAGTGCGGCCTCTCCTGAACCGCACCAGGCCACATGCCCTCAACATGGGGAGGATGTCCCCATGTTGATGGGGACAAGGGCCTCATCCCCACAACCCTTGCCCGGTGGTTGTGGGGGTCTGCGGGCGGGGGGCTTATCAGAATCTGGAAGACCCCTTTAACAAAGGGGACCCCCAGATCCTGGCCCCCCCTGTGTGAATTTGTAATGGGGTACACTGTACCTCTACCATTTCACGAAGGAAGTGTAAATAGTTAAAAAAAAAACACAGACACCGTAGAAAAAAATCCTTTATTAATATAAAAAAAAAAATCCAGCGGTGGTAATCCACTCTCAATGCGGCTCCCTGCTCCAACATTGTCTTCTATCCAGCGACGGATGATCTCTCCAGCGACGGGTGATCAGCGGTCCAGTCCAGCGATGAGAAGATCCATCCGTCCAGAGCGCAGCAGGCGAGCTCCACTCTCCGCTGGACACAGCCCAGCGGAATGACGCGCTGGAGCTTTGACATTTCTTATATAGGGGAAGCGGCCACCCATCATAGGGGGGGCCAGGATCTGGGGGTCCCCTTTGTTAAAGGGGTCTTCCAGATTCTGATAAGCCCCCCGCCCACAGACTCCCACAACCACTGGGCAAGGGTTGTGGGGATGAGGCCCTTGTCCCCATCAACATGGGGACATCCTCCCCATGTTGAGGGCATGTGACCTGGTGCGGTTCAGGAGAGGGGGCCACACTCTGTCCCCCCTCTTTTCTGCGGCTGGCCAGGTTAACATGTTCGGATAAGGGTCTGGTGTGGATTTTTGGGGGAACTCCACGCCATTTTTTTTTTTAATTTGGGTTGGAGTTCCCCTTAAAATCCACACCAGACCTGAATGGTCTGGTATGGATATTTGGGGGGAACCCCACGTTATTTTTTTTTTAAATTGACAGCGGGGTTCCCCTTAATAACCATTTCAGACCTGAATGGCCTGTTAATGGAATTTGGGGGGACCCCCACGCTTTTTTTTTATTGTTTATGAATGAATCATCTCTGAATTGCCAGAGCCGACAATTCATTAGAGCCGCAAAGCCGGTTTTAAATGCCTTTTTTTCTTTCAGAAATGACACTTTGTGCAGGGACAGTTCTATGTACGGGAAACATGCGCTTTTTCACATGCTGACTTTACACCCCCCTAGGTATGAAATTTAAAGTAATATTACACTTTTATTGTTTCACTTTTAGCATTATTAAATTCACTGCTCCTGAAAAAACGGCCGTTTAAAAAAAAAATTTGCATTGATACATGTTTCCTGGACCAGGACCCAGGTCCCCAAACACTTTTTAGGACAATAACTTGCATATTAGCCTTTAAAATTAACACTTTAGAGTTCTCCCATAGACTTTAACAGGGTGTTCCGCGGCTTTTCGAATTTGCCGTGAACACCCCTAATTGTTCGTTGTTCGCCGAAAAGGCGAACAGGCAATGTTCGAGTCGAACATAAGTTCGACTCGAACTCGAAGCTCATCCCTAGAGGTGAGTGATGTTATATTTGACCAACTTCACTGAGCATGTTATCCTGGAAGGCTATGTAAGAAAACACCAGGTTTTGCACTTACTTCCTCCAGTGGTGAGAACCAGGAAAGACATCCTACTCCAAAGAAGATAATACATAAATAATAATTATCTTCTTATTACCTGATCCACGCCGCAGGAAAGCTACTAAAAGTAGTTCCAGCTTTCACCCATCACGGCGGGCAAGTTGTGCCAACCTTCAGGTTTACCAAGGGTTTTATTAGAGAAAACCTCATACCTGGACCTGTAGAAGACTCTGCCAGAAACTTTTCGTGTCACAGATGTATTAATACACCAAAGTCTGGATCCCAGAGCCCAGACCTCCGCAGAGAGACATTACAGGCAAACCTCGTTTCTTCTTACACGAGGCCCGGGTACCAACCATCTTAGGCTTTTGATATCAGCCCAAGGAATGGATCCGGTTATAGCTCCTAGGTCTCTGCAGCCAGACCATCAAAAGAGCATTTTTCTTCTTAGCACATGTTGAACGTGACCAGCCACCTTAACACTGGTGAAAAAACTGAGGTACTGTCTATTTGGGAGGGGTTATATAGGGGAGGAACTCAATTTTAATTGGGTTTGCCAGTGTCCAATCACCTGTGGTGACTACATAACCCATTAAGTAATTAAGGCTCTGTGTCCCGTGATGTATGATCAAGAAATGTATAAATAGAGGATGGATGGGTGATTGAAAGGTCCACCCTCTCCTTTCATAAATGTTATCTAAGACACAATTGCATGAAACTGATCTTATAACTGCCATCTTTAATGTATCTCAGACAAACTGTGTTTTTAAGGGATTTTGTTACTTTAAGAAAACAAAAAGGTTTAGACTGGTATGGAGTGCGGGCAGGCCTGCACATAGCTCCAGCAGCTTTTCTTATCCTACATTGCATTTAGATGAATGCAGGGCCATTCTGACAAGGCTAAGATTGGTACTTCCCTACAGTGCTTAAATTTGCTCACGTCATCTGGTTTCCTGGACATCCCTATTGACCAATGAGCAGGGCTTTTTTTCAGGGGAACTTGTTGGAACTCAGTTCCACCACCTGTGGCTCAGACCCTTTGGTGCCTGCTCACCACAATCTCTTGTAAACACAGAAGTCTGGATTCTGTGTTTACAAGTGACAGCTCTGTATGTAATGCAATCCTGGTATTTAATAACCCTTTAGGACCCTCCTACTGTTCTTGAAATTTGATTTACCACACCCACTATTTATTTGGAGGGTATGTGTAGGGGGAGATGTTTTGTGGTTAAGTTCCAGAACCTATTATTTGAGAAAAAATTCCCTGCCAATGAGGCAATGCCAATGAGCTGATATGGAGTGTGATTTGTATAAATGTTTTAGTATTGTGTTTTGTAAAGTGGTGTTTAAGCCATTGCAGTGTTTTGGAGAAACATTTGCTCTCATGGTATGCAGCCTAAACATTTGAAAAGCCTGTGTCTTCTACACAGGAAGTCTTCCTATTGAGTATAACATGACTTGATTGGGGGCAGTGCATGGGGCTGAGGTGATTCAGAATGAGGCTTGCTGTGTGTAGATTTTCTTGGTTTATCCTAGGGATTTCACAAATTAGGAATGTTTTGTGACCATCAGCAGAGTGTTTGTGTGTAAATATGGATTCTCACTCATGTTTCTTGATCTTTTACATGGGCCTATGTGAATAAGGAAAGGGGACAGGGACACAAGTTCATCTACTACTGAGCTTTGCCTGTCATAATGCACCAGCATTTGAGCTAAGCAATAGGTTAAAGCTACTGTAGGTACTGTATATGTAGGCTTCTCTGGATGTTTGCACTTCATTCCTGTCAACTTTTCTTGTGTAATTTTCTAAAGCCAAAAATGTTTTATAGGTTTCTGTCCTCACCTTCCCTGTGTAAAGAGGAAGAGAGGGGATAAGAGATCCAGCGCCATGCACGGCTGCATCTCTTCTCCCTTCTCATCTCTTCTCCCTTCTCCCTTCAATGGCTCCTACTGCTGACTCGATCAGCAGTAGGAGCCATTGACTTCTGCTGCTGTCATTAAAATGCAGTGAATAGGAAGCGGAGGGCAGTGCTGGGTGTCTATGGAGTGTGGCTCGATAGACACATGCATCTTGGGAGTGAGCATGCATTGTGTACCCCCATAGCAAGCAGCTTGAGGTAAGTTCACCGGTGGGGGAATCCAGAAGAGGAGGTTTGGGGCCGCTCTGTGCAATACTATTGCACAGAGCAGGTGAGTATACCATGTTTATTATTTTAGTTTAAAAAAAAAAAACTTTAGTATCACATTATGTTCTGGTTTGGAAAATTATATCTGTGTTAATATTGTCATCTTTTGTTTTAGGTATATTGACAGTAAAGGCTGATCTTATGACTTGGAATGCTTTACCTGCAATGCTGTAAGAATATTAGCCAGAGCTTGGCCATAGGTGTCGTGACAGTGGACAGCCAGAGCATGAACTGGAATCTCTTTTATCACAGCTTCAAGCATTTTCTTAGTGCTACCAGGGGTTCCAACTCCAATAGTATCTCCAAGTGAAATCTCATAGCAGCCCATGCTGTACAATCGTTTTGATACCTAAGTAACATATAATAAATACATACAGCCTTAAAAATTCTTAATTTTAAACAAAGGAAGCAGTATTACTTTTTTTCCATCAATTATAGGCTAACATGAAACTTCACTATTGCAGACCTACACAACAAAGTTGACTATGTAGATATTAAGTTATTAATATTTTCTATTTTTTACTGTATAACAATAAAAAAAAAAAAGCGTCCAGTTAATCTCTGCACTAGCAATGTAGTTGCAAACCCAAAAAAATAATAATAGTAAACGTAATAGTAAAAGTTTCTTACTTCTGCCACTTTACGAGCTTCAATATTTCCTTCATAAGGACAGCCTAATGCACAAGACACATATCTGTAAATAAAAATATGCAGTGTTTAGCTGTCAGATCCTAATGTATAAACATAAGCATGATGGCCCCATATACTTCATTCTTATTACCATTCATTTGTTTGCATATTCAGTAAGCTTGGTAGGCACTATTGACAAGATTGTGTTCCGCAATTGAAATTTGATGCAGGTCTCAATATGACGTTTAATGTCAAGTATTTTGGTACATTAAAATGTTTTTCATTACAATATTTCCATTTGTTTCTGGTTGAAATGTTTATTATTGACATCCGGGTAGAACACTGAATCTTTTCTAAGAGCCTTTCCACTTCCAAAAGGCGACATTGTATAACACGTTTATTATCTATATGAAACTTTTTATCAGCTTTGTAATGTAATGCTGTCTGCTATTTCGGCATACGTGCTATAGATGATTTATAATGTAACTCATCTCCTGTTTTATTTCCAAAAGAAAAAAATATTTATAAGATGCAGTATCACAAATTATCAACAAAAACCAACACTGCTAGAAAACTGTTCAGCTATTGTAGATGGCCTAAAATGAATTCACAGGCTTTTGCATCTTTCTTTCTAATTATGTGTCCCACTTGTCATCTCTTTTAAACTAGTTTCCATAAGGACAATGCCCTTTCCAAAATAGCCCTGGAGCCCACTATAACTAAAGCAAACCAACCTGCTAGCCAGCATCCGTTTTGCAAGGTTAAGAAGAGACAATTTACAGTAATGATGTTTGCTAACAATGGTACACTTTTATACCTGAAATAGTTTCACCTGATTGGTTAATTTGGTTTGTCCCTAATTTATTATATGTCATTATACAGCACCATCAATGTTAACAGTGCTTTACATATATTGAACATTTACTTCAGTCCCTGCCCTCAAGTAGCTTACAATCTAAGGTCCCTCATGCATGCACACAGAAGACAATTAACTTATCAGCATGTAATTGGAATGTGGGAGGAAAGTGCATGGAATAATGCAAACTCCATGCAGATGGTGTGCTGATTGGGATTAGAACCAAGGGCCCTTTTGTTATAAGATGAAAGTGCTAACCACTAAAGCAGGGTACACACTACAAGTTTTCTTTTTGTGCAATCCAGCGGGTTGCATGAAAACTAACTGTCAGGTTCGGTTGGAGACACTGTGCTAACCATCGATCTCCACCGCTGAGCTGTTATGTTCTGACAGGGGGGCTCCCGTGGTGCCCCTGCCAGATCACTCCGATCTGTTGTTGGCTGAGAGCGTGATCAGGAGTCGGTTGGCTGCTGGTTTTTCACGGCCAGCTTCTGTCAGACAGACCGAAATACACATAGGTCCCCCCAATATCCAAACCAGACCCCTAACTGAGCACACAACCTGGCAGGCCGCAGGGAAAGAGGGGGGACCAGAGAGCGCCCCCATCCTGAACCGTACCAGGCCACACGCCTTCAACATGGGGAGGGCAACTCCAAAGTACCCTCCCCATGTTGAGAGTATGTGGCCTGGTACGGTTCAGCAGGGGAGATGCTCTCTAATCTCTTTTCCTGCGGCCAGCCAGGTTGTGTGCTCAGATAAGGGTCTGGTATGGATATGTTCGGCTAATTCTTAATTCACTTGGCTGAAAAAAAACAATCAGGTGTTTTATCCTATTGCCCTGTACACATGATCGGAATTTCCATCGGGATAAACTCCAGCGGATTTTTCTGACGGAATTCCGTTCAAGCTGTCTTGCATACATGTCACACCAAAGTCCAAAATGCGGTGATGTACAACACTACGACAAGCCGAGAAAAATTAAGTTCAATGCTTCCGAGCATGCGTCGCCTTGATTCTGAGCATGCGTGTTTTTTTCTCCGTCAGAGTTCCATACAGACGAATGGAATTTCCGATAGAATTTTTTTTCATCGGAAAAAAAGAGAACATGTTCTCTTTCTAAGTCCATCTGACTTTTTCCATCGGAAATTCCGATCGTGTGTACAAGGCATTAGTCAATTGAAGCATGTTTCAGTTGGTTTTTCCAAAAGACTCTATATTTGTTTATTATAGGTATTTATATAGCACTGGCAATTTACCTAGAACTTCATATATATATTGTACATTTACATCAGTCCCTGCCCTCAAGGAGCTTACAATCTAAGGTCTCTAACTGGAAAAGAGAGGTACACACACCATAGAGTTGAGGAAAAACAAACAATTTATTGTCTTCACAGTCAGAAGAGCAGTACAGGACAAAATGTAGATGCGTTTCACACTCAGATCACGTGCTTATTTATAACAAGGGAAGAATCAAGAGCAAGCTATTTCAATATACAACCACACAGCTGCACACATGTGTCAATCTATACTCTTAACCCCCTACTGCCGACCATCTTAACAAAATTATTTCAAATCATTAATTGATAGAGAAACATTACCAGAAATCATGTCCTATACAAGGATTATTCTAAATAAATATAAGAAAATAATTAGTTTTTCACAAAATAGGAAAAATAAAAAAAATTGCAAATAAAAAAAATGAGAAAAAATATTCACTTATAAAGTGAAAATAAATGAAGAATATATAAGAATACAGATATATCTATAATTTATATTCTTATATATAGTATTCTTATTTTTTTTTTTCATTTACTTTATAGCCTGTGGTAAATGTAAAGTATGTGGTCATGCTAGAAACAATTTCAGGAGGCATTCCGCTTTTTATTCAGCGATAAGGCCCCTTTCACACTTGGGCGTTTTTCGAGCGTTATTCAAGCAAAGCCTCACCTGCAATCCCAATGTGCTGGTAAAGCACTGCTAAGACCCTTACGTTTTAGGGCGTTTTTGCAGTGCCTCAGTGTGAAAGGGTAAGGCGTTTTTTTAACGCTTTCAATTCATTTCAATAGAGAGGAGCGTTTTTGGAGTGTTTTTTTGCACCCAAAAGCTGCTCCAAAGATGCTGCTTGCAGGACTTTTCTCAACTCACTGCCACTGGAATGCCTCAGTGTGAAAGGGTAAGGCCCCTTTCACACTGGAACGGGGGGCGCGGTGGCGGTATAGCGCCGCTAAAAATAGCGGCGCTATACTGTCGGATTTGCAATGGGATTCGGCCGATAGCGGTGCAGTATTAACCCCCGCTAGCGGCCGATAAAGGGTTAATAACGCCCGCAATCCGCCTCTGCAGAGGCACATTGCGGGCGGTATTACCACGGTTTCCCATTGTTTTAAATGAGAAGGAGCAGTATACATACCGCTCCTCTCACCGCTCCAAAGATTCTGCTTGCAGGAGATTTTTTTCTCTCCTGCCAGCGCATCGCCTCAGTGTGAAAGCCCTCTGGCTTTCACATTGAGGTTGCTGGGCAGGAGTTTTTCAGGCGGTATAGCAGCACTATTTTTAGCGCTGTACCGCCTGAAAAACTCCTCAGTGTGAAAGGGGTCTCAGGCGTTTTTACAGCGCTTTCAATTCATTTCAATGGAGAGGGGCGTTTTTGGAGCGTTTTTTTCAGTGCCCAAAAGCTGCTCCAAAGATGCTGCTTGCAGGACTCAGTGTGAAAGGGTCCATTGAGATGCATGAAGAGTGTTTTATGAGTGTTTTAATAGCGCTATTTTTAACGCTAAAATGCTGTAAAAATGCTTCAGTGTGAAAGGGGTCTAACAGGATGTGACTATGAGATAACATCTCATTACCTGTAATTACCACATTGTATATGTACTGGTTTGCCCTGCAGACTAATGTATATAAGACAGACTAAATGCATTCTTAAAAAGAGAATTAGGGAGCATGTGCAAAATATCCTTAAGGCATATAGGTAGCATAGTGTTTCAGAGTATTACTGTTTAGGCGGTTCCATGCAAGATATCCATCCTCACTACAATTGGGGTGTGGAGAGGGTACTCCCAGCTTGGTTTAAATAGTCAGGGTTCTTTCTTGGAGAGAGATAACATGGATTTATACTTTAAATATTATGTTTCCTGAAGGCTTAAACATTGAACATCAACTGTTTTATTAGTGATTACTAAATGATGTGACAAAATGGGTTAATGTGTAGCTTTAATATTATAATTTTCTATATTAAGTTGTTAAAGGAGTTGTAAAGGTTCGTTTTTATTTTCTAAATAGGTTCCTTCAAGCTAGTGCATTGTTGGGTCACTTACCTTTTCCTTCGATTTCCCTTCTAAATGTTTTTTTTCTTTGCTTTCTTTGTCTAAATTTCTCACTTCCTGTTCCTCCTCAGTAAGCTATTCAGTGAGCTGTTCTGGCTGACTAACCACCGCTCCAATGATGGTGGCAAGTTTACTGAGGAGATACAGGAAATTCAAACAAAGAAAAAAAAAATATTTAGAAGGGAAATCGAAGGAAAAGGTAAGTGAACCAGCAATGCACTAGCTTAAAGGAACCTACCATAATTAGAAAAAAAAAAAAAAACCTTTAGAAGCCCCTTTGATGGTTTTAAAAATTAAAAATAATTTACAATTGTATGTTCGTTTAATATCAGTCCTCCTCCAAATTTATCGATAAGATGGATATGCCAATCAAGAGAGTTTTTTTTTTTATTTCTAATGATTTGGCTAATATTCCAATATAAGTGTTAATTCGTTTTTGACTTGTCAAGGGTTAAATGTACAGACAAATATTCCACTGACAGCTAATTGTCAGTGGAATAGGCATAATAACTGATAACATTAAGCAGTTTAAACAAAATATTTTTTTATGTTTTAGCCCCAAAAAAATCAAATCGCCAATTGTGTTTTGCCTATGGTGAAAGAAGGGTTAACTGCACATATGGATATTTTGATGTCAGCAGGTTTAACGCGATTTCGTAACCAGACATATTGGTTTATAAGGTGTTAAAATGAGGAGGAGATGGATATTTAAAATCCATTGCCGAGCCATCCAGCCACCCCCTATGATAAAGTTGGATGTGACGAAATGCGGCGACCTGTGGCTATGCGGCAATCAGATATGATGTCAGGACGTTGAGTTAGGAAGTGATAGTGGCCGCTTTGATCCATAATGGATGTGAGGCACTGTAACACCTGACAGTGATTTTAATATAGGCGTGTTTGTGTCAGGGAAGAAACTGGAGAAGAACTGGCAGATATGCCAATATCCGTTATGGCCGCGCTAATCCGCGCATGCGCATTAGCAATCAGCGAATGCACATTAGCAATGGCTATCATTTGTACACAAACATGATAATTGCCAGTGATTTGCTGGCCTATTTAAGGCCAGCAAAACATAAGGCTCGTGCCTGCGGGACCTGTGGTCTCGATGTCTGCCAGTGTCCCGTGATCGTGTCATGGAGCGGCTGAACGGAGAGATGCCTATATAAACAAGGCATTTCCCTGTTCTGCCCAGTGACAGGACAGTGATCTACTGCTCCCTATCATTGGGAGCAGTGATCATTGTCGTGTCACACATTGCCCAGCCCCCTCAGAGTTAGAATCACTCCCTAGGACACACTTAACCCCTTCATTTCCCCCTAGTGTTTAACCCCCTTCCCTACCAGTGTCATTTACACAGTAATCAGTGCATTTTTATAGCACTGATTGCTGTAAAAATGACAATGGTCCCAAAATAGTGTCAAAAGTGTCTGCCATAATGTCGCAGTCTCGATAAAAATCGCTGATCGCCGCCATTACTAATAAAAAAAAAATAATATAAATGCTATAAACCTATCCCCTATATTGTAGACACTATAACTTTTGGGCAAACCAATTAATATATGCTTATTGCGATTTTTTTTTTTTTTACCCAAAATATGTAGAAGAATAAATATCGGCCCAAACTGAGAAAGAAATTAGTTTTTTTATATATTTTTGGGGGATATTTATTATAGCAAAAATTAAAAAATATTGATTTTTTTTAAAAATTGTCACTCTTTTTTTGTTTATAGCGCAAAAAAATTAAAACCGCAGAGGTGATCAAATACCACCAATTTGTGGGGAAAAAAAGGACGTCGATTTTGTTTGGGTGCAACATTGCATGACCACGCAATTGTCAGTTAAATCAACGCAGTGCCGAGTCGCAAAAAGTGCTCTAGTCAGGAAGGGGGTAAATTCTTCCGGGGCTGAAGTGGTTAAACAAAAATGGGTACCTTAAGGTTTTACACTATTGGAGGCGTTTTTTCTATTTCCTCTACATGTGGTTATCCATATGAGATCTGGATGGAAATTGGAACTCTAAAGCCCCATACACACTATCAGTTTTCCTGCAGGTTTTTCTCTTCAGGTTTACCAAAACAAAATTGAAACTCTTATGCCGCGTACACGCAACCATTTTTAATGGTCTAGAAAAACAATGTTTTTTTTTCAACCCGATTCTTGTCAAGCCTGCCTTGCCTACACACAATCATGAAAAAAATGCTCTAGCAAAGTGCGGTGACGCACAACACGTACAACGGCATTATAAAGGGGAAGTTCCATTCGGATGGCGCCACCCTTGGCTTTTGCTGATTTTGTGTTAGTAAAAGTTTGGTGAAAGACGATTCACGCTTTTCAGTCTACATGCTTTTCAGTCTGTTACAGCGCGACGAATGTGCTATCTCCATTACGAACGCTAGTTTTACTAGAACGAGCGCTCCCGTCTCAAAACTTGCTTCTGAGCATTCATGTTTTTTTCACGTCGTTAAAGCCTACACACGACCTTTTTTCACGATGTGAAAAATGACAACGTGAAAAATGACGTGAAAAAATAGAGTATGTGCTAAATTTTTAATGCCCATTTTTCACGTCATGAAAAATGCTCTGGAGCCCACACACAATCGTTTTTAATGACAAACGGTCGTGTGTACACGGCATTAAGGTTTCACCTCATATTAGATGGTTTTGGTAAACCTGAAGAGAAAAACCTGTAGGAAAACTGATGGTGTGTATGGGGCTTATGGCATTTCTTATATAAAAATATAAGCATTTTTTTGCTAGTCATGAGAATTAATGGCAATACCATCTTATGAGTGTTATTCTAAGGCCCTGTACACACGATCGGACCAAACCGATGAAAACAGACTGAAGTTCAGTTTCATCGGTCCAAACCGACCGTGTGTGGGCCCCATTGGTCAGTTATTCTTCGGTCCAAAAATTTTGAACTTTAAAAGCTTTAAAATTCAACCGATGGACGCCTAACCGATAGGTCAAAACCGATGGTTAGTACGCAAAAGCATCGGTTCCAAACCCGCGCATGCTCAGAATCAAGTCGACGAATGCTTGGAAGCATTTAACTTCATTTTTCTCTGCACGTTGTTGTGTTTTACGTCACCGCGTTGGACTCGATCGGTTTTTGAACTGATGGTGTGTAGGCACATCAGACCATCAGTCTGCTTTATCGGTTAACCGATGAAAACGGTCCTTTGGACCGTTCTCATCGGATGGACCGACCGTGTGTATGCGGCCTTAAAGGAGAGGAACCTGCACAAACACTGTGGTGGTGGATATGTGGTGTACGATTTCAAAGTCAAAAGAAGTGAAACATTATTTTATCACACCTTTATGGACTTTGGGCCAGATTCACGTAGCCCGGGCGCAGCGTAACGTAACCGATTTAGGTTACACCGCCGCAAATTTTCTGTCTAAGTGCCCGATCCACAAAGCACTTACCTGGAAATTTGCTGCGGTGTATCCTAAATCCGCCCGGCGCAAGGCGGGCCAATTCAAATGGGGCGGGTACCATTTAAATTAGGCCGGCTCTTGCGCCGAACGTACTGCGCATGCTCCCGACGCAAATTTCCCGGCGTGCTTTGCGCAAAATTATGACGCGCCGACGTTTTGTGAATCGCGACGTGAAAAAAAGACTTGCGCCGGGAATTTTTTTTTAAAAAAAAAAATTCAAAAGCGACGCGGGAAAGACGGGGATATACTTTTACATGGTGTAGTAAGTTTACACTTTGTAAAAGGTGCTCTATCTTTGCGACGGCAAACTAACACTTGCGGCGACGTAACGATGGGAAAAAGTTTCGTGGATCGCCGTAACTGCTAATTTGCATACCCGACGCTGGTTTACGACGCAAACTCCCCCCAGCGGCGGTCGTGGTACTGCATCCTAAGATCCGACAGTGTAAAACTATTACACCTGTCGGATCTTAGGGATATCTATGCGTAACTGATTCTATGAATCAGTCGCATAGATAGAAACAGGGATACGACGGCATATCAGCAGATACGCCGTCGTATCCCTTTTGTGAATCTGGCCCATTATTTTTTTATTTTGAATTTACTTTTTTTAAACTTACTCAGAGAATATTTCTGATTTTTGTTTTATTTGTGTGCTACTGTGGAGTATTATTTGATTATTACTTGTAACCACTTCAACACCGGAAGAATTCACCCTCCTTAATGACCAGGCCATTTTTTTGCAATAGGGCACTGCTTCACTTTAACTGACAATTGTGTGGTCGCGTGATGCTGTACCCAAACAAATATTACTTTTTTTTTTACCCACGAATAGATCTTTAGTTTGGTGGTATTTGATCACCTCTGCAGATTTTATTTTTTGCGCTATAAACAAAAAAGACCAACAATTTAAAAAAAAAATGTCATCAGTTTAGGCCAATATATATTAGTTTACTGTACACATTCTTGGTAAAAAAATTGCAATAGGTGTAAATTGATTGGTTTGTGCAAACATTTTCACATTTATAAACTACGGGATAAATTAGGGGCCTTTTATTTTATTTTTTAGCAGGACTGAGACATTGCGGAGGACGAATCAGACCCCAAATTACACTTTTTGGGGACCAGTGACATTATGTCATTGATCAGAGCTATAAAAATGCCCTGATGAATATAAAAATTACACTGGCAGGGAAGGGGTTAACACTATGGGGGCGATCAAAGGGTTAAGTGTGTTCCCTGGGTGTGTTCTAACTGTTGGGGGGGTGGGAATACTGAAACATGACATAGATCATTGTTCCCGATTACTGGGAACAGTAGATTTGTCGTGTCATCTGGCAGAATTGCCTTGTATACATAGGCAATTCCCCATTCACCGGTGGACACCGAGTCCCACGCCCGCAATCTTCCTGGCACGGACCGACGTAAAGGTCATTGGTTCCTGCAGGAGAGACGACCTGCTGCAGTATGTCTGCATGAGCTGGTCAACTAGTGGTTAATGATTCACGTTAGTACCAATACCAGAATATTAGTACCAATTCTTGTTCATATTTCTACTAGTGTATGCCCAGCTTAATTTAAAGAAGAGTTTTGCCTATACATACACATATTCAATTAACAGTTACACTCTAGTTAACCAATTCCATAGGGGATTATATCGTGACCAGACTGAGACTAAACACTAGTCATGCAAGTTTAAAGCTATGAATATGTGCCCATATAATGAAATATGGTAGGCATGGTGAAATGATAGACATGTGTTTTCAGAATATGTTTTATAAACATTTCCCATAAATGACTCCTCTTTATTCCTACATTTTCAGCAAAACCAAGGACAGTATAAAAGAGCAGATGGCCCACATGGTGAAAACGTGTTGTTTTTTAAAAGGCCTCAGAAACATATTGTATACAATAGTAAGAATACAGATTAAAGACCTGGACTTGCTCCAGAAAGTGTAAACAGCCCTTTATCCTTAATAGCGGGACACACAGAGCGTGAGCTCGAAAGTATGAGTTATGAGACACAAAACACGTACATTTTAAAAATAGAAAAAGTGGCCACAACTAGTTGGAGATTAAAATAAATGTTATATAGATGCTCATATGTATGTAATTGTGAAATACAGAAGGAATGTATTGCAATATGACAC
The DNA here is from genome assembly GCF_905171775.1 of Rana temporaria. Taxonomy (NCBI): domain Eukaryota; kingdom Metazoa; phylum Chordata; class Amphibia; order Anura; family Ranidae; genus Rana; species Rana temporaria. Next base: position 216,873,496 of record NC_053492.1, read on the forward strand.
AGAAAAATATTAACTTCATATATTAAGAAAAATATAAGCAAATTTTTGATTTCCAAAATATTAACTTCATATATTAAGAAAAATGTAAGCGAACTTTTGATTTCCAAAATATTAACTTCATATATTAAGAAAAATGTAAGCGAACTTTTGATTTCCATGTGTATTAATGTCAGCCTTCCTGTAGATGTCACTCTAGTGCTTAGCAATAAATGTCTATAGAATTATCAATATGGTGTTAATAGCTAAAATTTGCAGCAGTGTGCCATACTTTTATGTCAATAAACCTTTAACTACAGTATATAAGTCACTTGTACTGCTTTCTCCAAATTACAGATACAGATGATTTTAGTCTTTCAAAATTTAAAAATACAAGTGAGAATTTTAAATAAAGTTCTTTCTATTAGATAATGAGTTCTAAGAGAATTATGAACAAATACGTACTAAGGTCCCCTTTACGAAAGAACATATTTGCTGGTTAGACACTACATTTTCTACTTGTCTTTACTATCCTGTTGTGAGTCAAGTAATGCTCCGTACACACGATCAGAATTTCCGATGGAAAAAGTTCGCCAGACTTTCCGACCGTGTGTATGCCCCATCTGACTTTTTTCATCAGAAATTCCGAGGAATTCCGTCGGAGTTTAGATAGAGAACATGTTCTCTTTTACTCCGATGGAATTCTGTCGGAATTCCGATGTGATTTTGGTCGGTCAAAAGTCCGACCGTGTGTACGGGGCTTAAGTTTCTCCTCTGCAATCCCAAAAAAGGAAGTCAGGAGACGCCTGAAAAAATGTAAGAAGTCGTAGCAGATATTCCTCTGGAATTGACACCCTTAAACATTAGAATATTGCTGTAAAGTTAAAGTTGGCAAATAATTGCAGTGAATTAAACTGTCTATGGAAATCTACCATAAACGTTTTTTACCAATTCCAGGTTTAAAGAAACCCTTTGTTAAAAACTAGGGTGTAAATGTCACCCAGATCATCTTTACTGCAGTTCCAATAAATTGCATTAAAACGAAGAAGTCTAAGGCTTCATTTACATTAGCACATATCCAATGTAGCACAATTTCCAATGCGAGCATGACTTTAATGTGACTTTTGGTGTGATTTTGATTCGACTCTACATCCTATGGATCAAAGTTGCATCAAAAGTCGCACCAAGGTAGTGTATGTAATTTTTCAAAGTCGCACATATTTGAACGGGTACCATTGAAAAGAACGGGATGCAACTTGTCATGCAACTTTGATGTCCAAAGTTGCATGACCCATCGCATAAATGTGAATGGAGCCTTAGAAATACTGTGATCAGATTGCCATAGTTAAAGTTGATGGAAGGCCCTTAAATTGCTTCAAAGTTGAAAAGTTTAACCCTCTCCCAGTGTCCCACCTTCTAGTGTATAGTAAGCTGGCACAGTTCAAGATCTGATGAGTGTAAAGGGCATGGCATATGGTCTGATGTGTGTAGATGAAACAGTATAGGGATTTATGAGGGTGGAAAGCACACTACTAGGTCTGATGAGGGTAAAGGGCACAGCACAGGGTCTGATGTGGGCAGAGGGCACATTACAGACACAGTTTATGGCAAGCAGGCACATTACAGGGTTAATGTGGGTAAAGGACATATTACAGGGTCTGATAAGGGTGGAGGGCTTAGTACAGGTTCCTACAAGGGCAGAATGTACAATAAAAGAGTCTTATACGGACAGAGGGTACAGTACAGGGTATGATAAGGTTAGAGGGCTTAGTACAGGTTCTTACAAGGGCAGAGAGAGAGAGAGAGAGAGAGAGAGAGAGAGAGAGAGAGACTTGTAAAGTGCAACACATGAGAAACTGAATCGCCTCTGGGCGCTGTTACTGGGCGCTGCACAATACAAGAATCGTATAGGGGCAGAGGGCACAGTACAGGGTCTGATAACGTTGGAAGGCTTAGTACAGGTTCTTACAAAGGCAGAGTGCACAATACAAGAATCTTATACGGGCAAAGGGCACAGTCCAGGGTCTGATAAGGGTAGAGAGCACAATACCGGTACATATACCGGTACAGTGTATGACTAGCTGGCACAGCACAGGGTCTTATAAGTGTTGAAGGCACATTACAGGTACAGTGCATGGTAAGTCGGTACAGTAAAGGTTCTGATTAAGGTAGAAGGACAATGAAGATAAAGTTTATACTACATTGGTACAGTAGAGGGTATGATGAGGACACAGTACAGGTACAATAAATAGTAAGCTAGTGATGTACAGAGTATAAGGATCTGTCTATTAAATTCTTAATAGTCTTAACTTAGAGGCCCACGTTGGTTCTGTTTTCTCTTTAGAGTACAAGAAGGATTGGGCATAATGCAAGGACAGTCTATAGTAAGCTTGCACAGTACAGGTACATTATATGGTAAGTTGTCATGGACAATAGAGGGTATAATGAGGCTAGATGAGTCAGCAGGACAGGAAGGCATGGATGACAGGCAGGGAAGATGTTACTATTCCAGGCTGATGAGGCAGCACACACAGCCATCCCTCCAATGCACACACTGATCTTGACCAGGATCAACAATGCCACCAGATATGGCATTTGTGCCATGCACCCTTTCCAGCTCGTTACCTGGAAGCCCCCATGGTTCCTGTTCCTTCTACTTCCCAGTCTTTATGGTAGACTGCTGCCACTGGCACACAGCCCATGTCCCTGATCTTTCCTGCAATTCTCCAGAGTAAAGCCCTAAAGCCTTTGGTGACCTCATAAAAGAGCACTCTAGCAATGAGAAGGAAAGCATAAGCAGATGAGGGGTGTGCACCTAGGGACCATGTCTGCATTCTGCAAATTACTTGAACCTGTACCTACCCAGTGGGGCCTGCGCCCAGTACGGGGGGGGCTACCTATACCCCCCTATCAGCAACCCAAAGGCAAATAGGTTGTTCACTTTTCAAGGGAATTTTCCCTTAGCTTAAGAAATTGAGGTGAAACTTCACTGACTTACATCACCCAACCTTGAACACGAATGAGTATTTTTTGCAAAGTGACATTTTCCCACATTCACTAGGCTTAGGGTAAATTCTCAAGCAAAGTGAAAAGTAATTTGCAAAGAGAACAACCTATTTACTTTCAACCCCAATTCGTCACTAACCTAGGCAGCCAGGGAAGTCAAATGTTCCCATATTCATGCTCTAAATCAATGATTCATGAAGCAGAAGTAAAGAAAAAGAAACGAATCACGAAAAAAAAAAAAAAACAGAATTGACAGTTTACTTTGTGAAATACTCACATAATAACACCAATTATGTGAACATTGCCATTGTGTGTTTTAGACTCGCTTTGGACTTGAAAATATACATAGACAAAGGGAAAATATAGCATACTGTAAGGTAAAGTATTAATGCAAACGGGCCTGTCCTGAAAACAATTGATTTTCTCCTACCTATCCTTTGGAAAGTTCACCAACATGACAATGCTTCTTGTGTGAACAATACCTACAATAGTCAGAAAAATCTGTTGATAAAACAGTGGAAAGGTCATTCTCACCTGCCAGAAACTTTACATAATAAGTTTCTATACTGAAATGAATGTTCAGCAGGGAGCTTGCATTATATGTATTATACTTTAGAACACCTGGGGGCCCTGAAAGCTAGGGTACTCAATTATGAAAATATTAACCACTTGCCGACCACCGCACAACGATATACATCGACAGAATGGCACGGGCAGGCAGATGGGTGTACCTGTATGTCCCTTCCTTCCAGCGGGCAGGGGGCCCGATCGCCTTTTCCTGACGAGAAAAATGGTTGTGTGTACGAGGCATTAGAAATGTTTAGTAATGGCAATCTACAGACAGATAAAACTGCAGGCTAATTGCCCAAGTAAAAGTATTTATTCAAATAATGAGTGTAAGAATAGCTGCATGCTGATGTGATTTTTAGGGAAAGAGGGAAAAGGTCCACTTTAACACACATGACATGAGAAAAGTAAGTATCCAGTATTTTGTTTTACAGCCTTGTTTTAGCCTACTTTAGACCAATTTTGTGGTGTCCTCCCAGTTAGGCTGTTAGGTAAATTTCATTGTTGGCTCCACTGTAGAGAGTGGAGTGGTTGTTGATTGTTTTGATCTGCTCAGGGTTCCTGAGCTGAGAGAGCTGAACATTTGCCTATGGAAGAAGCTTGCAGAGCAAACTGGAGAGATATACAAACTATCAGCTGAATATTTATCATACCATAACCAATCCCTGGGCATCCAGAAGGTGACTGGGGAGGTGATAAATAGACAGGAGTCCAAAGCAGATTCTTCTTTGCTCGCCATGCAGGTTCAATACTCCAGGGGCTGGAAGGACTCCAAAAACAAGAGACTATTGTTTGGGCCTCAGCATTTCTGTGTTAAGGGCCTGAGGAAGAAAGCTGAAAAATGGGAAATCTGCTGTAGGACACGGTTTCATAGTCCAGGTCTGAAGGAGGACTCTGCCATTTTTTCCTCATTAAGGATATACCCATGGAGGCTGTGTGGCAGACAGCTTTTGGGACACTGTGAGCAAAGACCTTACTGGGGACTGATAGTTGTGTAGAAGTGAAATGAAACCAGCTGCTAATGGCTGCTCCATGGTCTACAACAGTGGGGCCTTAGATATGATGACCATCCCCAGCTACTGCCAGAGAAGCTGCTACTGATAGACTAGGGAGAAGATTGTACCTTTGTTGTTTTTTCTATTTGTGTTGGAGTTTCTTATGATCCTAAACTACTCTCCTGTTGGTTCCTTAGCAACAAATACTAAAATAAATCCCCCCAGACTAGTGACTGAAAAGTAATTTGCAAAGTGAACAGCCTATTTACTGTCAACCCCGATGAGTCACTGTCCTGGAACAAGTATGCTGCCGGGAAAGTCAAAGGTCCCCTTTTGCACATTAAAAATCTGTGATTTATGAAGCAATGGCGAAGAAAACAGGGTTATAAAAAAAACTGAAAAAAAATGTTTAGTTTCAAAAAGACTTTCAAAATAACACCAATTATGTGAATATTGCCATTGTGTGTTATAGACTCTTTTTGGACTTGAATTAAAAATATGCACAGACAAAGGGAAAATACAGCATGCTGCTACCTCAAGGTAAAGTATTATTGCAAATGGGCTTTTTTGAAAACAATTGATTTTCTCCTACCTATGCTTTGGAAAGTTCACCAACATGACAATGCTTCTTGTGTGAACGATACCTACAAAAGTCAGAAAAAAAATTCTTTTCTGAACCCCTACTAAAGTTAGATGAATCAACTGCTAGAACAGTGGAAAACTGTATTTTGAATAATGATGGCAAGAACACCATCACCTGTCAGAACTTTATACAAAAAGCTGCTATACTGAAATTAATGTAGACATGTACAGCAAGGAGCTTGAAGTATACATAGTTACATAGTTAGTCAGGTTGAAAAAAAGCCCATCTAGTTCAAGCAATAATAAAAAAAACAACCATACAATCCCATATACATAATCCTATAGTTGATCCAGAGGAAGGCAAAAAAAAACCAGCAAAGCATGATCCAATTTTCTACAGCAGGGGAAGAAATTCCTCCCTGATCCCCTGAGAGGCAATCCAATATTCCAGTTATATTATGTACATTTAGGAAGGAATCCAGGCCTTTTTTAAAGTTATCTACTGAGCTGGCCATGAAAGAAAGAAAGTTACCGCTCCAGGTGGATTGTGTTAGGATGATCAGTATGGTCTCAGGAAATCAAGGGTGCTGGCAATGCACAAGGCAACAATGGCCATGATTAAGCACTTTTTTTAAGTGCATTTTTCCTTTTTTAAATAAAGACAACTATCAAGGTTTTTTGGAGTGTGGCAGTTGGTTTGTAAGTTTGAGACATCCTGTAAGGATGTTATTCCACTGCATAGCTTAGTGTCATCGGCAAAGATTGAAATGGTACTTCTAATCCCAGACCCAATATCATTTATGAAGATATTAAAAAGGTAAGGGTCCCAACACTGAACCTTGGGGTACACCACTGAAAACCTTAGACCATTCAAAGTAAGAACCATTTACCTCTATTCTTTGAATTCTGTATTTTAGCCAGTTTTCTATCCATTTACAAACTGATCTTTCCAAGCCTGTAGACTTTACATTACACATTAGTTGTGTGGGGTGTTAAATGCTTTTGCAAAATCCAAATATACTACACCCACAGCCACCCCTCTGTCCAAGGTCTTAATAAAAAGAAATCAGATTTGTCTGACAACTTCTGTCTTTCATGAATCCATGCTGTCTGTTGCTTAAAATATTTTTTCAAGCAAGAACTCACTATGTGGTCTTTTATTAAACTCTCCAGTATCTTCCCGACTATATAAGTTAAACTAACAGGTCTATATTTACTTGGTAAAGACTTTCAAAGTTTTTAAATATAGGCACTATATTGGCCCTACACTAATTCAGTGGTATTATTCCAGTCATTAAAGAGTCCCTAAAAATTAGAAACAATGGCTTTAAAATTACAAAGATCAATTCTTTTAGGACATGAGGGTGGATGCCATCTGATCCAGGTGCTTTATCCACCTTTATTCTGTATAATAATTTCTGGACCATATCACTTTTGAGCCATTGTGGATCATTTGGGGCTGTGTCAATAAAATCCCCATTATAGTCATGAGCTTCCCCATGCTCCTTTGTATACACAGAGCTGAAGAAAGTATTTAATACATTTTCCTTCTCTTTGTCCCCAGTCACCCACTCCAGATTGTTTTGTAAAGGGCCTACATGCTCAGACCTGACTGTCGGTTAGATGCCAGCTAGCTCTTCAAGTTATTTAAACTGCATGGATCAGATCTTATGTGCCCTTTCCTTAGTCAACATATCTGGACTCTCTCTGCTGTGTTTTCCTGTGAAAAATAGTATTTTCTGGTTCCCGATCCTGTCTGCTGAACCTGACTTAGCTGATCTCTGGACTCCTGTTTCTCTGACTTGTTTTGACTACCCGTCCTGGTTACCAAACTCTGGCTATGTTTTGACTATGTTTGCTCTGTTTATACCATTTTACCATTTTATTAAATAGTTAGGGGGTAATCCACAAAGATCCGGCGTAACTTAATTTTTCCTATTTAAGTTACACTGCCTTAAAATTTCTACCTAAGTGCCCGATCCACAAAGCACTTACCTAGAAATTTTTGGCTGTGTAACTTAAATTCCTCTTTTCATGGGGGCGATTCCCATTTAAATTAGGCGCGCTCCCGCGCCGGCCGTACTGCGCATGCTCGTGATGTCATTTTCCCAACGTGCATAGCGCGAAATTACATTACGCCGAGCTTTGTGGATTGCGACGGGTCAATAAAGTTGCGTCGGGAAAAAAAAAGATACAGCGCGAAAAAAATAATTCAAAACAAAAAAAAAATTGTGGCGCTGGACAGAAGGGTCTGCTTTTACATGGTGTAAACAGTTTACACTTTGTAAAAGCAGCCCTAATTTTGCGTTTGCAAACTAAAACTTACGGAGAAAAAACGAAGCTGAAAAGCTTCGTGGATCTCCGTAAGTGCTAATTTGCATACCCGAGGCGGCATTTCAACACGAAATGCCCCCAGCGGCGGATGCGGTACTGCATCCTAAGATCCGGCAGTGTAAGTCCCTTACACATGCCGGATCTTCTGCCTAACTATGGAAAACTGATTCTGTGGATCAGTTCCATAGTTAGAAACAGGGATACGACGGCGCAACAGCAGTTACGCCGGCGTATCCCTTTTGAGGATCTGGCCCATGGTTCCTGACACTGACCTTTTTACTATTAATATATTTGAAGTTTTTTTGGTGTTTTGTCCTTCTATCTTTTGCAATCTGTTGTTTGGTATTTATAATGAGTCATATATGTTATAAAACACTTGAGACCCCTGAAAACCATGGTGCTGTATTATACATAGATCAACCAATTCTTGTGAGTGAGAGCTTAGGACTGATTCTTCCTACTTACCACACCTCAATATTGCCCAGTAATGCTACATATTATAGTTATGGTGCCAGGCTGAGCTCAAGCTGTCAATCACTGGAGTTATTCACAATCTGGAAAATATTGTGCCCCAGGGCTCCTGGGGTTCTCCAAAAAGTAAGTGATCTTTTATGGATGCACATCTGGGTGCCTGCTATACATACAGTATCTGGTGACAGTTTATAATGTTTAAGAGAGGGGTCTAAACGAAACTAAAGCCAGCTTGTTAAAAAGTTGTTGTATACTTTGCTTTCAGGCAGCCTTATTTTGCTTCTCTATTCTTCTCAGTGTGGCCATTTTAGATTAATCAATCTCTCCTTAATTTCAGGAACTTGTGCCTGCCTCCTGGAACATGTGACATTGCATCATCTGAGTGGGAGGGCACAAGTTATGTAAACTTCCCATGATGGTTCTGTAAGACCAGGATTACATCTCCAGTACCTCAATCAGTCAGGCAATGGAAAAATGATTTTAAAAGCAAAAGTAAAAGATATTTGTTCAAATAATGAATGTAGGAACTTTTCATATCAGTATGCAGAGCTGCATGTCGAGGGTGATTTTTTAGGGAAAGAAGGAAAAAGTCTGCTTTAACATGAGGAAAGTAAGTTTTCAGCAATTTTTTTACTTTTTTCATTTTACTTTAGAACCCATAGTGGAAGGATCACTTTTTCATAGTTAAAAAAAGATTAATACAGTATATACATACCCACGTACAGGAATGTTTATGCCATATGCTGATTGTATGACTTCTTCAAACCTTGACATACTTTCTTCAATGGAGCAGTTTACGTTCTTCTTACTAAATGTCTCAGAAGCTGCACCAAACACAGACACCTCTTTAGCCCCTGCTGCAATCTGAGAAGGGACATCAAAATTTAAAACACATTTTCAAATATTCTCCATTTGAAATGTTTAACAATTCAGCTTTAATTACCAAGTCAAAGGAAAAAGAAACACATTGATGTGAGCTAAGCCACATTATGACATTTCAGGCTCTGGTACTATTGTGTCAATTTGGTTCAGGAAAATGTATTAATGTTGATTTATTATAATCGATGGGTGATGCAACATGTCAGTGACCGCATTCAAAATTTCAATTCAACTTTTTATGTGTTATAAACTGGTAATCTGCAATAAATGTTTTTCGTGTTATAAAGAGTTTTTTATTCCTCCCAATCCAAGTAAAAGGTAAATTTGTGGTGCAGTAAACATCCTTAGAACACTGAAATACACAAAATCATACACAAAAAAAACCACACATACACATGTTTTATCATTTGTTGTTTGGCAGGAATTTAGACAGTGAAGTATGGTTCACGTTAAATAAGAAAAGCAAAAAAAACAAGTGAATATTTCACTGCTGGACCAAGTAGCTTCTCTTCTCAAAAAAAAGATTCAGTCTGTTTTGAAAATATATATATATTTTTTTTTTACCTGAAGCTTTGCAATCAATTCCTCAAAGAAGCTTAAGTTCAGTGATTTGTTTTTCTTCAATTAACACAAGTTATAGTACTCACCTATGTTACTTATAGTACTTACAGTACATTGAATGAGAAGAGTCCCATATGCTGGTGACTACTCTCTTCCTTTAGTTCTATGAATGAAGATGGGGAGATGAATAAAAGGTCCTTCGTCTTCCAATCATACAGTGCCTTGCTGTATAGATATGGAGACCTGCACTGAATTTCATTGGTTAGTTGTTTATTTATACATTCTGTATTAATATCCAATTGGTGGCAAGTCATCCTCTCAGTGTTCAGGGCATGTGGCCTGGTCTGGTATGGTTAAAGAGGGGCATGGCCATTGCCCCTTCCCTTCCTGGTCAGTCAGGCTGTTTGCCTAGATAAGTGTCTGCTATGGAGTTTGGGGAGACATCACTACTTTTTTGTGTGTGGATCTCCCTTAAAACTCCACACCAGAGCCATGTTTCGGATAAGGGTTTGGTATGAATATTGGAGGCCTCCACAGCTTTTTTTTCCCCTGTAGATTTCAATTTTAAACCCCATACCAAACCCCTATTAAGGAAGGGTCTTGTATGGATTTGAGGGGGGATACCACACCCTTTTTTTGTATTGTTTCTTTACAGGACATGTGTCATGTTCCAGGAGGAGATGCATACTCAATACTTTTCCCTTTCCTGGCCACTCAGATTACATGTCTGGTGTGTATTTTGAAAGAAAAAAAAAGGAAAGGATTCCCCTAATATCCATGGCAGTTCTATGTCCTAGATATAAAACTGGTATGGTAAGGGTGAGTGCATGCAAGAAAAAAGTGGCATGGACTTCCCCCAAAATCCATACCAGACCCTTTTCCAGTCATGCAGTTTGGCTAGCCAGAAAAGGAAGGCTGAGTGAGTGTGCACCCCCCCCCCCCACCTCAAAAAGGTCTCATTGAGAAAAGGGTATAAAACGCCCCAAAACATGTTGCCACGCCTTCTCTGATGTCATCACGCCATTATTGTGTCCTGCTTCTACCTGCCAATCTCCATGTGGTACACAGCAGCCCTACTGGTTCCTGGCAAGAGGCTATCTGCATGAGAAAGTTCCTTGGCTGGGAAAAGACTGCCATCTAGTAGTATTGCATTACATGCTGCTTTTTGAAATACACACTAAGGGCCAAATCCACAGCCAGCGGCGAAAATTAAGTTACTCAAAACTTATGTCATTTAAGTTACGGTGCCCTAAGTTGGTGTCGTAAGTGCCGTATCCACAGCGCATTTGCGCACAAAATTGCGCCAGCTTAACTTAAATTCCGAGGCATAAGGCGTGGTTATTGCAAGTGGGAAGGAAGTGGGCGTGCGTCATTGTAATGAGCCGTGACCCCATGCAAATGAAGGGCCGGCCGTACTGCGCATGCGCGCACGAATCTGCTGCTCACTGCGCATGTGCAGAACTTTGCTTGGCGCAATCAGTGAGATAGGTAAAAGGCCAAGCGTACTTAGTTTGAGGATCGCCCTGTGTATAAAAAGCCCCAGTCAAACACACTTCCCTTGCAAAAGTATATCCCAGTGTTTCCCTTCCATGAGCAATTTTCTTCTGCTCTAAACGTTTGTTGGTGTGTTGTTAAGTTGTGTTTGTGAGAAAAGTGTTTGAGGAGTTGGAGAGTCTAGTTGGTGTTTGTTTTTGATAAGTGTATTTTGTTAATTTGTTTGTTATTGTTTTTGCTGTTTTTTTTTTGTGCTTGTATTTTGTTTGTTTTTTGTTCGTGTTTTATTTCGAATTTATATTAGCTGTCTGCTTGTGTGTTTAGATTTTTGTCTGTTTGTTGGGTGTAGATTTTTGTCTGTTTGTTGGGTGTAGATTTTTGTCTGTTTGTTGGGTGTATATTTTTGTCTGTTTGTTGGGTGTAGATTTTTGTCTGTTTGTTGGGTGTAGATTTTTGTCTGTTTTTTGGGTGTAGATTTTTGTCTGTTTTTTGGGTGTGTATTGTTGTCTGTTTGTTGGGTGTGTATTGGTGATTTTTTTTGGGGTGAGTTTCTTGGTGCTGGGTGGTGTCTGTGATGGCCCCCAAGCGCAGGAAGCTTAATTTCACCCTGGGAGAGAAGCGAATTCTTGCTCGGGGCATCGTGCGATATGGGCGATATCTGCATGGCCCTGAGAGCCGGAACACCACCCCGGCCAGGAGGAAGGAGCTCCTTAAACGGATAACGGATCAGGTCAATGCGGCGGGGGGGGAGACCAGGACCCCCGCTGGCATACAGAAAAAGATTAACGACCTTAGGAGCGTCGTCCGCAATAAGATGGCAAAGATGGACGCCCATACCAGGGGCACTGGAGGAGGGGGACCCTGCCCAGCCTGACGGAGGAGGAATGGGCAGTGGCCCAGTGTTTCCACCCACAGCAGGTGGTGGGCCTGCCTGGCTATCAGTCAGATGTTCCTGTGAGGACAGGTACGTTTTTGTTTTTTCTCTCTGGTGATTAGCATGTGTGGGTGGGGGAAGGGAAGATGTGCCAAGTGTGTGGATCCTCAAACCTGTGATTGTTTTGTGTCCTCCACAGATGGCCAGGAGATTGCAGGCCCATCAGGCCAGGAGGTTGCTGGCCCATCAGGCCAGGCTGCTGCATCCCCCCCAAGACAGGCTGCTGATGACTCCCAAGAAGGGCAGGATTCCCCAGGGGAGGGAAAATTGCTCCGGGAAACTAACAGAAGCGCACAGGTCGTAATCTACGCCGCACACACTTAATTTTGTGGATCGCCCTATCTCCCTCATTTGCATCTTTGCCTATCAAATACAGCGGTGTGTCTAGCATAATTTGCGCACAAAGAAGCGCCGGTGTAATTATTTTAGGTAGGACAGAAATACCGGAATTTAATGCGCATCTCGTTTTGAGGATCAGGCGCAAATATACGCGCCGTGTAAAATTAGAAATCTCGAGTTAAGTCGGCGCATCTGCTTTGTGGATTTGGCCCTAAGTGCCGATTATCTTTGTTTTTAATACAGCTAATAAACTACTACACTTATTTGGTGATGCTGTTTCTCTTACTTTGTCTTTTACATACATGTTCACCTCCCCCCCAGCCTGAACTATATCCAACCACATGCCCTCAACTTAGGCAATGTACCTTTCCAGAGGGGTCCCCTTGGCAAGGAATGTTGCCCTAATGGTGACAAGGTCCCTACCCATAAATCCCTGGCCAGGTGGATGCAGGGTCTACAAGCGTCTAGTCAGAATCTGAAAGCCTGCTTTTATATAAGGGCCTCCAGATATCCATCTCATCCCCCTACATACATAAGTAAGGGGTTTATTATACTTCTCTTTCACAAAAAGAACAAAAAAACACATATTGTAAAAAAAGTATTTTATAAATAAAAAATGTCTCACAATGTAAATCCAACATTAATCAAGTTGTTCAACGATGTAGATCAGTAGTCAGTAATGTTAAATGATAAACCAATGGCCCACTGACGCAAACACAATGACCTATTCTAACATTTCTCTCCTACCACACTTACAGTATGTCACAAATGATAGTTTCCTGGCTAGCTGCTGAATGTGAAAAAATGGAAACATATAGTTATCTGCAGATATTTTTCACATGATTGGGTAATTGGATTAAAGGAGGAGTATGGCCAAATCATTTTTGGCTATACTTATCCTATTGGTCACAGGAGTGCAGTTAGTGCGAAAGCCTGCTGTCGGCTGACGTAATAGACCCGGTCCAAGCTCTGAAAAAAGATCCTGACTATACTGGTCGACATCTGCCCATAAGCCTGGGCTAGCAGTTTGTTTTTATTTTTGTTCTGAGATTCTTCTTCTTCTAAGTGCATATGCACACAATCCATAATAGTCATACAGTTCCATAACATCATGTACAGTGTTTATTTTAAAAGTTTTTTTTTTACCATGTCAACTCTGAAGCCAGGTGAAAAGGACCTGGTCCCCATTGTATGATATATATTTTTTTAAATGTTAGCTTTGGTGCATGCATCTAATGGTAGTGCCTAGCTTCAAAAAACAATTGGGAAATAACGTACATATTAGCTCACAAAAAGTGCAGAACTAACAGGATCCATAGACTTCAATAGGATTCACCATTAAGGATGAGCTCAAGTTTGGGTGAAACTGATTTCAGCCCTGAATACATGGAAAACTGTCACATGATTTCAAGCCGCCAGCCCGATCAGCTGTGGAATTCCCGGCCCCTGCAGCTGCATGGAACAGCATTGTCCAAATATGGCCATGTGGCCATATTAGGTTAACAATATCACCAGTATCCCTGCTTCTTTGTTAAGTGTAGCTAAAGGATGGGTAATTCCACAGCTACAGATTATAGTGGCCTGCTATTGCTTGAAAGTTTTTCCTGGGTTCAGGCCATAATGAGTTCTGCCCAAACTGTAGCTAATCCCTTATTTACTGCTAAGCTCAAATTCTAACAGGCTTCCTCAAATTCTGTGTGAGTCTAACCCAGGCACCATATCTTACATTTATGTTATATACTGTACAATGAAGTATTCAAAAGTGAGAGCACAACACAACTGCTAGAGTGAATGAACAGACAATGCCAGAAGCCAGAGGATAGTTAAACCCATTATCATGAGTTCAAAATGGAATAATCTGTTTTACCCTTGGAAGACTCCTTCAAAATAAATTCCATTTCAAGTGCTTAACCACAAACTGTAGTTAGAATAAAGGGGAGGCATAATGGAGGGGGCACCTTTTGGATGGTGAGGGTGCACGGCATGTTGTACTGAAATATGGGTCACTAACTGGCAAAGGCTAAAAAAACTAATTTACAGAAGTAAGTTTATTATATGATGCATTGGTTGTTGCAGGCTCTAAACAATAAAAAGGATAAAGTAATAAAAGTTCTAAAATACATACCGCAGAGTGAAACCCTTGTATATTAGGTGTGAGAACAGGGTACTGTACTCCGGCATGTTTTCTTATGCCTCTCATAACATCTGTATGGTCTGACATCTGAAACAAGAGCTTTATTATATTACATTTTTTATCATTTTATCCGATTATTTATCCCAATTAATATAACACAGAACTGTGGCAGAATAAAAAGCTAAAACTCCATATTGCTTACATCACTTCGTATGTTTGAGTAAATTGTATTCAAATTTTATAAAAAATAACATAACCTCAGAAAATAATGTAGTAAAATTGACATGGAAAAACAACTCCTTGGTTGGAATGGAATTTCTGCGAGCAGAAAGACCACTCCCCTTTGGGATTTTTCACCATGACATCGGTTCCACTGGCATTCCGGGCATTCCTACCACAAGCATGCAACTTTCTGTTTTCTCTTGGGATTTCCATTGACCCAACAGCCCCCTGCTACTACCCATCTCTTTGGCCAAGAGAGGGTTGGAGGACTCATTCATCCAGGTCTGTCTACTCATCCCAGTACAGCTGGCTGGTTTGTTTTCATACATATTTTTTTACCTTGATACATTTGATTTATCAACCAACATTTTCTAATAAATGCTGATACAATTTGATTGACTGATTACACATCTTACAGTCTGTGAGATCCTTAATTTGATCAGCATTGGGAACTCTCACTTATTCAATTGACTCATACAGGGACTTAAGAAACCAGTGGGTAAGGCATCCATTGCACTGGACATTTGTGTATGTTGTGTACCAGCTGCAGTGCGTTTTGAACGCGCACAGATCATGGGTTTCTTGAACTGCATTCTAGTGTAAACCTAAGCTAAGTGAAATTTTCATTGTGTTAACAACTGGATGATAAATGTTTTTGGATATAGCAGATACAACAGCTCACACTTGGGGGTTTATTTATAAATGTATTTATAAAAGATTCACATAACATTCACCCATGTTTCATACATTTTCTAATTGAACCCAATTAGAAAAATATGTGAGCATTGGATGAAAGCTGGGTGGTTCTTGGGTGAAAAAAATAATTACCGTATTTATGGGCGTATAACACGCACAGGTGTATAACACGCACCCTAACTTTAAGAGGGAAGTTTTAGGAAAAAAACTTTCCACAGCCCCCTGTGTATAACACGCAGGTACAGTTTGCCCTCTATTTTCAGGGTAAAAAAGTGAGTGTTATACACTAGCAAATACAGTATATATAAGAGACCCCTGTGTATTTGCCAACTGCTAATGTGAATACTTCTGAGCTAAGGAAAGGTTCTATAGGCAATTAAAGACCACCAATTAAGATTCACTAAATAATGAACTGTGACTTGATGTTATTAAATTATTCTAGAAGTCTGAGAAGATACAGATATCATTTGATTTTCCAATGTATACTTTTTACTTGTAACACAAAATAAATGTAAATTTCAATTAATTGTCCACATTACTGCCAAATTTTCCAAACATTTGAAAATCCTTTCATTCTCTGGAAATAATTCTTTTTGGCTTTTTTCCCAGGAGTATAGTCTTTTTCTAGTTACCTTTATGACTTGTTCATGGTGGTTAGCAGCCTACATGGTTTCCTATTCAGAAAAGGCTGAATGCCACGTTGCTTCTGTTTCCAGCTTCTCTAGCCAAGAAAAATCTTTATGAAATGTTATTATTAACCATTTAACCATGAATGAACACTAATAAATAAACCTAATGAATACATGTACCTTTTAAATGGTTATTGCTGTATTAACTTACAAGCACTGTTGTGTACATGTATGTTTGTTTCTTCATTCAGAATTTGGTATACCTTTCCTAAAGAAGTGTCTAAATGTCACTCTGACACATGTGGTCGGTGCAATAAACTCTATTAATAAAATTGCATATATTCTCCATTTTCCAGGGCTTTTGGATATGCTTTGCCACTGATAGTATCACACCAGCAGCAAATCAAACCATCCATAGGGCCAAAGTTCTGGATGACCCCATCATAAAGCGTGGACTAAAGTCTGGACAGTAGACTGCATGGAGACAGATACTTTCCTCAAGCACTTATCGAGGTATCATCAAGGCTACTTATGCCTTTTGGTCTCCTGCAACTTTACAACAAGTACAGTATACTGTAACTTAAGTATATGATTCCCTTTTCTCCAAAACCTCATCAATTCAAATTTAATACTTTTTTCCCCCAGAGATACAGCATCAAAAATGTACAGTATAAGTTGCTATACAGTACTTGCAATAAACAAAATGTAGAAAGAAAGAATGGGAATTGGCGCCAAATATAATCAAATTATTGGTAGTGATTCTGCACCAAAAATAGGGGAAAACGAATAAAGTCTAAAGCATTGAACAAATGGGCGCAAAAAGCCATATACCCAACAAGACGTGGGTGTGAAACTACTACTAATTATACACCATAATAAAAATGTCAAAAAACAGTCCAGCATTAATGTGCACGTGCATAGACAATAAAAAATGATGATGAGGTTCTTCAATGCAGTTTATCTCCAACACTGTGCCTCAAATAGTGCAATATGCTTATATCAAAGTGCTCCACCCGAAGTGATATATTTATATGTGCTCACCAGATGTCACTGGCCACAGAGTGACCACAAGGCATATAATATAGGGAATCTTTCCTCATTAGGCTCAATCCTTCAGCAATCTCCCAAAACAATCGGATTCCCACTTGATCATAAATGTAAATGATACACCTCCAAGTATTTGCACTCTCAAGTGCATATCCACAGTTCCAATAAACAAAATGTATTTAAAACATTTTAATCTCAGTTGATTTAAATATTCACTACCTACTACATTATTCCCCATCAGGACCAGAGAGCAAGTCTCTGTAATTTAAAATACTAGGGGGATTTAAGGATTTTATTAGCCTTTTTTCATACCGTTAATCTGTATACCTATTTAATTGCATATGTGGTGTTATATGTTTCCTTTACCCCTAGTGGTTCTGTAAATATTTAATTTTCTCTACCGTGCCTGGCATACTGTGAGTTTGACCATTCAAGGCAGCTGTAGGGAGAGCTGTAGGGAGAGCAGTATGAAACAGGCTCCACAGCTCCGGTTGGGTCTGCAATAGCATAAATAATTTACAGACAGCCTGAAAAAAACGCTATCCTTGAATGAGAATCTTTTAAAGCCTGGTTGTTACTCCAATTATAATGAGAGTGGTGCTGGGTATTGTTGATCAAATATGAAGAACCACTGTATTAGCAGTTTTTACACTTTCTACGTGCAGATCTGTCCTATATGCAGAGATTTATGAAACATGGATTCTATGACAGGTGTACTTTAATGTAATTTGCCTGAGAGGATGCAGCACAGAATATACTGGCCCAGATTCAGGTAGATTTGCCCATTAGTTGCACATGTGAAGAGCAGCTGGTTTGCTCTGCGCTGGGGCAAATTGGAAAGATTGCCACCTGATTCAGGATTCCTTTTGTCTGCTAACTTGCTCCTTTGTAAGGCAAAAATCAGGGCGTAAGGCAGCGCAAGTGAAAGTGGGTGTGCCCTATGCAAATGATCTTTTTTCCACTCAGCAGTGGTTTGCGCCTATTTTCAGGGCAAATTCTGCCCAGCTGCTTGCACTGAGCAAATAAATAGGGGCAGACCTGCGCAGGTCCTGTGCAAAATTACATCCTGCTTGTTCCACCCCCCCCCCTGAGCAAGGTAATTTTGCCCTTTTTTCTGAGATGGCACCTCCTGATAAGAAAAAAAAAAGAAAAGCAAATTTTGTCTCCGCTGAGATGGATATACTGCTTGTGGGACTGACGCGCCATACTGCCGTTCTTTTTGGTTCAGAGCGGAAGAATACCACCGTAGCCCAAAGGAGGGCAATATATGAGGCTATTACATTGGACATAAATGCCCTGGACATTGAGGAGAGGTCCTGGGAGGACATTCAAAAAATTTTTACTGACATGCGTCGTCGAGTCAGGGACAAAATTGTCCTAATCAGAAAGCATAGCAGGGGGAGGACCAGCCTGCTCTTTACGATTAAATCCAGAGGAGGAGGTTATCGCACAGAGTTTAGCGCTGGAGCAGGTGGAGGGACTTCCAGGCTATGACTCCACTGTTGGGGACTTGGGGACTGGTAAGTTTTTTGTTTCTCATATCTGCTGTGTATCATGGGAGGGGGTAGAAGTGAACATATGAGGGGGTAGAAGGGAAGATGTAACAAGTTTTTGTTTCTCATATCTGCTGTGTATCATGGGAGGGGGTAGAAGTGAACATATGATAAGTGTGTTGCTCCAGCAACATATTTTTTTTGTGTCATCCACAGATGTTGATGATGAGGCTGGGCCATCGTCGGCTGTAGGGCGACCCACGCCATCCCCAGAACATCATGGGGTCCAGTCAGGCCCTCTGCAGATACTGGGCATGTTGGTGGAGGAGGATATCGCCCATAGTCCATCTAGGGAGGAGGAAGTGGTGGAGGAGTCCATTATCCTCAACCTGGATGAATCTGTGTACCTCCAGGAGGATCCCACCATCCCTGACCTCCCCACCACCCCCCCGACCATAACGTCATCCCCCTCCAGGGCAAGCCCCTCCAGTGTCCCCCCTCCAGTGTCCCCCCCTCCAGTGTGGCCCCCTCCCCTTCTTCTCCCTCAGTTCGTGCCCCAGCCTTTCCTCCAAGGAAGGCTCTATGTAAAACGAGGGGTGTACCCTCCAGCCTCCGTGAAGGTCTGCAGGAGGAGCAGGCCCGGCAGACCCGCCATATAGGGGACATGGTGGGAGACTTGAGGCGGGTGGCGGACAGCCTGGCATCCTCCTCCTCCTCTCTGCAGCAGGCCCTCACCCTGCATGCTGACCGGGGGATACGAGATACTGAGAGCTTGGAGGAAGTCAGTGCCAACTGTGGAGCCATGGTCACCTGCATGGTCGAGCAGCAGGGCGCAATCGCTTTGCTAACAGCGGAGGTGAGCAGGTTGGCAGGTGCGGTGGAGGCCAACACTGCTGCTGTGCGGGAGGAGGGGAGATTAACCCGGCGGCAGCAGAGGACCAATACCACCCGGCAGCTGCGGATGTTAGCCCAAACCAACAGCGTGCTCACCCGCCTGGCCAACGCTATGGAGGGCATGCAGGCACCACCTGCCAGGAGTGAGGAAGTAGGGGTTGATGCTCCTCCCCCCCCTCCATCCCCACCCCATGCTCCATCCCCACCACAGGCTCCATCCTCAGCCCAGGCTCCATCCCCACCACAGGCTCAACAGGCAGACTGAGGAGCCAGAGCCGGGGCACCCTTGGCACAAGGATGTCCAAAAAAAAATAATATTTTCCTTTTATTTTTTGTATTTTTTACCTATCCCTTGCTGCTCATATAATGAGCTTTTTCTATTTATTTTGATTATGCTTATATTTTTTTTTGGGGGGGATATTTTTTTTTTGCTCAGATTAGGAGCTTTTCTATATTTAGTTTATGCTCAAAGTTTTTTTTTTTTTTGTAGTCCCTACACACGGTGAGGAGTGCTGTAGTTGCTCTCCAGCTGACCTGTGGCCATCTGTTGCTAACTTGCCCCTGCTTTTATAAAGTGCAAATTTGCCCCGGCCAAACAGCTTGCGCGCTTTGGGAGCAAAATGCTCCTCACACGCGCAAGTTTATGAATCAGTGGCAGTTCCTCATTTGCATATTTGCTGAGGGAAAACCATGAGAGCGCAAGTTGCTCCCTGAGCAAAATTGCCCCTTAATTGCGCCGGGGCTGAGAAACTGCCTCCGTGCAAAAATGGCACATTTCAGGCTTAGCTTGCTTTCTGGGTCACCCGCAAATTTGCCTGGGAGCAAATCCGTACTTGCGCGGCGCAAATGACACTTGCTCCCGTGCAAGTCGTACCTGAATCTGGGCCACTGTCTTTAAGCCTAGGTTCACACTGCTGCGAATTTCGCGGCCGCGATTTTGCCGCGATTTGCCGCGATTTCGGCCGCAATTTAATGTAAATCGCGGCCCAAAATCTCAAAAAGTAGTTCCTGTACTACTTTTTGAGATTTTGGGCCGCGATTTACATTAAATTGCGGCCGAAATCGCGGCAAATCGCGGCAAAATCGCGGCCGCGAAATTCGCAGCAGAAATCGCAGATGCGGCGTCGCACTGATTAGGACAGTGCCATTGCCGACAATTGCCGCCGATTTGAGATGCGATTTGACATGTCAAATCGCATCTCAAATCGTTCCAAATCGTACCCAGTGTGAACCAGGGCTAAATATACTTTTCAAATAAAAAAGACAGAATATTTTAGTACATAGAAGACAATATCACTAACTACCACCTCCAGGCATTTTTTCCTTTTAATCATTCAAAGGTAATGAGTTATCTGAGTTGGGGATTATTGTTTCCTTAACCTCCAGTTTAACCTTTCACTCTGCCTCTAGCTAGGTGTTCAGTGACCCAATATCTCTAAATTGAAATCAATACAAAAGCCTTGTTGTAAGAGCAATTCAGTTTTCAACCTTGCCAGCTCCAATGTTTTATCTACTAGACTTTTATTCTCTCTTTAAACGTTTTGCTTCCTAGATTTTTTTTTTTTTTCCGTCTACCAAAACCTTTTAGCAGTGCTTTTGTTGTAATTAAGTGAATATAAAGAGTATATTTAGCTTATAGGTAAATGTATTTATTTTTGTGTCATTCAATACACATAAAAAAAGGAAAGAAATTTGAGAAGGTGACCATTGACTATTCTTAAGATCTGTGGGATACACTAAATATCTTGCTAGAGGCAACTTGTCTGTGCAATCACAATATTAGAGTCTTTCATCTGGATTAAAGTCACATTAATACTGCCTCTATTGCAGCTAAATGTTTTAGTAATACTTCCTTCAAGTTCAGCCTCAAAGCTGTTTCAATGTCACAAGCAAAAAAAGATGTTATGCTGTTTTTAAAAAGATTTTGTAGGTAACAATGTACCAACTAACATATTTTTTTTACATTTTGGATTATTATATGCTTTTGATTTTAATCAATGGTAAAGTAAGGTTGCATGAGACACAGACCCAGCTTACTTATCAGCTGCTCCAAGGCTAAGCAGGCCATTCATTATGCAACTTTCTTTCCTTTAACCATGGGTTGAAAGAAAAGAAAATAGTTTGATTCTCCCATCAACAAAGTCAGTGTTAATGGAGAAATCCTTCCTATTGTATTCTGACAGCCGGAGGTTTCCCAGCCATAAGGATACAATGATCACCATTGGCGGCTTTAGCTGCTGGGGGTGGTCGAATGAAAAAAAAACTGACAGGCTGGTTGATTACTAGATTGACTTCAGTACAAACTTCATGCCCAAAGATAGTTTTAAATTCAGCCAATGCTGCTAAATAGGTCAAGTTTCCATGCATCTATGGCTGGCTTAAATTAGTTGTAAACCCTCACATATATGAAACAAATCCTCCTACATACAGAAGGTTGTACCTGTTTATCGACAGTATTCTCTTCTCTACACCTGTTCAAAGTCTAACATTTTTAAAGCTTGTCTGAAGTATCAGAACAAAGGGGGTAGAGAACTGAAGTTACACTCTGCAGAGCTCAGCGAGGAGAGCTCTGACAGCTGATTGGGGGGGAAGGGACACACCTCCGTCCACACTCACAGACGTGGAATAACTAGAGGACTACAGAATGTTCACTTTGCCAAATTCAAGAGCAGTTACTCTTTGAAAATATTGATCATTAAAGCAGAGCGCTCCACCCTAAAGTGGAATTCCTGCTCATCGGAACCCCCCCTCCGGTGTCACATTTGACACCTTTCAGGGGGGAGGGGGGTGCAGATACCTGTCAAAGACAGGTATTTGCACCCACTTTCGGGAGTCCTCACTGCGGGGATTCTGCGGGGAGTGTGTCACTTCCCACCCCCGTCCGTTGTGTTCTGGGAAACACTCGGCTCCCAAAACACAGCGGGAACCAGTGAGGACGGCGCTGCGTGACTCGTGCATGCACCGTAGGGAACCGTGCAGTAAAACCGCAATGCTCACTTCCTGGTTCCCTCATCAAGCATGGCGGTGGGGGCAGCAGAGTGACGAGCGATCGCTCGTCCTCTGCTGCCGACGGCACTGGACTCCATGACAGGTAAGTGTCCTAATATTAAAAGTCAGCAGCTGCAGTATTTGTAGCTGCTGGCTTTGAATATTTTTTATCGGCGGAGATCCGCTTTAAGCAATGATGCAGAAATAAAAAAAGAATAATAACCAAACCCAGAAACATTAAATTGTTAGGTAATCAAATAGCAGAGACATGCCAGAAATTGTAATGTGCTTCATATCCAAAGAGGGGGGCCCTTCAGCTGGGGACCATAGAGCTAAAAAAAAAACAAGGACTTTTTTAGACTCTGCTCTCTCTCATGTTCAGTGGTCAAAGAATCCTTTTTTTTCTGGCATCGTATCAACTTATATGACACAGAAACCCCCAAACAGAGAGTTCTTTAATCTACAAACTTCTTACTGATACTCCACTTAAACCAAATAACTCTGCAATGCTACATTGGGAACAACTCCAAAACTGCACCCATCAATGGTATCGAACTCTTCAAATGCCACTAAAAATAACCAAATGTATACTCTGTGGGGTTCGGTTGCAAGTCGAAGTGAGAAACAAAGATGGATCTGGACAGGAGGCACAGAGAGGGACCAAGAAGGACAACTGGAGCTAGTGTTGCCGGACAAGTCTCCAGGAGGGATCCACCGGCGTGCAGCCAGGAGGGCTGCTGAGTGACAGGCACAGATGGAAAAGCTGGGGAGGCATGGGCAGCTGCAGTGGGGAGGGCTGGCAGGGCCTGAATAGGACTGACTGAGAGCAGTAGTCCACCATGGGACAGTTAGCATTAAAAAGACTTTCTTTCACTATTTGTTACTACACTAAAGGGGTCCCCGGTCCCTGCCTGCAAATGACAATTGCTAAGGCCTGACAGAGCCAGAGTTGGGCATACCATGTTCTAGCTGTCCCCGGAACCAAGTATTGTACAGGAGAGAGAGACAATCTACAAATAAGCGTTGTGCTGGAGGAGGCTGGAGCTCTAGAAGAGTAAATAGAGGTTCAAACTGATCATCAAATTGATTCTTCTTTTGATTCTGGGCATTCCATAATTTCCCTCACCCTATCCAAGTTCAAATCCCCTCAATAAAAATGCAAAACCAAGCATATGACTGTTCATTGTCTCAAGAGTGACTGAGAAGTGAAGGAAAGTTGGGCAGGGTGACAGGTGGACCACAACTTTCAGCAGCCCCTGGGTACACCCCTCTACACAGTGTCGTCATATAACGTTATAGATGATGACACCCTCATTCTTGGTTCTCTCGATACTCACCATTTTGTCAGTTATACATTTACCACTATTTGATAGATTTAAAAAAGTTTTTATTCAATTATAAGCTAACAGTACCTTTCCATACTGTATACTCACATTTTCTTTATGGAAAAGTAATTTTGAAATTGTATCACTTAAAAACCTAAATACATTTTTACCAAGAACGTTAAAATGCAAGCAAAAGAAAACAAATAAATGCATTTTATTTATTTAAAAAAATCTACCCTTACTTTGCAAAGTGAGAACTTCCTATTCCTTGGATAAATAAACAACATAGAGATCTCTCCATCTTCATTCTATATTAATATACTGTATAGTGTACATGTACAATTAACATCTTACCTGTGGTACCCATTTTGAAGATACAAAACTGGTGACTTCTATAACAGGCAGCCTTGCCTCTGAAAGGCGGTTGATGAATTCAATTTTTATATTGGTAGGCACAAATTCCTATAAATGAAAAAAAAAAAAAAAAACACCACCTTATTCTGTACTCTGCACTGTGTGTTTCCCACAGTATCTTCCACCACCTCATTCTGTTACCTGCACTGTGTGTTCCCTAACTCAAACCACACCATTCTGTACTCTACACTGTACATTTCCTATACCATATTGTCTCATTCAATACTCTGCACCGAGGGGTTGATTTACTAAAACTAGAGAGTGAAAAATCTGCATAGAAACCAGTTTCCAGTTTCCTTTCACAAAGCTTAGGACCTCTTTCACACTGGAGCCCCCTGTACGTTCGCAGTAAAGTGCTGCTTGTTTTATCAGCGCTTTACTGCTGTTTCAGCAGCGCTTTTTGGCCACTAGTGGTGCGCTTTTAACCCTAAAAAAGTAGTTAAACACTCCCGTGTTGGGGCACTTCCAAAGCTATTTTCATACGCTTCGAAAACGCTGCCCATTCATTGCAGTGGGCAGGGATGGTGGAGGAGCGGTGTATACAGTGCTCCCAAATCACCCCAAAGATGCTGCTTGCAGGAAGTTTTCTAACATCCCGCAAGCGCACCGCCCCAGTGCGAAAGCTTTTTATGTTCTCAGCATTGTGCATTTCCTATTTCACAATGCCTTCCATACCTTGCACTGTGCAATTCCTATGCCTCATTCTGTACTCTGTTCTGTATGTTCGATATGCCAAACCTCCTTATCATGTATTCACCTCATTTTGTTCTCCGCACTATGCATTTCCTTATCCCCTCTGCCTTATTCTATGCTCTGTACTGTGGATTCCCTAATACCCACCACCTTATTCTGTACTCTGCACTGTGTGTTACCTATCATGCATCACCTTATTTTATACACTGAACTGTGCATTACCTATTGTGGACTGCCTGATCCTGTTTTCTGCACTATTTTTTCCCTATTCCATATCACCTAATTCCGCACTTTGTATTGTGCATTCCAGAGTACCACCACTGCATTCTGTAGTTTGTGCCCTGCATTTCTAAATCCACACTGTCTCATTCCATATTCCGAACTGTCCTTTCCCTATTCTTAATTAAATTATATTCTTCTTTAAGGTATGATCAGAAAAAGTGTTAGCTCTCTGAAAAAAGCCTATATAATGAAAGAATTTCCATTTAAAAACATTACTCTGCTAAATAAATGTGTATGTGAGACTTTTGTTGTGACACATTAAAGTAGAACTAAAGACAAAACTTTGTTTTCATTTTAAATAGCGTAAGGGTTATAACCCATGCCAGTTTTTATTTTTTTTATTTTGCCATTAGTGCCTCATTGGGGAGATAGAAGTGATAGAAAATCCCTCCAAAGCGAGGGAATCCCAGGGTCTCACCAGAACTAGTGTCAACTCGAAATTTGAGATTTTCTTTTATTCTTATTCACCCACCCCTACAATATAGCATTCATGTATTTTTTTTTTTTCGAATTTACTGATAACAGTAAACAGAACAAATAGAGAGGGTGAATCTCCCTAACTGGGGCACAGACAGCAATAAAAACCTGACAGGGGTTTTAAGCCCTCTCCACTCTATCCAAAACAAACAAAAACAAAAGGTTTACCTTTGCACTTGAAGAAAAAATGGCAACTGCTCCAATCAACGTATCACTAGCTTTTTATAGGAGAAGCGCATGGAAAAGCTTTTCACAAAGAAAACAATACAAATTCCCAGTACGCTTATCAGCTAGCCAGCAAAAAAAACTCTGTTTAACAATTTTGGTTAAAAACAGAGGGCCAAATTCTCAAAAAGTCTGCCTAACTTAAATTTCAGCAGTTAAGTTACACTGACTTAAAATTTCTACCTAAGTGCCTGATCGTCAAAGCACTTAGGTAGAAATTTCAGGCCGTGTAACTTAAGTGCCACCGTCGTAAGGCGGTCCTCCTCTCCTGGGGGCGTTTAAAATTTAAATGAGGCGCGCTCCCGCGCCGGCCGTACTGCGCATGCGTGTGACGTCATTTTCCCGACGTGCAGCGCGCGAACGTAATTAACGCCGGGCGGCTTTGAGAATTTCGACGGGACACTAAAGTTGCGATGGGTGAAAAAAAAAGACGCGCCGGGAAAACAAATAATTATAAAAAAAAATGACAGCGTCGCTCAGCATGCATTCCTGAGAGGGAGAACTCCATGCCAATTTTCAAAGAAAAAAACGGCATGGGTTCCCCCCCCAGGAGCATACCAGGCCCTTAGGTCTGGTATGGGTTGTAAGGAGACCCCCCCACACCGAAAAATTGACGTAGGGGGTCCCCCTACAATCCATACCAGACCCGTATCCAAAGCACGCTACCCGGCCGGTCAGGAATGGGAGTGGGGACGAGCGAGCGTCCCCCCCCCTCCTGAGCCGTGCCAGGCCGCATGCCCTCAACATGGGGGGGTTGGGTGCTCTGGGGCAGGGGGGCGCACTGCGGGCCCCCCCACCCCAGAGCACCCTGTCCCCATGTTGATGAGGACAGGACCTCTTCCCGACAACCCTTGCCATTGGTTGTCGGGGTCTGCGGGCGGGGGCTTATCGGAATCTGGGAGTCCCCTTTAATAAGGGGGCCCCCAGATACCGGCCCCCCACCCTAAGTGAATGGATATGGGGTACATCGTACCCCTATCCATTCACCTGGAGGCAAAAAGTAAAAGTTAGTAAACACACAACACAAGGCTTTTTAAAATAATTTATTATTCTGCTCCGGATGCCCCCCCTGTCTTCGTTATTAGCTCAATTACCAGGGGGGGCTTCTTCTTCCACTCTCCGGGGGTCTTCTCCGCTCTCCGGGGGGGCTTCTTCCATCTTCTCCCCTCTTCCGCTGTTGACTCGGCGAACCCCGGTTCTTCTGGAGATGTCCGGTGCCTTCTTCTTCAGCGCTGGCTGCCTGCTATGTTTGTGTGTTAGCTCAATTAGTAACAGGCAGCCGGCGCGGTCTTCTGTGACGTCAGGGTCTTCTGTTCTTCTCCCCTCTTCCGATGTTGACTCGTCGCCTGTTGTCGCTGTAATGATGGAAGCGCGCCTTGCATCACATTTATATAGGCATCACCGTCCCATCATGCTCCGGTAGGTACCCACGTGGTGGGTGCCTACCCACGTGCACCCACCACGTGGGTACCTGCCGGAGCATGATGGGACGGTGATGCCTATATAAATGTGATGCAAGGCGCGCTTCCATCATTACAGCGACAACAGGCGACGAGTCAACATCGGAAGAGGGGAGAAGAACAGAAGACCCTGACGTCACAGAAGACCGCGCCGGCTGCCTGTTACTAATTGAGCTAACACACAAACATAGCAGGCAGCCAGCGCTGAAGAAGAAGGCACCGGCCAGCTGGAGAAGAACCGGGGTTCGCCGAGTCAACAGCGGAAGAGGGGAGAAGATGGAAGAAGCCCCCCGGAGTCCGGAGAAGCCCCCCCCGGAGAGCGGAAGAAGAAACCCCCCCCGGAGAGCGCAGAAGACCCCCGGAGAGTGGAAGAAGAAGCCCCCCTGGTAATTGAGCTAATAACGAAGACAGGGGGGGCATCCGGAGCAGAATAATAAATTATTTTAAAAAGCCTTGTGTTGTGTGTTTACTAACTTTTACTTTTTGCCTCCAGGTGAATGGATAGGGGTACGATGTACCCCATATCCATTCACTTAGGGTGGGGGGCCGGTATCTGGGGGCCCCCTTATTAAAGGGGACTCCCAGATTCCGATAAGCCCCCGCCCGCAGACCCCGACAACCAATGGCAAGGGTTGTCGGGAAGAGGTCCTGTCCTCATCAACATGGGGACAGGGTGCTCTGGGGTGGGGGGGCCCGCAGTGCGCCCCCCTGCCCCAGAGCACCCAACCCCCCCATGTTGAGGGCATGCGGCCTGGCACGGCTCAGGAGGGGGGGGACGCTCGCTCGTCCCCACTCCCATTCCTGACCGGCCGGGTAGCGTGCTTTGGATACGGGTCTGGTATGGATTGTAGGGGGACCCCCTACGTCAATTTTTTGGCGTGGGGGGGTCTCCTTACAACCCATACCAGACCTAAGGGCCTGGTATGCTCCTGGGGGGGAACCCATGCCGGTTTTGAATTTTAAAATTGCCGTGGAGTTCTCCCTCAGGAATGCATACCAAATGCCGTCGCTGGAATGGGCCTTTACAATGTGTGACTAACTTTCCACATTATAAAACCAGCCCTAGTTTTGCGCAGGCAAATTCGGAACTTAGGCAGAAATCACAGTGCTGAAATGCTTTGAAAATCTGCTTAAGTCCTCATTTGCATACGCAAAGCTGCATTTCAATGAGAAATGCCCCCAGTGGCGGATGCGGTACTGCATCCTAAAATCTGACCGTGTAAGTGTTTTACACATGTCAGATTTTCTGCCTAACTTTGGAAAAAGCCTTTTGAGAATCGTTTCCAAAGTTAGGCACAGGGATACGCAGGCTGAACAGCAGTTAAGTCTGCGTATCTCTTTTGAGAATCAGGCCCAGAGATTTCAGTTGTAGTGTTGAGCAGAATACGCCATATTCGATTTCGCGATATATCTCGAATATATAGTCGAATATTCGAGATATATTCGCTAAACTCGAATATTCGTGATATTTTATCGAAATGAAATGATTGCGAATTTTCGCTATTGCGAATGCGAAAATAATTGCGAATTTTCGATAACTGCGGTAGGAGCACTCTGATTGGCTCAGAATATTCTTGATATTTTTTCGAAATTTCGCAAAATGCGAATGCGATATTTACTGCGCAATTTCGACAAATGCTGTAGGAGCACTCTGATTGGCTCAGAATATTCGTGATATTTTACAATACAAAATAATTGCGAATATTCGGCAAATGCGGAAGGAGCACTCTGATTGGCTCAGAATATTCTTGATATTTTACAATACAAAATAATTGCGAATATTCGGCAAATGCGGAAGGAGCACTCTGATTGGCTCAGAATATTCTTGATATTTTACAATACAAAATAATTGCGAATATTCGGCAAATGCGGAAGGAGCACTCTGATTGGCTCAGAATATTCTTGATATTTTACAATACAAAATAATTGCGAATATTCGGCAAATGCGGAAGGAGCACTCTGATTGGCTCAGAATATTCTTGATATTTTACAATACAAAATAATTGCGAATATTCGGCAAATGCGGAAGGAGCACTCTGATTGGCTCAGAATATTCTTGATATTTTACAATAGAAAATAAAAAGTGTTTTGCATTGGTAGTGATTCTTTACTCTATCCATCTGTCACAGCCGTTTGTCAATCAAACACCTTGAAGATTGAACACGTTCATGCTGCATGCTTTGGACTTTTTTTCACTTCACATATCAAAGACATTTTTATGAAAGATTATTTTTCTATTATTGGGACTATATTTCTTTATATATTTGTTTCACTGTGTATTTCACAAGTTATTTGCGCTTGCTTATTTTATAATTTGCCCACATGTCTTGTCACTAGACATATTTTTTATTCTTGTAGAGCGACTCCATTTTCTGTCTTGTATTAATTTATGTTGTATAACATTTTTGAGTTGCTGCTGTATTCTCCCCTTTTTTTAAGGTATGCGCAATTTTTTCCTTCTTACAAAAAAAAATAATATCAAACATACAAATATTCATAACAGAAACATACACAAAGCCTCCCCCCCTTTTGCATCAGAGACAATCAGAGTTCTCCTACCACAGTTATCGAAAATTCGCAATCATTTTCGTATTCGCATTAGCGAAAATTCGCAATTTTTTTTTTTCAATGCAGCAACATAAAAGGATCGCCTCAGCTTAGCTACTCTGCCCAGGGTCTCTAATCATACCAGCAATGCTTTAAGACGTCGATAGGATGTGATCTGTTTTAAAAATAAAATTGAAAAAATGTGAATATTCGGAATTGCGAATATTCACCGCGAAATTCGAAATATATCGCGAATACTCGAATATGCCATATTCGAGCCGAATATTCGCAATACGAATATTCGTGAGCAACACTATTCAGTTGGACATATTTTAAAATAGATGTGTGGAAGTCATACTGGATCATCAAGGCCCCTCAATTGAATCCATGTGACTCTCCCTCTTGGAGCATATATAGCAATGAAAACAATGAGGGAAGGTATGCCTTAAGGTAGCCCATTACTTCTTAAAGGCAGGAGGACACACCAGAAGCTCAGAGCATCACAGTGGCAGTTGAAGGCCCTTAATTTGTCCCTGCACTAAACACAGCAAGGTAAGCAAAAATGTGATCAAGCTCAGAGCATCACAGTGGCAGTTGAAGGCCCTTAATTTGTCCCTGCACTAAACACAGCAAGGTAAGCAAAAAACTGATCAATAAACTCACAGTACGATTAGCTTTTTAAAGTTAGATGCACATAAAAGGGATGCTAAAAGAGCAAACACAATACAACAATTTCCCTGTACACTTACCAGATGACCATCAAAAAAAAAAAAAAAAACCCACTGTTTAACAATGTGTTAAAAACAATGGGCTAGATTCACGTAGAATGGTGTAACTTTGTGCGGGCGTAACGTATCCTATTTACGTTACGCCTCCGCAACTTTTACAGGCAAGTGGCGTATTCTCAAAAAAAAGTTGCGGCGGCGTAGCGTAAATAGGCCGGCGTAAGCCCGCCTAATTCAAATTGTGAGGAGGTGGGCGTGTGTTATGTAAATCAGGCTTGACCTGACGTGATTGAAGTTTTTCCCGAATGGCGCATGCACCGTCCGTGGAATTTCCCAGTGTGCATTGCTCCAAAGTACGCCGCAAGGACGTCATTTGTTTCGACGTGAACGTAAATGACGTCCAGCCCCATTCACGGACGACTTCATTTTTTCAAATTTTGACGCGGGAACGACGTCCATACTTAACATTGGTACGCCGCACTTACGCCACCATATAGCAGGGGTAACTATACGCCCGGAAAAGCCTAACGTAAACGGCGTAACTGTACTGCGTCGGCCGGGCGTACGTTCGTGAATTCGCGTATCTAGCTGATTTACATATTTCGACGCGTAAATCAGCGTACACGCTCCTAGCGGCCAGCGTAAATATGCAGTTACGATCCGACGGCGTAAGAGACTTACGCCTGTCAGATCTAATAGATATCTATGCGTAACTGATTCTAAGAATCAGGCGCATAGATACGACCGGCCGGATTCAGAGATACGACGGCGTATCTGGAGATACGCCGTCGTATCTCCACTGAGAATCTGACCCAAAGTGTTTTTTTAGTTGCACACATTTGTGCAACCGCAATGCTGCTGAAGCCACAATGCTGCTGTAGTTAAAACATATTTAGTGGGTACAAATACTGTGACACATATGCACTATTTATACAGTGTGTTGGCTCAGGTTCTTTTTAACTATGGCTCTTTAAGCTTCTCCTACTGTAAGCTTATTGTGGCAAAACCACATTTTTGCTCCCTGAGATGCTCAGGGATGCTCCGGCTTTCACAAGCCAATTGGAATGACACTCAGGAATCTAGCTTGCTTTTAATTATACTGTACCAACATGTGAAATACACATGAATAGAAACACATACATTTACTGTTCGTGTTGTTTTTTATTATTATTATTCGGCCTTCGTCACTAATCTTTGTTTGGCCTTGCTGACATTTTGGTAACAATTTTCTTTTTGGGTCCCAATGTGGTAACACATTTTTTATTTGGTCTTTAAAATAAATTGTTTAGGGCTCATTCACACCAGAAGCTGCATGTTTATGGTGATTTTTTTCATGGGCGTTGGCATGCATTTAATTCTATGCACTTACAATGCGGTTTTCCCTATGTGTTTGTGCTTTGAGGCCACTTCCTTTTACTATCCTTCTTTTGGCTTTTATGGGCACTGTAGTGCATTGTGTTGGATTTGAGCACGTTTACACACATTTTGTATTTGTTGTTGTTCAAAATTTGTATTTTATTAGAAAATGTATGATACAATAAAAGTAGGCATTGGTCCAAAAGGGGACAGGTGTTAAGCATAACAGTAGCCAAAATACAATTAACATATGAAAGCTTTGCGTATGTGGAGGTGGAGAGCAGGTGCTTGACATGAGGACACATCTAAAGGTCTGTTTTCACATGTTATTAAACACTTGCAGTGTGACGTAAAACACAACGACGTGCAGAGAGAAATGAAGTTCAATGCTTCCAAGCATGCGTCGACTTGATTCTGAGCATGTGCGGGTTTTTAACCGATGCTTTTGCGTACTAACCATTGGTTTTGACCTATCAGTTAGGCGTCCATCGGTTGAATTTTAAAGCAAGTTCTAAATTTTTGGACCGAAGGATAACTGACCGATGGGGCCCACACATGGTCGGTTTGGACCGATGAAACGATCCTTCAGTCCGTTTTCATCGGTTTAGACTGATTGTGTGTACACGGCCTAAGAGTCCTGCTCTTTCTCCAATACACTCATCTTGTGGCGTTTTACCTTCTCATTTTGTAGTCCATCTCTTGGTCCAACTTCTACTATCTTGACATGTTGAGGAAGGCCTGTTTCATGAGGCTCCTTAAAAAGAAGACACATTAATAAAAAGGAATAACTAAAAAAATAAATAGTAATGAAAAATAATCCTATGAATCACCAAGATCTTGGCCAATGTCTCTCATCCAAGTACTAACCTGGCCCAACCCTGCTTAACTTTCAAGATCAAACGAGATTGGGCACATTCAGGGTGGTGTGGCCATCCCCCAATGTCTATTGTTACCAGAAATTTGTGTAATCAAAATGCTTTCCATAAACTGTGATGTCATTGTAATAAACAAAAACATAAAGTCCGGGAATTACTATAGAGGCATATACTGTACAGCAGAAAATACACTAGAACAGAATAAATAGAGAAAATAAGATAAACTCTTCAGACTGTCACCATCAAACACTTGTAAAATCTCCCAGGTGTCATTGATCACACACAAGGCCTACCAAATAATGCGACTCTCCATATAAGAGTGGCCACATGCACATAGGGAAATTCCCCAGGGAAATTGCACTTTTTCCAGCCTCTACTCATCCACAGAGACACCAGGAAATTTGCTTTCAATTTTACCATATACATCCACAACTTGCAGGGAACTGCTGCATCTCTGGGAATTGGCTTAGCAAGACCAATGCACATATGATAAAAGAGACACTCCACATAGTGTAAAACTACCCATAAAATAATTGAATTTATTAAGTCTAAGCACTTTAAAATGTCCAGAAGTAACACAGCATATCATATGATACAGCAACATGGAATTCCAGAATCAAAGATGGCCAGCGTTCCTTTGCGCATGCTTAGTAGCGTATATCCAGGCCTGCCCTACCAGTTTCATCACAAATTACATAATCATTGGGACGGATACAGGCCCATACTGAGCTATTTAAATATACATATCTGGCCCAGGATGATCACATTCCATTGGCTAAGAGAAACATCAATCAAATAGTTAAACCCGTGCTATCCATGGCTTCCTTGGCTCTGCACAAGCACTTAAAGGATAAGTTCACTTTTTCAGGCAGAATTTCACTTTTCATATTAAATAGAAGCGTTTTTCAATGCCATTTATGGCCAAGCCATCCCAATGTGCTTTTTTCTCACATACCATTAACTTCCTGTTGGCCACCTACCAGAAGCCTTCACTTCCAGAAGATGGTGTGATAAGGTGTGTTCAACACTCTGGACCACGCCTCTCTCATTACAATACTACCTTCAACCCACTTTCTATACAATCTTTCTAGACGAAACACTAGGTTGCGAAATGCGCCGGGAGACCCCCAATGTTGCCGTTTTATCTGATCTGCGATGTTTTTTATCTAATGTAAGTGTTCTTACCTACATTAAATTACCCTATATCTACAGTATTACGCTATGTTCTCTTCCTTTTTTGAACTGCCTTCCATTTGGCTATGTTGTTTGACCACTGGTGGGTCAATCCCTACAGTCATCTAAATCCACCTACCTTGGGCATAGCATATTGGTGCATTGGATGTCATGTGAGAGCTGCAGCTGATGACTTGGTCCTACAGGATATTTATCATGCTTGATTGACCCTTTAGAACTTATGTCCTTTAGGGGTTCAATATTTCTGGTAAGCCTCTCTTCAGTTGGCGGTGGCCATTTTTCACATTGTTTGGATTGTGGGAGCATCATCACTCTTTGAATGGATTGTTCAGGTGGGTCCTTCTATTCAATAGTTCTAGTAAACCTAAAGGAAATTGTACCGAGATTATGCAATCAGATTGCATAGTGCATGGCCATCTTTATACAAGTACATAAGGAGTGGATGGAGAAACTCAGTTGTCAGGCCCACTCACATTTCTGCATGTGTTTGTTCTGGGTGTTTTGGAGGGTTTTCACTCATTGAATGGGTGGCCCTATGTGCAACAATCACCACAGAGACGCTCCAGAACTTTTTTGGAGTGGAGCGTGGTGCGTGGTGCGTTACTGCAGTTTATGGTTTGTTTGCTTGTTTGCTGCACTTGGTGTGCCTTTAACATATAATGACAACACAAGCATGATGCATACCATATTTGCAAATTTTCTGAAAGGCATGGCAAAGCGCACATTTTCTATGTTGTTTGCCATTCATTTGGAAACACAAAGATGTGAATGGAGCCTAATTGTTCTTGTGTAAATCCAAATATTTTACTTGCAGGCCCCATTCACACCTAGAGTAGTGGAATCAAATGTAGTTTGGCTTGTTTTTCCAGTGACACTTATAGGGAACCCCCATTAATTTCAATGGGTTCTACTACACATGGCAAAGTAGCTCATGGGACATTTTGGAGCGGTTCAAGTTTTTTACTGCGTTTGTCACCATTTCTTCATGTGGCAAAATGTGTGTTTGCTTCTGTGTTTGGTGTACCATTTAAGGACACTGAAAGCGCAACTAGGTTTGAGGTGTATTAATGTGGCCATACACTATATAATCTGATTGCACAATCTCTGTACAATCTGCTTTAGATTTACCATAACGATATAATAGGAGGACACACTATCTATCCAATCACTCTGTATCCAATCAGGAAGGATATTTCACTACATCATGGGTTGCATGGTACCCCAGGGAGTTTAGCATGCAGCCTGAGCCCATCTGAAGGGATCCTGGGGAAGCCAGGCAAATGCACACATGGAGAGATGCCAGGGAAGCTTTGAAAACATAGCTGATGGGTAAAGAGGGTCAGCTGGTAAACTCCTTCCTGTGTCTTACTGGTTTCTCCATCCCAAATCTATACCAGGTAGTCTCTGTAGCTTTCTACGAAATACAGCAATTTGGGTTGTCTTTATTGTAAAACAAAATGGAAAATGCACTACAAAATGCAGCAAAAAATAGGGATAGCATCCTACGTCTTTCACACTATAGATTAGTGCTTAGTCATGGCTAAGCATGAAACGCGTAGGGTGCTATCCCTATTTTTTGCTGCATTTTGTAGTGCATTTTCCATTTTGTTTTACAATAAAGACAACCAAAAGTTTTTTTGGAGTGCGTCTGTCCATTTTCTAGCCTCTACTAAAGGCCTTACCTTAGCCCTTGCTGTATTTCGTAGAAAGCTACAGAGACTACCTGGTATAGATTTGGGATGGAGAAACCAGTAAGACACAGGAAGGAGTTTACCAGCTGACCCTCTTTACCCATCAGCTTTGTTTTCAAAGCTTCCCTGGCATCTCTCCATGTGTGCATTTGCCTGGCTGCAAAAGTTTTTTTGGAGTGCGGCTGTCCATTTTCTAGCCTCTACTATTTGCCTTGTGCATTCCCGGCACCCTTGATTTCCTGAGAAGTTATTGATTGCTCAGCATACCCACCTGGAGCGGTGACTCACTTCTCTTGTTCATTAAGGTAAGGCCTTGCTCTTAATATCAAAGAAAGATTTTATTTTTCTGCAACCAAGAAACATTATTGGTATATTGGTACATAGGGGAGCTGGATTTTAGAAAGAAAAAAAAGGTGAACTTTAGCCTTTAGCTCAATTAATCATCAGGGAGTGCTCAATATGCCCATCTTGTGCTCAATTTCCCTCAGTAATTTCCCTATGCGCATGTGACCACTCTTAGTTGGAGGGTCACATTGTATGGTAAACCTTGTGTGTGATCAATGACACCTGGGAGACAATACAAATGTTTGATGGTGACAGCCTGATGGGCTCATCCTATTTTCTCATCACGGCTTGTGGGACTCTTTTTATTCTGTCCTAGTATTATTTCTGCTGTACTTTGTTAATTTATGTTTATGTTTATTACCACAACATCACAGTTTATGTAAAGCATTTTGATAAAATATATTGCTGTTAACAATAGACATTGGAGGATAGGCCTATGGCCACACCACTCGGAATGTATTCGATCTTGGCTTCTCTTAGAAGCTAAGAAGGGTTGGGCCTGGTTAGTACTTGGATGGGGACATTGGGGGTAAGATCTTGATGATTCATAGGATTTTTTTCATTACTATTTATTTTTATCATTTTGGTTTTGAGTTTGTTGTGCCAAGTATCTAGGCATAGTGTCAGCAGCTAATATATGTTTAGATTCAGCTGATCACAGATAATTCACATCTACTTAATTAACTAAAAACATGCATCAAGATGCCTGTCGTGACATACATAAGGTTTTGGCTTTAGATATACTTTAAGACGTCCCTTGTGTATTATTAATAATTCAACACACAGTGATAATAGGAGAATATAACAAACACAATGGCCTGTAAAAGCCCACACACCAAAAAAAAAATACATACATCTGCTATAAATATGGATTCACTATAGTAGATCATACTCCATATCTATATAACGAGTATTGAATTTTAGATTTGTTTTTTAGTATGTATAGCATATTTTACTAAGTTAAATACCGTATTTATCGGCGTATAACACGCACAGGTGTATAACACGCACCCTAACTTTAAAAGGGAAGTTTCAGGAAAAAAACGTTCCATAGCCCCCTGCGTAATACACGCAGGCACAGTTTACCCTCTATTTTCAGGGTAAAAAAGGGAGTGTTATACACCAATAAATACAGTAATTGAATTAGTAAAATATACTGTATATACCTAAATGGTAGTGTAGTGCAGATGGCTAATGTGATATGCAGTATTAAAAATACAATAATATGTAAATGGCATATTTACTCAGAGATTAATTGCAACTGCTCTGCTATATCCCACAAATACAAAGAACATTGCATTAAATGATGAATACTATTTTGAAGTCAGGAGCAATCTATCATTATTTTCAGAAAAGAAAAAAACAATTTGAAATAATGGAAAATGCTCAAAATAAACCAATCAAATGATAATGAGTATCAGAATCAGTTCATAAAGACTGTGTTTGCTCAACCAACAATACTTTACAACAAACTGCTGTTCACCTAATCTAGAATAAAATGCATGTAACTAGTAAGCTGGTTTTCAAAATAAAGATGGATTAAAACGAGAGTATTTTAGAATCTAAAAAAAACAACAACACTGTAAATAGGAATGTGAGCTCCTGTTTAATAGGCAAATAGCAATGCACTAAGAGCGCACTGACCCCAGGCTGCTTGATGTAATGATCATTCATTATATGTCCTGAGCATTGCTGATGATGATGGTGGGGTACATATGATGGGAAGGGTGGGGGGAGTGGAGGAACGGAGGGCTTGAAATTGGGTTTAAAAACACAACACTCATTTATCCGTAGCAATTTTAATGCTTACGGTATGTGAAAAAAAATGATAATACAATGTCAGTACCTGTTCAGGTATGGTTACATCTCCAGTCCATATTTGTTCTTTTAAGAGGTGCTGGTAACTTAGGCAGTGCTTTACTGCTGTTGGTACATTACCCATCAGGAAAAAAATGTCAGGTCACCAGTTTTAAAAAAACTAAAATGGAACAACAAAATGTTAACTTTTAGAACTGTAGAATACTCATATATTTTTTACACATATAATATGCATAATTGCATTGACTACAATTGTTCATGGTCTACAACATTTTGATAATATTTTTCAGCTCATCACGAACATATCACATACATACTGTATTTTTGAATGCACCATTTTGTAGCTGGCGTAGTTAACCTGGTTAAAAAAGATTCAGGTCCATGAAGTTTAACCAAAAGACAAGCATACAATTAGGGTTGTCCCGATACCACTTTTTTAGGACCGAGTACAAGTACCGATACTTGTTTTCATGTACTCGCCGATACCAATTACCGATACTTTTTTTTTAAATGTGTCCATGTGTCCCCAAATGCAGCCTTGTGGCCCCAAATGCAGCCATGTGTCTCCAAATGCAGCCATGTGTAGCCTTGTGTCCCAAATGCAGCCTTGTGTCCCCAAATGCAGCCATGTGTAGCCTTGTGTCCCAAATGCAGCCTTGTGTCCCCAAATGCAGCCATGTGTAGCCTTCTGCCCCCAATGCAGCCATGTGTCACAAAAAATGCAGCCTTGTGTCCCCAAATGCAGCCTTGTGTCCCCAATTGCAGCCTTGTGTCCCCAATTGTGTCCCAAAATTCAACCTCGCGCAAATGCTCAGTATCGGTCCCGATACCGATACTAGTATCGGTATCGGGACAACCCTACATAAAATATAAACCTGTATTTGGAGTGGTCTATTTTATTTGAAGAGGGATACAAAATTCCCTCCTGGTACCCTTTGGTAATCAGAAACTCCCTACAATCTCTTACAATATATATATGGAGCCAGTCAAATTTTCTGCATCTGGAAACACATCCATCAGATTTTTGAAGCAATCTCTTGGAGATAGAAATAGCTCATGTGGACCATGCCACAATATTTTACATCTCTTACACCATAAAAACAACATTAACATTATCATGGATGGGCATGTGTTTGTTGATCTTCTGATACAGCACATGTGCATTTGAGGCACATCACTGACACATGTGAGGTCATTAAAGTTAAAAAGCACCAGAAAAGCAGAGTTCCCTATAGCCAAAGAAAACACAATCCAAGCTGGTAGTATCTGCAGAGCACCTTGGGCAGGGTAGGTATTTTTTTCTTCTTATAATTATATTTTTTTGTTGTTGAATAGGGGAGCACTAATTTAGTGAAGCAGTCTAAATTTGACCTGGCTCAGATATTCAGTTTCACTAATTTATCTTGGTTGATAATGTGGCTAATATAAATATATAGGGATATTAGCCCCCAATATAGCTTAATAAGAAAGGTTAAATTCATATTTTTGGTTAAAGCAGATCTTCACTTAAAATGTCTGACCCCTACCTCATTGCATTTTTTATTTTTCAGAATGGGTACCCTTCTCTAACAATAGTCGCTCCCACTTTCACAATTCTCACCTAGACATGAATCAGTTACATTTGGTCAGCATGTGCAGAAGGAAGCTAGCTTCCACAGCCAAGTTGACAGTGCTGGGGATCCAAAGACTAGAAAAAAAAACAGCCCTGGGAAAGACAGAGCTGGACTGGGCTGGTGAGTGTCTGTTTTCTTAAAAAAAAAAAAAAAAAAAAAAAAGACTGGAGTTCCTCTTCAAAATTATTTATAACCCCCCCCCCCCCCATTTAAAAAAAATAAGGCTCAAATCCAGTGCATAGAGTAAGGGGCAGATCCACAAAGAAATTACGCTGGCGTATCTACTGATACGCCGGCGTAATTTCAAAGTTCCCGCGTCGTATCTTTGTTTTGTATCCACAAAACAAGATACGACGGCATCTCGGATGGATCCGACAGGCGTACATCTTCGTACGCCGTCGGATCCTAAGTGCAATAATTCGGCGGCCCGCTAGGTGGTGTTTCTGTCGAAATCCGCGTCGAGTATGCAAATTAGCTATTTATGGCGATCCACGAACGTACGTCCGGCCGGCGCATTTTTTTCCGTCGTTTGCGTTCGGCTTTTTCAGGCGTATAGTTAAAGCTTCTATACTAAGGCGTACTCAATGTTAAGTATGGCCGTCCTTCCCGCATACAATTTTGAATTTTTTACGTCGTTTGCGTAAGTCGTTCACGAATAGGAATTTGCATAGAATGACGTCACCGTTGTAAGCATTGGCGGGTTCCGGTTTATTTTCGAGCATGCGCACTGGGATACCCCAGGGACGGCGCATGCGCAGTTCCAAAAAAACGTTGTTTACGTCGGGTCACGACGTATTAACATAAAACACACCCCCATCACAGCCATTTGAATTCCGCGCCCTTACGCCACGAGAGATACACTACGCCGCTGTAACTTATGGCGCAGATTCGTTGTGGATTCAATTTAAAAAAGATAAAAATAGATACGGTGGCGTAGCGTATCTTAGGCCCCATACACAAGAGAGGATTTATCCGCTGATACGGTCCAGCGGACCGTTTCCACGGATAAATCCTCTCGAGGATTTGCGCGGATTTTGATGCGATGGAGTGTACTCACCATCGAATCGAAATCCGCGCCAAAATCCTCTGGCGATGACGTGTCGCGCCGTCGCCGCGATGATGACACGGCGACGTGCGCGACGCAGTCATATAAGGAATTCCACGCATGCGTCGAATCATTACGACGCATGCGGGGGATCCCTTTGGACGGATTGATCCGGTGAGTTTGTACAGACCAGCGGATCAATCCGTTGGGATGGATTCCAGCGGATAGATTTGAAGACATGTCTTCAAATATTTATCTGCTGGAAATCCATCGCATGGGAGAAAAATCCGCGGAAACAGATCCGCTGGATTGTACACACCATAGGATCTATCCGCTGAAACCCATTCGCTGGGATTTTTCAGCGGATGGATTCTATCGTGTGTATGGGGCCTTAGATATCTTAGATACGCTGCGCCCGGCGCAGATGTCTGTGGATCTGCCCCTAAATATTTTTCTAATTATTATTTTTGTCCTGAAACTCTTTAGAAAAACGTTCACCTCACATGAAATGAAGGGAGTAGAGGTCATCAGGAAAGAAAGTCCCCATTTTGAATAAAAAATCTGTTGCAACTTGTTCCCCCATTGGAAAAAGTTCATATTTCCTAATGTTGATACAGGAAGCAATGGTGATTTTCCCCAATGGGGTCAGAGACCACGGTAAATACCTGACAGGGGTTCTATCCATTTTGTCCAAAAAAAAATACGTTTTGGCTGGAATTGAGCTCTACACATTATTAATACGATTTGACAAAAAAAAAACACACACAACCAACATTAAAAATAGCCTCACTGGTTTTGTTTGGTACAAAATAATATTTTGAATAGGATCCTGGGCAGTAGACCTTTAATCTGTTTTTAATATTTACATTTTTTCCCTCTCACTTCCTGTATAGGTTATAAATGCCAGACAGCACAATTTTTTTTTATGGAGGATCTCCCAACAGCAAAACAGATGAAATTTAAAACTTTACTTAGGCTCTACCCTTTGTCATTCTATCCAAAGTTAAGAGACGTGCTGGATGTAAACCAAATAGACCTAAATACTCACTTATGTGGCTGCATGTGGTTGCAGCATTGGTCTGATGCTGCAGCTGTCCCCCACTGGCTCTAGGACTGGGAACTGAATGATTACATGATTGCTGATCGCTTAGTTCTCTGTCAGTTAGCATTTCTCTGCTCTGCCACTCCAGTGCTCACTGGAGTGCCGGCGTGGGGAGAGGGTGGGAGCAGTTGGCTCCGTCTCCAATCGGTGCGCTGAGAGCCTGCTAGCTGTCAGTAATGCATCTGGGTGGATTCTGACAAGATTGTCGGGGAAACATCTGGAGTGTCTCTGTGATGTCAGCCGACAGTGGACTTTAGCTGAATCAGGGTCACAGGAATGCACAAATATGTGCACTCCAGAAAGGCTTTGGCCATACTTCTTCTCAAAAATTAAAAATCAGCAGATACAAAAACTGTAGCTGCTGACTTTTAATAATAGGACATTCACCTTTCCCAGGATCTAGCAATGACCTCTTGTGGCCAGTTTCTTCACCAGGCTTCTGTCCCTGGCACTGGCATACTAACTGACTGTTTGCGGCTTCCCAACTGGCTGCTCACTGCACATGTGCGAGCCACACTGTGCAATTTGATTGGTCCCAGAGCTTTCTGGGACCTTTGATGTATCCCAGAAGGCTGCGGGCGTAAGAGGGGGGCATGTTTATGTATTTAATTAGTCAATGTCTTTACAATGATCAATGGATAAGACCTAAAATAGAAACAGTTTTTGCATACACACACACTACTGTGCAAAAGTTTTAAGGCAGGAGTGAAAA
The DNA here is from genome assembly GCF_905171775.1 of Rana temporaria. NCBI lineage: Eukaryota > Metazoa > Chordata > Amphibia > Anura > Ranidae > Rana > Rana temporaria. The sequence continues at coordinate 216,915,636 of NC_053492.1, forward strand.
AAATCTGCAAATTAACCACTTAAGGACCAAGCCTCTTTCTGAGATTTGGTGTTTACAAGGTAAAAACATTTATTTTTTTGCTAGAAAATTACTTGGAACCTCAAATATTATATATTTCTTTCTAACACCCTAGAGAATAAAATGGCGGTCGTACTTTTTGTCACACCGTATTTGCACAGCAGTCTTACAAGGGCACTTTTTTTGGCAAAAAAAATCACTTTTTTAATTAAAAAATAAGACAACAGTAAAGTTAGCCCAATTTGTTTATATTGTGAAAAATAATGTTATGCTGAGTAAATTGATACCCAACATGTCACACTTCAAAGTTGCGCCTGCTCGTGGAATGGCGACAAACCTTTACCAATAAAAATCTCCATAGGCGACATTTAAAAAATTCTACAGGTTGCATGTTATGAGTTACAGAGGAGGTCTATGGCTAGAATTATTGCTCTCACTCTAACGATTGCGGCAATACCTGAGTGGTTTGAACCCCATTTTCATATGCGGGCACTGCTCACGTATGAATTTGCTTCTGCAAGCGAGCTCATCGGGACGAGGCGCTTAAAAAAAACATCCCTTGTAATAAAAAAAAAGCATGTCAGGTCCTCTTAAATATGAGATCTGGGGTCAAAAAGACCTCACATCTCATATTTAGACTTAAATGCAATAAAAAATAAATAAAAATTGTATGACATTTAAAAAAAAAATGATGCAATGATATGAAGATGGGTGAGGGCTATCTTCCCCTCACTCGTCTCCATGTCAGCCCATAGACAGGACCGGATCGCCTCCGCCACTGCCGTTGGCTCCGATAAGCAGCTTAGGGCACCGGAGAGTTTACCGGATAAAAGTGATCTTGTGGAGATCTTGTGGATGCCACAGAGACCACTTTTATCTGAAAGCAGACCGCCTTCTCTTGAAGAGGGTACCGAGGTTATGGTAGCTAGCTGCTATCATAACAACGGTATTCCTCTTCAAAGTAGCAACATATTCCTGCGGTGGGCGGTCCGTAAGTGGTTAAAAATGCTTTCAGAGATAGAAGTGTTAATAGTTTATTTTCATAAGTTAACAAAACAGAAAGTAAATGAACAGAAGAGGAATTCAAATGAAATCAGGGTGTGACCACCTTTTTCCTTAAAAACAGCATACATTTTTCTAGGTACACTTGCACACAGTTTTTGAAGGATCGCAGCAGCTAGGTTGTTCCAAACATCTTGGAGAACTAACCACAGATCTTCTGTGGATGTAGGCTGCTTAACATCCTTCTGTCTCTTTAATTCAAGACAGACTCGATGATGTTGAAATCAGGGCTCTGTGGAGCCAAACCATCACTTTCATGACTCCTTGTTCTTCCTTATGATGGAGATAGCTCCAAATGACATTGACTGTACTTTTTGTGTCATTGTCTTGATTCAGAATACATTTGGGGCCAATAACATGCCTCCCTGTTGGTATGGCATGATGGATAAATATCTGCCTGTATTTCTCAGCATTGAGGACACCATTGATCCTGACCTAATCTCCAACTCCATTTGCAAAAATGTAGCCCTAAACTTGCAAAGAACCTGCAGCATGCCTCACTGTTGACTGCAGAGACTCAATATTGTACTGCTCTCCAGCCCTTCTCAAACAAACTACCTTTTGCTACAGCCAAATATTTCAAATTTTTACTCATCAGTCCACGGCACCTGCTGGCATTTTTTTGCTGCAGTTCCAATGTTTTTGTGCACAGTTGAGTCACTTAGCCTTTTTTTCACTTTGGAGGTATGGCCTTTTAGCCAAAATTTCTTCATGGAGACCACTTCTGGCCAGACTTTACTGGACAGTAGATGGGTGTACTTGGGTCCAGGGCCGGCTTTTGGGGTGTGCGAGCTGTGCGGCCGCACAGGGCGCCATGGGCGACAGGGGCGCCGTGCTGCCATCCAGAGGCGTACTAGGAGGGGGCGAGCCGCCCCCGGGTACCACACAATGTCACCCCCCCTCAGCGATTGTATTACACCCGCGGTGGTAGCGCCGCGGGTTTAGGCAGCGGCACACTGGCACAGGCAGGGAGAGCTAGCTACAGTGGTGAGGGGGAGGGGGTGTGCGGGGGGGTGCAGGGTGACACCGCTGCACCTACCATCCCCTCCTCTTATAGCCACGGGCTGCCTGTCTGTGCGATGTCACACGGGCACAGCCGAGTGAAGCCACCTCCCCCTCCTCTGTTTATGTGTAAATAGGGGAAGGGGACCTGCTGTGCATGTGCCGCTGCGCTGATCTGAGGTACTGAAGGGGGGGCTGCACTGAACGGAGAGGCTACACTGAATGAGGGGGCTACACTGAACGGGGGGGCTGCACTGAAGGGGGCTCCACTGAAAAGTGGGGGCTCCACTAAACCAGGGGGGCTGCACTAACGGGGAGAGACGATACTGAACAGGGGGCTACTCTAAAGAGGGGGCTACACTGAAGGGTGTCTGCACTGAACGGGGGGGTCTGCATTAAACGGGTGGATACACTGAAGGGGGGTCTGTGTAACATGCAGGGGGTCCAGAGGTGCAGGGTGCTGTGTAATGTAAAGGGGTCCAGAGGCGCAGGGTGCTGTGTAATGTAAAGGGGCCCAGAGGCGCAGGGCGCTGTGTAATGTAAAGGGGCCCAGAGATGCAGGGTGACGTGTAATGTAAAGGGGCCCAGAGGTGCAGGGTGCCGTGTAATGTAAAGTGGTCCAGAGATGCAGGGTTCCGTGTAATGTAAAGGGGTCCAGAGATGCAGGGTTCCTTTGTATGTTCAGGTCACCAGGGGACGAGGGGTGAAGATTTGGGGGGGTGCCACAGGATTAGCTCGCACAGGGCGCCTGAACACCTAAGGCCGGCCCTGCTTGGGTCCCACTGGTTTTCCTCCACTTTTGTGCTGATGAAACTGCTGGACATCTTCTGATGCTGAAGGGAAGCATGATGTGTCGTTCATCTGTTGCATTCAATTTCCTTCGCCAACCACTGTGTCTTCAGTGCTCAACATCGCCCATTTCTTTGTGCTTATTCAAAGGAGCTTGAACAGCACATCTTGAAAGTGCAGTGCCTTTGCCTGGGAGAGACCTTGCTTATGCAGTATAAATACCTTGTGTCTTGTTGCTGTGCTCAGTCGTGCCATGGTTTATGACCTCTGCCATGAAACTTCCACAACCTCACCTTTGGATGTTCTTCACTCAGTTTTAAGCCTGTTTCTGTTTTTAACCTACATATGCAATTGATGATCATTAGCACCTGCTTTGTATAATTAGTATATTGGTATAATTGGTTAATCATACACCTGACTCTAATCCCACAAAATCCCTGACTTTGTGCAAGTGTATGAAGTGTGCAAGTGTAAGAATTTATGCTGGTTTGAAGCCAAAGGGTAGTCACACCAAATATTGATTTGATTTAAATTTTTCTTCCTCTCTCACTTAAAAAAAACAATATATTTTTGAAAGCACTCTTACTTTACAGCATTTCTTCACACCTGCCCAAAACGTTTCCACAGTAATGTGTAATATATATATATATATATATATATATATATATATATATATATATATATATATATATATATATATATATATATATATACTGTATATATATATATATATATATATATATATACATACTATATATATATATATATATATATATATATATATATATATATATATATATGAACACATATACGTACACACATACATATACACTCACACACACACATATTTATACATATATACAGTACACACCATATGAAGCACAGCTGTAAAAATAAAATGCTAAATGTAGAGGTAAGAATATTCCAACTACAGTATAACAATGACAAATGATAAGGAAATAATGAGTTTGTGAGTAACCAACGAAGACTTGTCTGCTATCTGCTATGAAATGTTAATTGCTCCCTTGAAGTCTACTTGCTAAATAAGATGCATTTCTAATTTTACTGCGTCATTTTCCTGCTCAGCATCCAATAGTTCAATGTCATCTACATCCCTGAGATATTCTGCATACCTTTTGCAGGGGTTTCCAAAGGCCATATACAATCATTTTCAATCCCCTCATTAGTAAATTGAAATGTTTTATATTCCTTTGACAGACAAAATGTTGACAGCATGTAGTAAATAAGATGCTGCCCTAAATATTTGTTCTAATCTTACCCATGATAAACAGAGCTGCATGCTGTACGTTTTACATCATCAGGTTGTCTGTATAGATTTTCCAATGCTGTGTGTGCTCTAGGCATGCTCAGTTGAAGATGCTATTACATCTTAAAAGGGAATCGACATACAGCTATTTAAAAGGGAAACACTGCAACATGGTCAGTACTATTTTACCTCGCTTACCATAGTCTGTGCGTGTACTTCTGTGAATGTTTTAAAGACTGCGCTTCAAGCAGAAATGTGGGCATCTAGAATATTCCATGTAATACATCTAGAATGACACTTAGGGGTTGATTTATTACAACTGGAGAGTGAAAAATCTGGTGCAGCTCTGTGTAGAAACCAATCAGCTTCTGTTTTTTTTTTTTTTTGTCAAAGCTTAATTAAACAAGCTAACATTAGAATGTTAGAAGCTGATTGGCTATCATGCACAGCTGCACCTGATTTGCATTTCCCCAGTTTTACTGTTTTAATAAATCAACCCCATAGTGTCATCTCCATATCAATTCTTTGCTATTTACTGGCTGCTCAAGAAATTAATTCTGACAGTTTTTTTGGATGTAGAATATAGCACAGTAAAGCTTTCTTTGAGAAGAAGATATTCAGGAGTCTCATTCTATCACATGTCCCAAAAATAATAGGATTATCCCTCATTTCAGGATATTACAGAGTTATGTAACATTCTTTATGCTCTAAAAGCTAGATTCACATCTAGAATTGCCAGTGTATAGTGCCAATGTAGCCTAATATCATGGATCCATTTATTCTAAATTGCATACCCTTGTTTCAGACTGGTCTTCAATGGCATTCTGTTGCCTGAATATATCAGTTGCCTTACTTTGATCTGTAATCTGTTACTTACCTGGCCTGCCGTTAGACTTGCTATTGAAAGTCTCCTGCCTGTATCTGACTTCACCATAAGACTTTGGCTGCCCATTACTTTCCCCAGCCCGTTCTGTAATATTTCACCTGCCTGCTACTGCCTGTTGCTGACACCGACTGTTCCTTGGCACAGCATCAACCTTTTGATTTGACACCTCATTGGCTGCCTTTTGCCAATCCTGGTCTATTCCTTGATGTTATACCTGCCAAGTGATATATTGCTTCCCATATGTCTCTGATGTTGGACTTCCTCCAGTACTGCTACTGCTTCCTCTAAGTATAATATCTCATCTGAATTAGTTTCATTAACTTCACCACTTCCTGAGGTTTCAGCATTTTTTTCCCCTTACAAGCTTTCCCTTACAAACCACCTGTCTTACATTCCAGGCATGTGTGGATTTGAGAAGCAAGACAGACCAGAGAATGTTGCCATTTTAGAATGCACCAATGAGGGGGAACGATGCCCTTAAGAAAGTATTGTGCTTACCAAACAGACAGCCCTCCCATTGGATGATGGGAGGCTGTTATGTTAAGGACACACATTAAGCTCCCATAGCCTCCCATAGCCTCCCATAGTGTAAAACCGCTTGCTTTATTAAAGAATATGTTACCCCAGCATTTCATATTCCTAATATGTGCCTGTTGTACCATGTACTTGTATGAGAACATATCCTGTTCTCTTTGTATTGCTTCCTTGGTGTGAAATCCCTGGTGTTCCTGAAAGTCCCTCTGCTTTCCTATTAAAACTCACCACACTAAGCAGGAGAACACACCGTGGTCAGTTCTCTAGCTATGCTTGGAACTCTGCCTGCTCTGCTCCAATGATCAGTCTTCTCTTGATACCCTCCTACACATCCATTCACTGGGAAGATCAGTGAGCTGCTGTTTCTCCTCCCCCAGCTCTTATGCAGAACAGAGGTAATGTGATCAAAAAGATGAAAAGGGGCATTTATAATTTGTTTATATCTATACACAAATGTTTTGCCTTTTATTTCTATTTTAAACTGAATAGGACGTTTTTCCAAGGTGAGAGTTTACAATCAAAATAACATAACTGTGTATCTGCTCAGAAATCCAGTTTTCAAGGGGTCAGCTGACCTCTTGAAAATGTCTGTCCAAGGGAAACATATCGGGGCAGACATTACTGCCCACTCTGGAGCCAGAACCAATGTTGCTGTATACCATTTGACAAGCTGGATAATGTGGAGAGATTGTGCGTAGATACACAGTTATTTTATTTATGCATCAAGCAGGTTTACACTATGGGAGGCTGTTATGTGTTTCCTTTGCTGGATTACCATCTGTGGAGCAAATTAGGTGATCCAACCAGTCCCCTGTTGGTGTGTCCTGTGGTTCCCCAATTGAGGGATGCATTGGCTGCAGCAGTCTCCACTTATTCTAAGGCGCTTTTAGACTACCTAAAATTTGGAATCTCCCTATTTGGTAAGAGGATACGTGTGGCAAGGTGGTGGATGTCACTGGGATAATTTAAGTGGATCATTCACGTGGATTAACTTTTTATGAGTGATAGAATTGATGGTGTTAATATATTCATATACAGTATTAGTGTATTTACTTATACATTATGGGCCAAATTCTCAAAAAAGCTGCGTAACTTAACTTTCAGCAGTTAAGTTACACTGACTTAAAATCTCTACCTAAGTGCCCAATCTTCAAAGCACTTACCTAGAAATTTCAGGCCGTGTAACTTAAGTGCCGCAGTCGCAAGGCGGTCCTCCTCTCCTGGGGGCGTTTAAAATTTAAATGAGGCGCGCTCTCGCGCCGGCCGTACTGCGCATGCGTGTGACGTCATTTTCCCGACGTGCAGCGCGCGAACGTAATTAACGCAGGGCGGCTTTGAGAATTTCGACGGGACACTAAAGTTGCGACGGGTGAAAAAAAAAAGACGCGCCGGGAAAACAAATAATTATAAAAAAAAATGACAGCGTCGCTCAGCATGCATTTCTGAGAGGGAGAACTCCATGCCAATTTTCAAAGAAAAAACCGGCATGGGTTCCCCCCCCAGGAGCATACCAGGCCCTTAGGTCTGGTATGGGTTGTAAGGAGACCCCCCTACGCCGAAAAATAGCAGAATAATAAATTATTTTAAAAACCCTTGTGTTGTGTGTTTACTAACTTTTACTTTTTGCCTCCAGGTGAATGGATAGGGGTACGATGTACCCCATATCCATTCACTTAGGGTGGGGGGCCGGTATCTGGGGGCCCCCTTATTTGATTCCGATAAGCCCCCGCCCGCAGACCCCGACAACCAACGGCAAGGGTTGTCGGGAAGAGGTCCTGTCCTCATCAACATGGGGACAGGGTGCTCTGGGGTGGGGGGGCCCGCAGTGCGCCCCCCTGCCCCAGAGCACCCAACCCCCCCATGTTGAGGGCATGCGGCCTGGCACGGCTCAGGAGGGGGGGCGCTCGCTCGTCCCCACTCCCTTCCTGACCGGCCGGGTAGCGTGCTTTGGATACGGGTCTGGTATGGATTGTAGGGGGACCCCCTACGTCGATTTTTCGGCGTAGGGGGGTCTCATTACAACCCATACCAGACCTAAGGGCCTGGTATGCTCCTGGGGGGGAACCCATGCCGGTTTTGAATTTAAAAATTCCTGTGGAGTTCTCCCTCAGGAATGCATACCAAATGCCGTCGCTTGAATGGGCTTTTACAAGGTGTGACTAACTTTCCACATTGTAAAACCAGCCCTAGTTTTGCGCAGGCAAATTTGGAACTTACGCAGAAATCACAATGATGAAATGCTTTGAAAATCTGCTTAAGTCCTCATTTGCATACGCAAAGCTGCATTTCACTGAGAAATGCCCCCAGTGGCGGATGCGGTACTGCATCCTAAGATCTGACCGTGTAAGTGTCTTACACATGTCAGATTTTCTGCCTAACTTTGGAAAAAGCCTTTTGAGAATCGTTTCCAAAGTTAGGCACAGACTGAACAGCAGTTAAGTCTGCGTATCTCTTTTGGGAATCAGGCCCTATATGTATGAATGTTTGTTTTTATTTTTGGTTCAACATTACTTTCTCTGCCTATCACCATACTTCCTGCCAGCACATCAACTGGTTGGCTTCTTGTGCTGCTTCTTCCTCTCAGACTCCAGCCCTGTTGTACTGGGAGTGCAAGAAGCTGATACTAGGCCAAATTCAGGTACTTACTATGCTTTCATTTAAGGAATACATTTAATTATGTATTAATAATTACAGCACTGATATACTTTTAGGGGCAGATTCACATACAATTGCATGGGCGCAGCGTATGTGAGATACGCTACGCCGCTGTAACTTACTTTTGAAAGCTTTGAATCCAGAAAGAATTTGCTCCGTAAGTTACGGCGGCGTAGTGTATCTCTCGCGGCGTAACGGCGCCTAATTCAAATCGGCGAGTAGGGGGCATGTTTCATTTAAATGAATCGCGTCTCCGCGCCGAACGAACTGCGCATGCGCCGTCCCTAAATTTCCCGCCGTGCATAGCGCTAAATGACGTCGCAAGGATGTCATTGTTTTGACGTGGACGTAAATTACGTCCAGCCCCATTCACGGATGACTTACGCAAACAAAAAAAAAAAATTCAAATTTGACGCGGGAATGACGGCCATACTTAACATTGCGTACGCCACCAAATAGCAGCTTTAACTATACACCGAAAAAAAAAAAACGGAAACGACGTAAAAGATTGCGACGGCCACCCTTACGTTCGTGGATCATCGGAAATAGCTAATTTGCATACTCGACGAAATTTGAAAGTACGCCGGCGTATCAGTAGATACACCGGCGTACTTTCTTTGTGGATCTGCCCCTTAGTCTTTTATATCTGCCTAGAGTTCAGCTTTAAGTGGCCTTTCTGAATTTAGCTCAGTTGCAATGTTTTATTCCCATGTCATACCCCTTTCCATTCAGTCCCCTACTGATTTACTCAGTCATGGAGAATGAGAGATAACAGCCCTGTGTCGGCTCACGTTAGGTTTCCAGTTGCAGCTTATATAGATCTGACTGTCTGGCTATTCACCAGGTACCAGCAACATATTATAAAGTACCTCAACAGCTTCCCCATACCTGGTAGTAATAGGTAGCAAGATATATCAAGTTGACCAAATAGAGCAGTGGTTGAGAGAAGGAATGATATGTGCTACAGCAGAACCAGTCTATAAAATAAACTTGTTATTTTGTCCTGCTTGGGCAACATTGATATGATGCTCAATTTATTTAGCATAATGATTTCAATGCAAATATACACTACATGAATTAATACTACAAGACTTGAGAGTACAACCTTTGGATGTAAAAAATCTTCAGTTACCAAGCCAATATTTCATACTTGTTTCTTAAATTGATATACGTGAAAGGAATGAACTTATCAATCTTGTCGATAATATGACTATTTTTTTCCTTAAAACTTTAAATTGTTCTTGTTTTGTTTTATATATTTAGTCTGCAAGTTATTATTGGGTTCATAGCAAAAGTTGATTACATTTCTACATGTTAAGCTCGAAGGCATTAGACAATAGACATGATGTTTTTCTTTAGCTTAGCACTGTATGCAATTATGCTTTCATACAGCAGATGTTTTTACAAAAAATGGACTTTGACAAATCTCAGTGGATGTGTTGGCTTGCAACATGTAGAAATCTGCTTTAGTAAAATGTGTCTGGGAAATTCATGCCATACTTTAAAAGGAATTTCGAATTCTCCCTACTCTGAATAAGCAGACTTTTCTCTCTTTTATATACCGGTACTTGCGTCCCATCAGGGAAAGCCAAACAGTTTCCTACTGGGTCACAGGATAGATCAGTAGGCGTAACCAACACACAATGAACGAAAGGTAGCCATGGGAGGAAAATATCAGTGATTTTATGTTCCCCACTGCTCAGTAAAAGCTTACCCAGAAGTTTACGTGGACGCCCTGGCTATTTATGTACAGATCGAGAAATTATTGTAAGCCTGGTAGTCCTACCTGAACCTCACTTCTCTAGATTCTGAGGGTAATCATCTCCAGTCCTAGCCATCTGGAGGACGAAAAGGAAGTGAAGTAATTTGGCCATATTATTATTTTTTTTCCACAAAAGATTTTATTGAGAATATAGAAGTTATTTTTACAGTACAGTCAGCATTTCAGTTGAAATTGAATCCATGACATCTTTGTATAATAAATGACCGAGGTTGTTAGTAAGCTAGTCATGACATAGAGAACAGTGGGACACTGTTTAACATTATAGCTTGAAAGAGAACTTAATTGCATGAACAATCAATATAATGAAAACTTTAGGTAACATTGTCTATTCTGAGTCAGGTAACTTTATTAACGGTAGCAATGCCATTGAGACCAATATTACCAGGTCTGATCATGGCAGTGGTATAGTCCTTAATCTCCACCCATATGTTGCCAAAGAGTTCCTAATTGGTTGTGGTGGGAAGCCAAATTTTTGGGGGTGAAGATATGAAGAGGAAAGGAGACTAAAATGGAAGAAAAGCAAAGGAGGGGGCAAGATGGTAGAGGGGAAGAAAAAAAGGGGTGGGGGGGAATGGGGACAGCTCTCCGATCCAGTGTTTCAATTTGAGGAGAAGGGAACAGAGGTTTCTGTCAGTTGGTATGGGTATTTATGTCCAGTACAGGAAAATAGGAGTAGTAGCTTTCGGTAGTCTTGAAATGCGTCCAGCAAGCCCAGATGTTTGTGAATTGTTGTATATGTTCTTGGGAGGTGTGGATCAGTTCCTCCATCTCCTCTATCTTATCCTGATCAGCCATTCCCTGATTGATGGTATATCTGTTGATCGCCAATGAACAGGAATGCAGAGTCTGGCAGCATTGACGTGCATAGCAAGCAATTTGTGACAGACCTGCTTAGGTAAAGTTGTGAAGTGAAGGAGATATTGTGCAGGGTTATAGTCCAGAGTGTATGTGGTGATCTGTGTTATTAGAGCGTGTACTTCCCTCCAGAATGGTTGGAGATGAGTACACTCCCACCAGATGTGCAGCATGGAGCCTTTTGCTTTTTTGCATCTCCAGCAAATATTTGGGATTGTAGGCGAGAATTTGTGAAGTCGAGCTGGCGTTCTGTACCATTTAGTTGTGATTTTGTAGCCATTTTCCTGAATTGCTACGTTCAGCGAGCCCTTATGTGCGTATTCATATATATCGTCACAGTTTTCATCAGTGAGTGTCAATTGGAGATCTCTTTCCCTGGAGATACGTGAGACATCTTTCTTTTGGGGGGAGGATCTTCTTGGAGTAGCGTGTAAATGTAGGATATTAAATGTCTTTGTGGCGAGGTGCGTGAGCACAGGGATTTGAATGGTGTGAATTGCCTGTTTCATGTAGTGGAAGGGTCTTGTGATATAAGGAAGTGTTTCAACTGTCTGTATGACCAAAGGGGGAATGAATTGGTACTTGACGCGGAAACTAGATCTATGTATGATCATATGCATCCTTTATGGAAAAATTGGTATGCTAGTACTTCCTCGTGGGGCCATTCTTGTTTAAGGAATGTGTGTGATTCTCCAGGGGGGAAGTCAGGGTTTCCCCTCAAGGGAGTCAATGGACCTGGATGCGAGGAAAGTTTGAAAGGGCACATTGTATTTTTGAAAGCCATTAGGGAGGCCAGCAGGATGGTGTCAACCAGGGGAGTATGTGTGATGGAATATGTGTGAGTGAATTCTCTAAGGTGACTCAGGCTTTCTCAAGCTTGTGGACTTACTGATCATGTGATTGACTGTGACAGTGGTCACATGGTGAAGAGTTCTGTTGATTCCCAATCATGATTACAGAATGGAACTCAGTCACTCTGCAGAGAGTGCGCAATTAATGCTTTCTCATCAAAGAAACCTCAGCCTCCATGGATGTATACTGTATGTGCAGTGTGTAGGCATTAAAGTCCACCCCCCTTGCCATCATGTGGCAAGGTGGTTACATGGCCAGCACGAAAGTCCCAAGTTGTAAATCCATCATTAATTACACGATGCAGCACAGAGGATCCATTTTCAATCACGAGGAACAACTTCCTGCTGACCCTCCAACAGAAATATGATGACCTGTGGACAACGATTCTCTCCTACATGACTCTCCTCACTACTGACAGTTCCCTGGTTCTGCTGGAATGTAAACAACAGTGGTGGGGAACCTGAATGAAGTCATTGACCAAATATGACTGGGGGAGGAGACATATCGCTGTTTGTAATTACTATAAACAGCAGAGCTGTCTCTACTTCTCTGTCAGAATGAGGATTTGTGTGTTTGCACACACAAATCCCAGTTCTGGCTCTTGTGTTCACGATCACAGGAGGCGCACAGGCCTGCTATGGCTCTTAAAGGGGCTGAGATACCTGTATGGCGAATCATGGGAAAGTGCCACTTTGCCAACGTATATCGGCCTGAGCTGATCGGCAAGTGGTTAAGGATAAGTGAATAGGGAACACAGTACCAGTGATTGTGGTACAAAGAGAAATAATGGGATGTAGAGATTAGATATCTGTTGAAGGCAACCCAGCCCTTAACTAAGGTCTCTGGTTTTATAAAGTTTACAGTCAGTTATAGGCTTCTTATCTCTCAGGTTTTACAATCATTGGTGTCTATGATTCTGACATCTTGATGTTATCAGCCATGTGGCTCTGTGGCTATTATGGAGTGAGCAAAAGTTTGGGAGTGGTGTCACACCTACTGCCTTATTCTCTGTTCTAGGATGTTCATGGTGGGTGAGGGGGCCATGCATGCAGACATGTAAGAGTGTGATGGGTAAATATCAGTTTTGAGTATAGTTACACATTGTCATAAATTAAACAATAACTTTAACAATAATAGGCAGATTTTCAAGGCCTCCTGAACTTAAGTTACTTCATTTTCTTGTTGGTTTAATAATAGGCTATAATTTTATATTATACAAGAATAGAAATGTAGTAAAAAAAAAGAAACCTCAAACCATCTGGAAAGCTGTGTGGTCAGTCTTGAAGTATGTTATATATTTTTCTAATGCCTTCTGACTTGTTCTCCTCAAAGTAAATATAGCTAACTGCAAAAACAAGCTATAAGTACACAACTGCCACAAGTTATTAAAACGTATATGCAGATAGTGAAAAATTATGATAAAAGAAAAGTAGGCATACACAATATGTAATCATTTAGACCCATTCTAAAGTAACATGGTATATTGAGCTATCTTGACACATGCCAAGCATTTCAAATCTACCAAAATATAATTGCCACAATTGTTGTCATATGTTTCAGATCAAGAACGAAAGGTACAAAATGACCAAATTCTAAACAATGGAAGGCTTCTCATAGCTTGAATTGTTGACAGCTTCTACAGATTCAAAATATTGGAACTATTTGTGGGGAATTGCAATGAGATGAAATACCTAATCTTTGAAGAATCACATATGGAAAACGTTTTAAAGTAAACAACCACCAATAGGTTGGCATGAAAAGTGTCTCACTTATACATACAAAAAGAAATTAAAGAAAATAATTTCAGCTTGGTCTCTTTATAAATCTAAAATAAAAAACTTTCTTCAGTTTAGGCTGACTTAGCTTAATGACTCTGTCCGTTAGATGAACCCATTTATGAACAGACACAACCCATTGCGAGAAATCTTTAACTGTAGTCCATGTGTGGAAGTGTTGAAATCCAGCATGTTCAAGCTTTAATCTTTATTGTAATGGTTATCTAAGTTTGAACAGATTTTTTTTATTATTATATATCGTCCACATGGCGGATTCTTGCTGCTGCTGATGGGATTTGCTCCTAAGCATTTGTCAGTTTAAATGTGTCGATACTATACAATGACAACAACATGACCCTATTATATTTGTAGATAATCTACTACAATTTTAGTTGGAAAACATGTTTATGGCACCTGCTGCTGTCAGATAGATTTATTATTTATAAACAATCTAAAATGTGGTTCTTCTTTGTTTCATAATTGTTTTACTAGTTTACTACTAATTTACTAGTCTGAAAAAATGTAAATGCACTTAACTGTTTCTCTGCTAATCCTGCATTGACATTTAGGCCATCAGTCACCATCTTAGGCTAGGTTCACACTGCTGCAAATTCAAAATCGCTGTAAAAAGGTGCGTTTTTGCCGCAAATTTGGCATGATTTAGCTGCGATTCGTGGCCACGATTTCAGATAAATGCTATAGAGCTGATAAGTCTATAGAGCTGAATTCGCATCGCACACGGATCAAACTTGCACAGGACCCTTTTTTCCCGCAGCTTATATTCGCAACGCATTGATGTGTTGGCACTAATGTTAAACTATGTAATTTAAATGACTTGCGAATTTGAGAAATCACAATGGCTCAAATTCACAATAAAATTTGAAGTAGTGTGAACCTAGCCTGACAGAGGAAGGGAGAAATGCACTTAAAGTATGTTAAATATTAGTGAGCTGTTTATTGGAATACTTTATTTCTCTTTGTAAAAAAATAAATAAAAATAGCGTAAGCTAGGGAACCCCTCTCAAACTTTACAAGCAGTGATTCCCAGATCACTAAAGCCAGGGTGGCTTGGTGCACCATAGCAATGCTGAAAAACTGAGCCGGCAGGATGGGCTCCATATATGCACTTTAAGGTTTGGCTTTTAGTTATGACTGGAATATATCTTCAACTATATACATTATGTGAATGTACATAATGTCACCACTAAGATGAATGTGCAGTATGTCAGTGCTATATTTATATGATAAATAAATAAAATAATGATTACCACCCATTACAGATTCATATAGGGCTTATTTTAGGAATGATCTACACCAGTGATTCAATCTCTTGCTGATGATTTAACCACTTACTGACACTAATTGATTTCAAGGTTTTGCAAAAGAGGTGATAAGTGATTAAATCTCAGTAGCATAAGATCAAATTTGCCCATGCAGTTCTAGTTATACCTTAGGTTTGCACCAAATCACATATACCTGGAACACTTCCAACCAAGGTACATATCTACATAGGCCATAGGGCCATATGGCCAGACAAGTAGAGTTATTTGTTGAGTTCAACAATGGGCCATGTTATCAACAAGTGATTTATGACATCATTAAAGGAAAAGTATGGCCAAACTTTTTTTGGCTGTACTTCTCCTGTTGGTCACAGGAGTGGAGCTACTTCTGTGGCCAATTTTTAGCTGACAGCAGGCTATAGCCCACTGTCGGCTGATTTACTAGGGCTGGTCCAGGCTCTGAAAAGATCCAGATCTGACCGGCAGTTGGCTCAGCCTCTCAATGAGCCTGAGCCAGCTGCTCCTTCTCCCTCAACAGCCCAGCATTCCAGTGAGTGCTGGAAGGGCAGAGAACCAACGAGTCGGTGTCTGACAGTCACTAGCTCTCTGCGGGCTTGATCTTAGAGGCGGCGGGGAACAGCTGCAGCCATCTAGGTGATTGTAAAAAAAATCCTGATTCCCATGCTTTTCAGTTAAAAGCTGAGCTCAAATGAATTATTCAGTCAACCTCTAACAAGAGCTACTATTTGATTTATACTGCTACTATATATTTTTTCAATTGTCTTAGGAAATCATTTCAAAGTCAAGATTAGAGATGGGCTGAGTTTGTGGCCCAAACATGAGTTTAGACTGAAATTTCACTATCCTGACATTGATCTGAATGATTTGGGGCATTCTGCTTGGAAGAACATGACATCATATTGCTGTCAATGGTTATTAAGGAAGCGTTGGTTGTCTGCGCCAGCCATGTCCTTAGCAACCACTAACGTCACTCGACCCATTCACTTACATAAATGGTAGTCCTCAATCACAATGACGCCATTAAACATATATGGCCATGATCAATGATGTCACTGGGAGATTCAGCATCCAAACATCTTTATTCACACCAAACCCTTGCTGAATCAAACCCGGGGCAGTACGGCTCATCACTAGTCATGATTAGGAATTAACTTTGGATTAGGGTTGATTATAAGTTTGGCTGAGAGTTTGACCCGAACTCTAGTTGAGTGAGTTCTGCCGACCAGGCAAACTAAACACCCGTTTTCAGCCTGTTTGCCTGCCCATACCCCTGGTGATTAATTTAGCGGTAGCATTACTATCGCCACTAAATGTATCACATCCCAGCCTTCTGGTTTGTTTCACATTGTAAACAAGTTAGTGGGTATCCTATGCCACATCATTGATAAAATATAGTCCTGGCGATATTTGGTCAATGACCTTAGCTAGCACCACTGGCTGGCTTGTTGACTTTCCGCAACTGGCTGGTAGCTGTCATTCAGGGCAAGAGTCCACCAGGAGCAGAGTAATAGGATGCGAGTCATCGTGTTTGTGTCATTGGGTGGGAAGAGTATCCTTCATAGTAATTGACAATGGTATTTACATTACTGGAAGATCTGAGTAACTATAGATTTACATGATAGGGATATTTTTAATAAAAGACTTTGTCATGGTGTGGGTGTTATTATACACATTTTGTTTATTTTTTGTGAACAACATGAATCTATATGCACATCAGATATCTGGATGACTCCCTAATTTTGAAGGGGGCTTTCTAATTCTCATAAATTCTGTGAAAATATCCATCACAATGAAGTGAAGAGTAACGGTGAAGATACCGTATAGCTGTGTAGATCATCACATGAAAATTCCTTTCAGGTAGGTATGATAAGACTAAATACGCTAACCGGAACCTGTGGATCTGACTGTCAAAGACAACGGATCAATCGAGCATGAATAATCCCACAAGTAGACTCAGCTTGTCTGAAGAATCTGGATAATATCAGCTACGAACATAACCCATGGACACAGCAGTCTAAGATTGAGAATCCCTCTATAGGTGGTATCCTGGACGTATAGAGGAGACTAAACTCCAATAGTTCCACGCGTTTTTCAGATGGTATTAGGCAGATTCCAATGGGTGAACCCCTTGGGGGTGAGTGGAAGGCACAATGGAGAAGCTCAAAAAAAAATGTAATCCACCAGAACATGTAAGGAAAAAAAAAAGATGCTCCAATGGTGCGGATCAAAAATGTGGGTTTTAATTAATAAAAACCGACAAACATTAAAAGTGATCACAATTCAAAGATAAAAGCAATAAGGGGAGTGGTGTACCAGGCCAACGCGTTACTTGCCCCAGTCCGCTAAGCGTATTTAGTCTTAATATACCTACCTGATAGGATTTTCCATGTGATGATCAACACGGCTATACGTTATCTTCACTGTTACTCTTCACTTCATTGTGATGGACATTTTCACATGTATTGTGTCTGTGGACTTATTACTTTAACAATAATATTTTTTTCACTTTATACCCTGTTGGGTATACATCACTTAGTGATATAGAGACATTTTACTATATTTTTTTCTTATTTAGCGCCACACCTTTATTTCCAGTTACTTTTGAATTTTAGTCACATTCTTGTGTAGCAGCTTATTTCATTATTTTGTGTTTAGGATTAAGCACAGTAATTATTTTCATCCAGATCAGACAACTGTTACACATACACTGTTAGAGCCGGTTCACACTGGGGCGACTTGGGATCCGACTTGAAGTCGCCTTAAGTCGTCCCAAGTCACGCTGTCGAGAAAAACAATGCAAGTGAATGGGAGCGGTGTTAATACACACGACTCAAGTCACTCCGACTACAAAAGAAGTTCCTGTACTACTTCAATCCGACCTGTAGGCGATTTGTACCCATTGATTTCAATGGAAGGCGCCTCCAAGTCTGATCCAAGTCTGATCACTGTCTTAACTGAAGCGACTTTCCAGGAAGATAACATACATTTCTCAGGCAAACCTCTCCCTCCCCCTCCCTCCCCTAGAGCTGATTGTTGTTTGATTGGCCACTGGAAAGTCTCCTGTCCTGGAGACGACTTCAAGTCGTGTTGTAAATCGTCCCAGATCGCCCTGTGGTTCATGCTCAAGTCGTGTCGGAGTCGCGCTGGAAGTCGTGTCGCCCTAGTGTGAACCGACTCTTACACACAGCACAGGTGAATATTTTCCCTCACCTCTTTACTGTACTGTACTGAATCTATATCAAATGTTATTATATTTTGGGTTATTTAAGTGAAAATAACTTTACTTTATTCACTTACCTATATACACATGCACTAAAGAGAGAACATTTAAATCAACCTTACAGCTGTACTTTCTTTTCATTAGATTTCAAAAGTTAAAGACGGCCAGTATCTCATTGGACTGCTATACAAAATATGTAGAAATTTGCATTTGCAGTGCTGATGTTATCTTTGGATTCTTGTGGGTATATGGTATTTATTTCTCAGGAATAATGTTTTCGGCAGACTGTTGATTAAAAGCACACTAATATTTTATTTTACCGCAACAGTATTTCCTACTGTACTAGACATCAACCTTTCTGGAAAATCCCTGGTGCATAGTAGTCATTTGCTTTAACAATTGTTCAAGTAACCTACGCAGATTTTATTTTATAGACTGCATGCTTGCAATTATTGCAGTTTAGGAGTGTTTTGTAGTAAAATATGATGAAATATATTTAACCACTTCCATACCGCGCCATAGGGAAATAACGGCGGCAGGAACCCCTCGCTGATCTGGGTGGACGTCATATGACGTCCTGTGTTCCCGGCAATCTAGGGCGCACGCGCGCCCGCGGCAGCGCTCGTGACCCGGCGCGGGTGGCCGGCGGGCGTGATTGCCGCCGGGTGCCCGCGATTGCCGGTAATCACGGCAGGAGTGTGGATCTGTGTGTGTAAACACACAGATCCACCTCCTGTCAGCGGTGAGGAGACCAATGTGTGTTCCCAGTACAGAGGAACACACATCGGTCTCCTCCCCTTGAGAGTCCCCTCCCCCCTACAGTTGCTGTATGACCAGCAGTGTCTGCCCAGCACTAGGATGTGCCAGATTCCATAGATAGGTTCCTGTGTGGTGAAGATAGATGCCCCAAGTGGCCAGGGTTTATTTTATGTTTGATTTTGTTTATGCTGTTTGGATGCTTGCACTTGTTTCCAGCAAGATGGAAGAATAAACCAAAATCGTTGTTTTCAACCGTCTTCGACTGCCTGTCTGTATAAATTCAGTGTGTAGTGAACCCATCCAAGGGGTCACACACCCCGCTACCAAGCAAACCACTTACACATGGTGGAGAATGCGGGCAAAGATAGATGGGGAGTTAGTTAACCCTGACGAGAGGGTTGCCCTCCCTTACTTCATTATTGAAAGGGACCTGTTATATCGAGTGTCACAGAGGATAGAGGACACCATTGAGCAACTGGTAGTGCCTAAAACGTACCGCAAGATGGTTTTGGAACTGGCCCGTGGGCACATTCTTGGGGGACATTTGGGAGCGGAAAAAACCTGTGAGAGGATCACCCAGAGGTTTTATTGGCCTGGGATCACTAAAGAAGTGGAATTGTACTGCTCTTCCTGTCCAGTGTGTCAGATTACTGCACCCATGCCACATTTCTGCAGTCCGTTGGTACCCCTGCCCATTATCGAGGTCCCTTTTGAGAGGATTGCCATGAACTTGGTTGGCCCCTTACTGAAGTCCACTAGAGGGCACCAGCACATCTTGGTAATAATGGACTATGCCACCCAGTACCCAGAAGCGATTCCTCTCCGAAACACCTCTGCTAAAACCATTCCAAAATAGTTGTTTAAGGTTTTCAGCCGTGTGGGTCTTCCTAAGGAAATCCTAACTGACCAGGGCATCCCGATTATGTCTAGGGTGACCAAAGAACTTTGTAAACTCCTGAAAGTGACCCAATTACGTACATCAGTATATCACCCTCAGACAGACGGGTTAGTGGAAAGGTTTAATAAAACCTTAAAACAAATGTTGAGGAAGGTGGTGGATAAAGATGGAAAGAATTGGGATTATCTGCTCCCTTATCTGATGTTTGCAATAAGAGAGGTTCCCCAATCGTCCACAGGGTTCTCTCCGTTTGAGCCACTGTATGGGAGGCACCCTCGGGGCCTACTGGACATTGCCAGGGAAACATGGGAGAGTGAGAGTTCCCCTCATCGAAGTGTGATTGAACATGTGGCCCAAATGCAAGACAGAATTGCCCAAGTGATGCTGATTGTGAAGGAACATTTAGCCAAAGCCCAATTGGCTCAACAAAGGATTTACAATCGTGGGGCCCAGGTCCGTTCCTTTGCACCTGGTGATAGGGTGTTGGTGTTGGTCCCCACGGTCGAAAGTAAATTCCTAGCCAAATGGCAGGGTCCATATGAAGTGTTAGAAAAAATGGGAGTGGTGAATTATAAAATTAGCCAACCGGGAAGATGAAAACCTGAGCAGCTCTATCACGTGAACTTGCTGAAACCATGGAAGGATAGAGAGTCATTGGTCGCCCGATTTTCTGCTCCATTTAACCTGGCTGTCCCTGAAGTTGGGATAGCGGAAACTCTATCCAAGACTCAGAAACACTTGTGCTCCGTAATAAGGAGAAGTTTTCAGACCTGCCAGGTTGGGTCTCCAGAGTTGAACATGACATTATCACCACACCAGGGGAAAAGGTGAAGTTGAAGCCTTATAGAATTCCAGAAGCCCGGCGAGAGGTAATTTGACAGGAAGTAAAACAAATGCTTGAGCTGGGGGTGATAGAAGAGTCAAATAGTGATTGGTCAAGTCCTATTGTATTAATGCCCAAACCAGATGGAAGTTGGTGGTTTTGTAATGACTTTTGCCGCCTGAATAAAATCACTAAGTTTGACACCTATCCCATGCCCCGCATAGATGAACTGATTGATCGCCTAGGCACTGCCCGGTACATGACAACGTTAGACCTGACCAAGGGTTATTGGCAAATTCCTCTCTCTGAGTCGGCCGGGGAAAAAACAGCATTTATAACTCCAGACGGATCTTTCCAATATCTGAGGATGCCTTTTGGGTTACAAAATGCTCCCGCCACATTCCAACGCACCATGGATAAGACCCTTCGGCCTCATCGAGCCTATGCTGCTGCATACCTCGATGACGTTGTCATCCACAGTGAGGATTGGGAATCACACTTGCCAAAAGTTCAGGCTGTGTTGGATTCAATCTGGAATGCCGGGTTTACAGCCAATCCCAAAAAATGTACCCTTGGGCTAGAAGAGGTGAAGTATCTGGGGTATACCATTGGAAGAGGTCTATTTAAGCCCCAAATAAACAAAGTTGAGGCTATTCAGGATTGGCCACGTCCCACCAACAAGAAACAGGTTCGTGCATTTTTGAGGATCATGGGCTACTATCGCCGCTTTATCCCCTCACTGTCAGGGCTCTAGTTCTATCGCCCACTGTTCCGCGCACATGCGCAGAAGAACGGTGCTATCGCGCACATCTAGTCAGCACGCGCATGCGCGGCCCAGTGGCGTGACGGGTGCGTGGACGGGCGCACACGCACGCGGCTCCCTCGGAACCAATCAGAATCTTGAACACCCTATTTAAACCTGCCTCTGACACATGACAGGTTGCTGGTTTATCATCAGCTCCTGTATGTGTTCCCTCTGCTTGACCTTGCCTTTGACCCGGATTGCCTGACTCCCCGATTGGATACCTGACCTCTGCTTCACTACGGATTGCTGCCCTCTCTAACCCTTGACCTCGGCTTGAATCTTGGACTTTGCTGCTCTCTCTGATCCCTGACCCCGGCTTGAACCTCGGACTCTGCTGCTCTCTCCGATCCCTGACCCCGGCTTGCACCTTGGACTTTGCTTGTTGCTTCAGCCTTGTTCTCGGCCTGTCCTGGACTGGTCCCTTGCTGCCTGAGCATCCTGTGTTTCCAGATTCCTCACCTGCTTATCAAGTGACACCAGTAACTTCCGGTGCTCATCCTTACCTGGACTGCAACCCAGTTACCCTCTCTCGGTACCGGTGCCTCCTGGTGCTTTCCCCCCTCTGTTCCCATCTCCAGAGGGAGGTCAGCGCTGGTTGGCAAAGGTGAGCCGTCCGCAGCATCTTGGCCTCGGTAAGTACGATCCCGGATAGTATAAACCAGCCAGATGTCTGAGGCCGACAGGGCGCGCTCACCTTTTGAGACCCTCTGCCAGCAGGTCTCTGCCTTAACTGAGGCGGTACAGAAGCTTCAAGAGGGTTATCTCCAGATGGATGGCCACCTACAGCAACTAGCCATCCCACCGGGACCGTCCACTGCATCCGCAGCTCCATCCACGGGGCATTCAGCTTCGCAGCCCTCTGCGGGCCCAGCAGTGATGGTCACGCACCCCGGAATCCCGAGTACCCACACCTGAACGTTTCTCAGGCGACCGAAGGAAGTACCGAGCCTTCAAAAACGCCTGTACCCTGTATTTTGCCCTGCAACCCAGGACTTTTTGCTTGGAAGCGGTGAAAGTGGGGTTTGTCATCTCCCTTCTCTCAGATGAACCTCAGGCCTGGGCCCATAGTCTAATGGAGCAGAGAAGCCCCATTCTGGATACCGTTAACGATTTCTTCACTCACATGGCCAAGCTTTATGATGACCCTCTACGCTCCGCCACTGCAGAAACCACCCTCCACAATCTGAACCAGGGCAGACGGCCTGTGGAGGATTACACCGCTGAGTTCAGGAAGTGGTCAGCCGACACCGGCTGGAACGAGGTGGCTTTAAAGTACCAGTACCGCCATGGCCTCTCCGAGGCCCTTAAAGATGAACTGGCACGGTCCAAAACCCCTGCTTCACTGGAGGGTTTGATCCAGTCCGCCACCCAGTTGGACCGACGCCTGCAGGAGCGGCGTTCTGAGCGGTTCCAGGCCACCCGTCTTAGCTGGGCCCCGCCACGACTTCCTCCAGTACCTGCACCTCCTTACCTGATCCGGAGCCAATGCAACTCGGCCTAGTACGAACACCCCTCACTCCTGAGGAAAGACTGCAAAGGCGCCAGGCGAACCTTTGCCTTATTGCGGAGGGGATGGCCACTTCTTGCGCAACTGCCCGGTGAGACCCAGTAAGTTGAAACCATCACCAACTCTCAATTACCATGTCTCGCATCTACCACAGACTTATATTGTGCTTTTCCTTTCTCTGCAGCTTCCGGAAGGGGCAACCCGCCTACCGGCAATCATTGACTCTGGAGCATTCAGCTGCTTCTTGGACTCTACCCTGGCCCAGAAGTTGCACATTCCCTGCCGCACCAAGGACTTCCACCTCCAAGTTCATCTGGCCGACGGCTCTCTTCCCCGTTCTGGACTGGTCACTGTTGAGACTCTTCCCCTTCATGTCATCTCTGACTTTGGACATCAGGAGCACCTTCGGCTGGACCTCATTCCATCCCCCATGTTCCCAATCATCTTGGGTCTCCCGTGGTTACAAGTTCACCAACCTTGTATTAACCTCCCTGGCGGTATGATTCTTTCAGAAAAAACATGCTGAAAGCGGTACCATTATTTGCAAGGAAATTTGGCGTTTTATATTGTAGGTCTGTAATTTTTAGAAATAACTCACTTAAATCTGACCAAACAAGATTCTAATAGGCATCCCGGGTATGACATTTTTTTTAAAAAAAATTATAAATTATAATATAATAAATAATTATAAATAATTATAACAAATAATAATATAATTATAATAAAAATTATTCAATAATGTAATCAAATCAAAATCACTGAAATTTGCTCATTTGCAGAATTGTTGCTGTCATTATTTTTTTTTTTTTATGACGAATTTCCCCACAAATCGCTATCGCACAATTCTGCAAGTGATTATAATTTATTATTGCTGTTTTTTAGCTGATTTTTGACATAAAGGGACACTTTTGGTTGCTATGGACAATCTACAGTTTGCAGGGAGAAAGAAACGTTTTTATTATATAAAATGACATGCATGACACAGGACAGACCACTAGGGACAAGGGGGTGTGTGTTTTTTTTACATACAGTACTGTAATCTATAAGATTACAGTATACTGTATGTAAAGTGTTTGTTTACTTTTTTGAATTTGGCGCCGTTCTCCGTCCCCGTGCGTCGTAACGTCGCAGGGAACGGAGATCGGCGTCACAGGGAGGCACTGTGTGAATCGAGCGAGGTCCCGCTCGCTCACACAGCGCGGTGGCATCGCTGGATCCAGGGACAAGGTAAGTAAACCATGCCTGTGGATCTAGCGAGGCAAGCCCGAGTCTGACTCGGGGTTACCGCTCGCAGCAGGAAAATCTAACCCCGAGTCAGACTCGGGAATACCGCCAGGCAGGTTAACTGGCTCACCAGAGACATTAGTTTCACGTCCTCTTACTGTTCCCAGCACTGCCTTCTACCTCCTCCTGTCTCCTGCCCACCATTGTAAACTCACCGGAAAATCTTCAGCACGTCCCTCCTGCCTATCTGGGGTTTAAAGATATTTTCGATAAACAGCAGGCTGACTGCTTACCCCTGCATCGGCCATATGACTGCCCCATTGACCTTCTGCCGTGCTCTGAGGTCCCCTTCGGCCGCATTTTTCCTCTTTCGGAAACTGAATTGAAGGCCCTCAAGGCCTATATCGACGAAAATCTGAAGAAAAAATTTATACGCCCCTCTTCCTCTCCCGCTGGGGCTGGAATCTTTTTCATCGAGAAGAAGGATGGCTCACTCCGACCCTGCATAGATTATAGGGAACTAAATAAAGTCACTATTAAGAACAGGTATCCACTACCGCTCATCCCAGAGTTGTTTTAACGCTTTCGCTCGGCTCGAATCTTTTCTAAGCTCGACCTCCGGGGTTCTTACAACCTTGTCCGGATTAGGGCGGGGGACGAGTGGAAGACAGCGTTGAGATCTAGATTCGGACATTTCGAATATTTAGTCATGCCCTTTGGGCTCTGCAACGCCCCCGCCACATTTCAACACTTAGTCAACGACATCTTTCGCCAGCATCTGGATGACTTTCTTGTTGTTTACTTAGACGACATTCTGATCTTCTCAGCTACTCTAGAATTACAACGGAACCATGTTAAAACAGTCCTCATGATCCTCAGAAAACACAGGTTATACCTCAAAGCGGAAAAATGTGAGTTCGAGAAAACCTCAGTACAATTCCTAGGCTTCATTATATCCACTGATGGGGTTGCCATGGACCCTCAGAAGGTCAAAGCAATTCAGGAATGGCCAGCTCCAACAGACAAAAAAGGGGTCCAACGTTTTATGGGCTTCGCCAATTTCTATAGGAGGTTCATCATTGGGTTCTCCTCCATTGTCTCCCCCATCACCAGGCTTACTCGTCAAGGGAGTCGTTTTCATTGGTCACAGGAAGCTCAGGAGGCCTTCACCAAGCTTAAAACAGTGTTTTCCATCCAGACATTTACTAACCTCAGCCAAATCCCTCATTCCGTTATATTGGAAGTCCACGACGGTGCCCACCATTAGGGCATGGTTGCTTAAGGTGGAGGAGATGTGTGACATGGAGGAGACAGTGGCACAGGCTAATGATGCCGTGGACCAATATCTCAAGTTGTGGTCCCCCTGGTTCTCATTTAAATACTCTAAAGAGTTTGAGCTGCTCACGTCCTATAAGACCCCCATGCTCGCCCAGTAATTGATCACACACACCCGGCTGGAATATGGTACCCTTCCTTACAAGTTGATCTCAGTCGCTGTCCCTCTTTCTTCACCTCACTCTGTTCTTCCTTCCTACTTCTTTCTCTTCTCAATGATTGCTTCATGTTCCTCAATAGCCAACAGATTAGATATTTATGCCTGATAATAAACTTATATCTATTTTTTCAATTACATATACTTGACTTGTATTAATATTTGAAGTTGCATTGTATACTCTCCAACCTACCCACGGACTGAGTCCGTGCATGACTTTCACCTTTATTCGCTGTTGTATACCTATGTAAAGGCTTTTGTTCGCATGCTTTGTATTGTAAACGGCCTACATTTATTTTCAATAAAACGCTTTGAATGTAAAACAGTGTTTTCCTCGGCACCCTTTCTACATCATCCAGACCCAGCACTCCCGTTCATCCTGGAAGTTGACGCCTCAGAATCCGCTACTGGCGCTGTTCTGTCCCAGAGACAAGGGCCAAAATCTCTTTTGCATCCAGTTGCCTATGCCTCCCGGAAACTTACTCCGCCTGAAAAGAACTACAATGTCGGGGATAGGGAGTTACTTGCCATTAAATTCGCATTGGAGGAGTGGAGGTACCTGCTGGAGGGGACAATTCACCCCATCATGATTTTTACCGACCACAAGAACTTAGAGTACTTACGATCTGCTAAACGTCTTAGACCCAGGCAGGCCCGTTGGGCTCTCTTTTTCATATGTTTTAACTTCCATATTACCTATAGACCCGGTTCAAAGAACGGTAAAGCCGACGCTCTTTCAAGAATGTTCCCGGAAACTCCCAGTACATCTGAACCCAGCACCATCCTGAGCCCTCAAAAAAAATTAATTTCTCAGTCAGATTTCCTCAACTCTCTTAAATTGGCATCTCGCCAATGTTCGGATCCGGAAATCTTGTCTCTGGAAAAGATTTGTGGTGGTCCCGAGATAAAATCTTTGTGCCAAAGGAAGTAAGGCAGCTGCTTCTGGGTACCTTCCATGACCTCAAGATGGCAGGCCATTTTGGAGCACGCAAGACTTCTGAACTAGTCTCTCGGTCCTTCTGGTGGCCGAAGTGGCGATGCGACTTCAAAGCTTACGTGGCCTCCTGTATCCGTTGCCAACGCAACAAAGGACCTAACACCAAGACCTGGGGCCTACTTAAACCACTGCCCATTCCGGAGCGCCCTTGGGCAGAGGTCTCAATGGACTTCATTGTAGACCTGCCGCCTTCTGAAGGGTTCACCACGATCTTAGTCGTGGTCGACCGTTTGTCGAAAATGGCGCATTTCCTGCCCATGGTTGGCACGCCCTCAGCTTCTGACACAGCCAGAATCTTCTTTAGGGAGATCGTCAAGCTTCATGGAGTACCCAAAAGTATTGTATCCGATAGGGGTACACAATTCACGTCCAAATTTTGGAAGGAGCTCTGTAAGTCCCTGGAAGTGAAGATCTGTTTGTCCTCGGCCTATCACCCCCAGAGCAACGGCCAAACAGAAAGAACTAACCAAACTCTGGAGCAGTACCTCCGTTGTTTTTGCTCAGTTTCTCAGGATGACTGGCGATCCCTATTGGCATCTGCAGAATTTGCATACAACAACTCTGTTCATGCTTCCACGAATCAAACACCGTTTTGGGCTAATTGCGGCTTTCACCCTCCGTTCCTACCGGATTTCATTCCTGAAGCACCTGTTACGGCCGTCCAAGAGCGAATAACTTTCATCCAACAGAATTTCCTGATGTTACAAAAGGTGATGCAGCGGGCCCAGGAGGACTATAACGGACGTTTTTTCAGGAGCAGTGAATTTAATAATGCTAAAAGTGAAACAATAAAAGTGTAATATTACTTTAAATTTCGTATCTAGGGGGGGGGGTGTAAAGTCAGCATGTGAAAAAGCACATGTTTCCCGTACATAGAACTGTCCCTGCACAAAGTGTCATTTCTGAAAGAAAAAAAGCCATTTAAAACCGGCTTTGCGGCTCTAATGAATTGCCGGCTCTTTCAATTACAGAGATGATTCATTCATAAAGAAAAAAAAAATGTGTGGGGGTTCCCCCAAATTAAATTACCAGGCACTTCAGGTCTGGAATGGATATTAAGGGGAACCCCGCCGTAAAAAAAAAAAATGACGTAGGGTTCCCCGCAAATATCCATACCAGGCCCTTCAGGTCTGGTGTGGATTTTAAGGGGAACTCCACCCCAAATTAAAAAAAATGGCGTGGAGTCCCCCTAAAAATCCACACCAGACCCTTATCCGAGCACGTTAACCTGGCCGGCCGCAGAAAAGAGGGGGGGACAGAGTGCGGCCCCCCCTCTCCTGAACCGCACCAGGCCACAAGGATGTCCCCATGTTGATGGGGACAAGGGCCTCATCCCCACAACCCTTGCCCGGTGGTTGTGGGGGTCTGTGGGCGGGGGGCTTATCAGAATCTGAAAGACCACTTTAACAAAGGGGACCCCCAGATCCTGCCCCCCCTATGTGAATTGGTAATGGGGTACACTGTACCTCTACCATTTCACGAAGGAAGTGTAAATAGTTAAAAAAAACACACAGACACTGTAGAAAAAAATCCTTTATTAATAAAAAAAAAAAAAATCCAGCGATGTGAATCCACTGTCTACTATCCAGCGATGGATGATCTCTCCAGCGACGGATGATCAGCGGTCCGGTCCAGCGATGCAGAAGATCCATCCGTCCAGACCACAGCAGGGGAGCTCCACTCTCCGCTGGACACAGCCCAGCGGAATGACGTGCTGGAGCTGTGACATTACTTATATAGTTGAAGCGCCGGCCACCCGTCACGTGACCCCCCCCCCTCTGAGGCACCCTCGTACGTCACTGGGAAAGCCCTGTCTTTCAGGGTCTTTCCCAGTGAACGTAAAAAGAATCCCAGCGCGCATGCTCGAAATTCCGCCGCAAATCGTCATTGCTTTCGACGTGAACGTAAATTACGTCCAGCACTATTTGCGAACGTCTTACGCAAACGACGTAAAATTTTCAAAATTCGACACGGGAACGACGTCCATACTTAACATAGGATACGCCTCATATAGCAGGGGTAACTTTACGCGGGAAAAAGTCTAACGTAAACGACGTAAAAAATTGCGCCGGGCGGACGTACGTTTCTGAATCGGCGTAACTACCTAATTTGTATATTCCCCTCGTAAATATACGGAAGCGCCACCTAGCGGCCAGCGTAAATATGCAGCCTAAGATACGCCGGTGTAAGACACTTACGCCGGTCGGATCTTAGGGAAATCTATGCGTAACTGATTCTATGAATCAGTCGCATAGATACAACGCCGCAACTCAGAGATACGACGGCGTATCTGGAGATACGCCGTCGTATCTCGTACCTGAATCTAGCCCTAGGACTTCACTCTAACCTCCGCTCTTTTTTCAGTTGCTGCCTGTCTGACCCTGAAGTGGAGGCCAAGACACACAGCTCTCCGAGGTCTCGTAATGGGTTTGTGAAGGACTTTTGCCCTCTGAATCTCCTTTTCCCTGCCATTCTGCCTGGACTTCCTCTGCGGAGGGCACGGTTGTCTGGTGAGTCCCTGAATTGCTACTCTGTGCCCTGGAACCTGCCGAGTGCCCTCAATAGGAAGCCTCTTGCAAGCCTCTACCTCGGACCCACCCCCTCCACATTAGCTGACTGGCTCCCTATTGGCTCCTGCTGCTGTGTAAGCTAATGAGGAGAGGGAGAACCGGGAGAGCTCTTGCTCTCATGCATTTCACTGAATCGAGATGGGGCTCAGGTAAGTATAAGGGGGAGCTGCACCCAGAAGGTTTTTTACCATAATGCATAGAATGCATTAAAGCGAAGTTCTGCCGAAAAAAAAAATCATTAGAGTAGCTGCTGACTTTTAATAATCAGATACTCACCTGTCCCATGGTCCAGTGATGTGGGCATACGAAGCCCTGCTCCTCTTCACCTCCTATCCATGGCACCGGTATTCTTACTGTGGGCACCTGGCTGTGGCTTCACAGCTGGGCACGCACTGCGCATGCACGAGGCACGCTGCGCACTGAGAATGGCTTTGCAATCTTCTGGGACCTATGACGTGTCCCAGAAGATTGCAGGGAGGGAGGGGGAGAGGTAAACTTCCTTCCGGCACCACAGAGGGCCGGGAGAAAGTGGGAGCTGGATGCCTCTAAAAAGAGGGAATCCCCCCCAAATGTGGCATGTCATGGGGTCACCATCACCTAAAGCGTAAGTTCCATTTTAAGGTGAAAAACATTCTGACACAGGGTATCCCAACTGCAAGAGGCTTCTTATTGGGGGCACTCATCAGGGGGAAGAGCCAGGATCACCAGCGGGGGGACCCAAAAAGTAAGTATAACAGGTTTGTTATTTATTTTAATTGTTTTTTTATATGTAAGCAACGTTATGTGTATACAGTACTCTAGAGGGCAACTTAAGCACTTTCATTTTATACAGAATAGTTGGATGAATAATTATCAACTTTAAATTATTTCTCTTTACCCTTGCTTATGATATTAAGTTCTTGTTTTGTAAAACACAGTTCTGGTTAAATATGTTTATTACTTTAATACATGTATTGGATGTCATACAATTACTGCACTGTTTTGTTACTTATTCCAATTTCATGTATTGTAGCACAGTACGGCAAACCTGAACTTAGGCAAATCTTATTAGTCTATAAGAGGTGAATCTTGGTTTTTAAATTATGGCTATTGTAAGGGCTAATAGGCAAACTACTTAAACAAAAAAAAGCATGGGAAACAGGGTGCTGCCATGGCGGACATGTACCAATGCCAAACTATTGTCACGTACATGGCCGAGTTGACAAGTGGGATTCTCTTCTGCCTCCTGCCCAGTACCCACTGAAGTCAGAGACAGGATGTAGCAGAACGAAAAAGTAGCATGGGTGCCTAAAATGGTGCAGATGCAATCTGGAAGCTGCTGCACTGCCGGGGATGTTTGGTCCATTTACTCAGGAGACCGAACTGCAGGGTAGACATTGGATCTTGCAGTTGCAAAGAGAAGAACTGTAGTCAGTATGAGCTGAGTCAGCAACATCCAACAAGACAAAAGCAGGGGCAAAGTCAAAGTAGAGGTCGGGGTTGACAACTGGCAGCCAGCTGAGGTACCAAAACAGGACAGAAGTAGTAAACAGGATGTGAGCCCAGGTCAGCAACAGGACATCAAGATATACAGTAGCAGACTCAGAAGGCAATTTAGGTCAAACTATATAACAGAAAGCAGTTCATGTTATGGGTCACAGAAACTAACGACAGACTCTTCTCAGTGTGTTGTGCTTTAAATGGTGTAAATGGGACCAAAGCCATCGTCAGATGTCCATGCTTATTCATTATAAAGTGTATTACCATGAGCACATGCGTGAGTGAGTATTGCCAAAACCCTGTGTATTGAGCCACAGGCTGTATTTTACAACTACGGCCTACCTTTCACCTATGGACATGTACTTGATCTTCCTGATATACCATACAGCAGGGAGAGTGTTTTTTGATGACAACATTGAAAATACACAAATCCTTTAAATAACATGCTTGGGGATGCCTTAAAGCTGCATGCCTTGTGCTGACAACCCCCTCCCCTGCAGGGCCATTCACTGGGGAGGACAGTGTTCTGCTGTTTCTCCTCCCCCAGCCTTATGCAGCTTTACAATATGATACATATATAGAGATATATATATATATATATCTCTCTCTATATATATATATATATATATATATATATCTATATATATATATATATACACACACAACGTTTTGCCTTTCTATTTTAAACTGAATGGGTTGTTTTACAATGTGTGGGTTCACATATACTTTAAATTACACTATAATTACACATCAGGTAAACCAAACTACTGTTTAGAATTATTTCCTTAGGTGCGATTTCTTGTAAGATCGAAACTTAATGACATGATTAAGGTTCGTAAAGTTCAAACAAAACGGATGTCTTATGTCATAGGATACTTGTAGCTCATTGACAAAGCTTTAATTTCTGTCATTTTAATGGAATGTCCCTCTGGACTAATGTGGCTGTCAATGTCAATGAGATGTTGAAATATGAAAGGATGAAAGAAGAAAGACTTAGAGTAGACTGAACTAGCTTGCGGAATGAAATAAGTGTCATTCAACTAAAAACAACAGACATAAAAATGTATATTTCAGCAATGTAGAAGGGATTGGATGTCTTGGTAAATCATAGAGTCAAAAATTAACTGTGACCCCAAAATGTTCATTTAAATATATTGTATTATATAGTAGACAGAAATTATATAAATGCATGATGCGTGTGCACCATATGCATTTGCAGTATCCAGTTATTACCTTGTAAAAGTAGCAGTCATCACTGTGATGCACACTAGAGATAAGCAAATCTGCCCAGGTTCTCTTTGCTAAGGGTTCAGAGAATCTTTTTTGAAGTTCAATAGTCTTGAACTTAGCAGATAATCCTTTTGATGTCTGGGTGTGGAGGACAATCTTCTTGGTAAATTCTGGGCACTGCCAAGGGTAACAGATACTGTAACAATGACAATTAAAAATAATACTGAATGGGGGGGGACAGGGTCTGTTTCATGTGGCTAACTTGGAAAACACAAGCCCTTTAAATTACAGGCTTGGGGTATGTGGTGTTATACAAAAATAAAAATTTCATGGACAGTCTCTCCAACACAGTTCTGGCAGTGCATATTTAGTTGTGAAATATTTTTTTTTTTATTTTGAAATTAGCTTGACTTGCATAAAGCCCCAATCTGGTTCATTTCAGTATTAGGAAAAAAAAAATGTTGAATGAAAAGCTCTATAAATGGAAAACAGACAGGTCACCTCTATGCATAGACAATGTTTTATTAATGGAAAGGGTGATTTTTAACATTCTGTTAAAAATGTTGTAAATCAGTACTGCTGGGACCTTAACCATTTGCCGACCGCTGCATGCCGATATACGTCGGCAGAATGGCAGCAGTAGGCAAATGGGCGTACCTGTACGACCCCTTTAGGAATGCGTGCAGCAGGCACGCGTGCCCCACCGGAGGCACCCACGCGCAGCTGCCGCACTCCACGTGACCGTGCCCGCGGGACTCCCGGACTCGATGTCCACCGGTGTCCCGCGATCGGGTCACAGAGAGGCAGAAGGGGGGGATAGCTGTGTAAACAAGGCATTTCCCTGTTCTGCCTAGTGACAGGACCCTGATCATTTGATCCCTGTAATCTGGAGCAGCGATCAGTGTCATGTCACAGTAAGCCCTGCCCCCACACAGAATCACTCCCTAGGACACACTTAACCCCTTCCTCGCCCACTAGTGGTTAACCCCTTCCCTGCCAGTCACATTTATACAGTAAGCAGTGCATTTTTATAGAACTGATCACTGTATGAATGTGAATGGTCCCAAAATAGCGTCAAAAGTGTCCGATGTGTCCACCATAATGTCGCAGTCATGATAAATTTCGCTGATTGCCGCCATTACTAGTAAAAAAAATAATTATTAATAAAAATGTCATAAAACTATCCCCTATTTTGTAGACGCTATAACATTTGCGCAAACCAATCAATAGGAGGGACATGATCGACAAATGTATATTACAGGTTAATATCGGAAGCAATCTTTTATGTATCTGCAGAATTGTGACAATCGCTTTTAATCTGGAGATGCGAGTGCAATGTTTTTACTTGGGATAAATTGAATTACACAGAGATACACTATGAGGGGTCTTTCTTTTTATCTCTAATGCCGCGTACACATGACCGTTTTTCGGGTTGTAAAAAATGACGTTTTTTTTTTATGTAATTAAAAACGATTGTGTAAAAAATGGGCATTAAAGATTTAGAACATGCTCTAATTTTTCACAACGTTATTTTTAACGTCATAAAAAATGGTCGTGTGTGGGCTTTAACCTTTTCCCCACCGCGCCATAGCGATTTTACTGCTACAGCGCGGTGGAGTTATTTCGGGACGACGTCCCTGGGACGTCCTCCCAGAATGCTTCACTCGCGCGCCCCCTGGGGCGCGCTCCCGGAATCATCTGTGAGCGCCGGGTCTAGAAGACCCGGCGCTTCACAGATCGCGGTAAATCGCCGTCAAATGACGGAGCGATCACTTGTAAACAAACCGGCGTCATGTAATGACGCCGGTTCCTCCCTCTCCTCTCTGTACCGATCGGTACAGTGTGAGAGGAGGGGGGGGAGCGCGGGGTGTCAGCAGCAGCTGCTGTGGGCTGGATCTGTGACTATTGCAGTCACAGATCCAGCCATCCCTCCCTGCGCAATACTCTGCAATATCACCCCTACTATGTGCAATACCCCCCATACTCTGCAATACCCCCCCACACTCTGCAATACCCCCCCACACTCTGCAATACCCCCCCACACTCTGCAATACCCCCCTACATTCTGCGATACCCCCTACACTCTGCGATACCCCCTACACTCTGCGATACCCCCCTACACTCTGCGATACCCCCCACACTCTGCGATACCCCCCCACACACTGCAATACCCCCCCACACTCTGCAATACCCCCCCACACTCTGCAATACCCCCCACACTCTGCAATTTTTACAGAATTTTCGGTATTTTTTCTTTTATAGTGCAAAAAATAAAAACCGCAGAGGTGATCAAATACCACCAAAAGAAAGCTCTATTTGTGTGAAAAAAAGGACAACAATTTCAGACGGGTACAATGTTGTATGACTGAGTTATTGTCATTCAAATTGTGAGAGCACGGAAAGCTGAAAATTGGTCTGGTTAGGAAGGGGGTTTAAGTGCCCAGTGGTCAAGAGGTTA
Organism: Rana temporaria; assembly: GCF_905171775.1. NCBI lineage: Eukaryota > Metazoa > Chordata > Amphibia > Anura > Ranidae > Rana > Rana temporaria. The sequence continues at coordinate 216,949,877 of NC_053492.1, forward strand.
ACAACGTAAAAAAAACGCGCATTCTCAGAAGCAAGTTATGAGACAGGAGCGCTCGTTCTGGTAAAACTATGATTCGTAATGGAGTAAGCTCATTCATCACGCTGTAACAGACTGAAAGTGCGAATCGTCTTTTACTAACACGAAATCAGCAAAAGCAGCCCCAAGGGTGGCGCCAGCTGAATGGAACTTCCCCTTTATAGTGCTGTCGTATGTGTTGTATTTCACTGCGCTTTGCTAGAGCATATTTTTTTTCACGATCGTGTGTAGGCAAGGCCGTTTTAACGATCGGGTTGAAAAAAACATAGTTTTTTCTAGACCATTAAAAATTTCATTTTTTACAACCCGAAAAACGGTTGTGTGTACGCGGCATTACATACTGTTTGCGGAGGTACCTATAGGTACCTCCTTATTATAAGTTTACCTATATATACAAATTATGCACAGGAGTTTACTTCCTCTTTAATGCCTAGTGCTCACAGGAAGATGGTTCAATTAGGCTTGGCATCATTCAAATTGAAAAAGGAACAGCACCCAGGAGCTAGTGTGGGGACATCTCCAGAGATTAGGTGAGTACGCTAGCCAGAGCTGCTTTCTTATTTTCAGCTATTGCCAGGGGGCACCTCTTTAGCGTAATTGTCCAAACTGAAATTGTATGTTAAATGAGCAGTCCATCCAAAACTAACATTTCAGGTTTTGGTAGTTGCTGAAGACAGACTTTTATATTTTCTAGATTTGCACAGAAATATGACCATTATTGGAGAGTGGCAATTTCCCAGTTAGATTTTTTTTATGGTTTGTTATTGGGAATGCAGCAGGGGGTACTAGAACACCAGACAGGTTGGTGGGAACATCCAAAACTCTCAGGTGGACAGGAACAAGCATCAGAAGTTATGGCAAGAAGTTCTAACTGTTGGTGTAGACAAGGTTTATACCTACAGTTAAAATATCAGTAGTGGACTAATTGTTTAAGATGAAATTTAACCACATTGCCTCCTAATGACCAGGCCATTTTTTGCAAGACGGAACTGCTTTGCTTTAACTGACAAATGTGCAGTTGTGCGACATTGTACACACACAAAATGTATGTGCTTATTTTCTTACAAATAGAGCTTTCTTTTGGTGGTGCTTGATCACCTCTGTGGTTTTTATTTTTTGCACTATAAACAAAAAAGGAGCAACAATTTTGAAAAAAAAAAACATTATTCTCTACTTTTTGCTATTATACATATCCAAAAAAAAACAAATGTCTTCATAAATTTAAGCCAATATGTATTGATATTTTTGATAAAAATCCCAATAAGCATATATTGATTGGTTTGCGCAAAAGTTATCGCGTTTACAAACTGCGGGATAGATTTATGGACTTTTTTTTTTACTGGTAATGGCGGCGATCTGCAATTTTTAGCAATTTAGGACTGCAACATTGCGACGGACAAATCTGACCCCCAATGGCACTTTTTGGGGACCAGTGACATTATTACATTGATCAGTGCAATAAAAATGCACTGATCAATGTAAAAATTACACTGACAGGGAAGGGGTTAACACTAGGGGGTGATCAAGGGGGTAACTGTGTTCCCTGGGTGTGTTCTAACTGTAGGGAGGATTGGCTTACTAGGACATGACAGAGATCACTATTCCCGATCATGTCATCTGGCAGAATGGGGAATCACCCTGTTTACAAAGGCAGATCCTTGTTCTGCCTTTGTGCATAATGATCGCGGGCGGCCATCAAGTCCACCACACCTGCGGGCAATCTTACATGCATGGACCGCGCAGGAGAGCCAACCTGCTGCAGTAAATGTACGTGAGCTGGTCGGCAAGTGGTTAATTATATGTTGCTGTCTTGAAATGTTTATATAAGATTACAACACAGATATATAAAGGATGATTTATTAAAGGAGATGAGAATATTCACTTAAATTGTAGCTGTGTTCACTTTGAACACGCTATCAAGTGCAGATGAAACAAATAAACTGTATTTTGCATTTTACATGATTGGACACTTGAAGCGAATCTTCAAGCAACAAGTGAAGATTATCAACTCTCTTAGTAAATCAGCCTCTTACTGTACATCCTGCAGTGAAATTATTGGAAGTTGCATTAAAGGAGAAGTACAGCCTTTTTGTTTGGCTGTTATTCTCCTGTGGATCATAGGAATGCAGTTTGGTCTGCACTCCTGTGACCCATTTTCAGCCGACAGCTGAAAGATTGCAACCATATTGTCAGGATCCAGCCAGGAGCCTTGACTTGACAGCAGCTCCTGTCCCCTCCACAGCCCATCGCTCCAGTGAAAGTGAGGGGCGGGGGCTGAGCAGACAGCGGTGACCGACAGTCACTAGCTCTCTTCTCAGACCGGTATGGAGAACTGAGCAATCAGCGGTGTTTGATTGCTCAGTTCTCACCCTTAGGCCGCGTACACACGACCGTTTCTCATGACGAGAAAAATGCCATTTTTTTAATTGGTCATTAAAAACGATCGTGTGTGAGCTCCAGAGCATTTTTCTCAAAGAGAAAAATGGGCATTAAAAATTTAGAACCTGCTCTATTTTTTCTCGTTCTTTTTTCACGTCGTCCTTTTTCTCGTCGTGAAAAACGGTCGTGTGTAGGCTTTAACGACGGGGGAAAAAATGTGCATGCTCAGAAGCAAGTTATGAGAAGGGAAATTTGCATAATCAGCCCAAAGGGTGGCGCCATTCGAATGGCTCAGTTCTCACCCTTAGGCCGCGTACACACGACCATTTTTCATGATGAGAAAAATGCCATTTTTTAAATTGGTCATTAAAAACGATTAATAAGGTAGGATAGGGACCGCGCTTAGGAGGCCACTAGGTGGAGATATGTAGCATTATAGAGGGTGGATAAAATATATCAGAATGAAAATTGATAATGTATTAATAATAAGACTGCAGCCCCCCCGGTATGTAATCCCCTAGAGGACACAGAGAGAAATAAATAAAAGAAGTGTGGGGGTGGTGGCGCTGTCTCTACTAGAGTACCGGAAAATTAGTACATATGTGACTTTTATCAGACCCAGTAAAGCTAATAGTTGATGGGTCTAGGTATGTAGTGAGATAAATAAAAGTGCCTAAATAAAGTGCTCATAAGAGGACTAGAGAACGATAATGTGTACCACAAATGGTATATAATAAATGTGACTAGCAGTCACAGGTGATGCACTGTAATTGTGAATCCATTAATTCAATAAGTGGTGTAAAACACACAAAAAGAAATATAGCAATATTGTGCAATAAACAGCGGCCTCACCGCTGACGGTCAGGGCCGGTAGTGCAAAAATGAGGCAGGAAATAGATAAATAAATACAGAAATTCCAAAAAAAAAACAGTCCAGTGTGAAAAAATATATAAAAGGATTATATATATATAAAAAACATTAATAGTCCATCAAAAAATATATATATAAAATATAAAAATAAATACAAAAAATAGTTTGTGACCAAGTGCATCCAATCAAAGTGAATATTCACAGTCGACAATTGTGTGACTTCTCGCAGTGGCTCCGGTGCTCCCCCTCCTGGGTCCCCACTCACCAGAGGCACTCACCCCTGCAGGGGTAAAGTGCATAAAATGATGGTATCCTGATCCCCCGCCTTTCCGGATTTTCCAGGTGTGTTTCTCTGGTGCAAGTGATACCGGGCCTCTTGAATATCCGAGTTCCTCCGGGGGAAAGAAAAGGACTTCTCATAGGGTAGTATATTCAAACCAGTGGTTGGTTTTATTAATAGTACCGCCGCAGTTGCTGGCATGTACAAATGCAAAAGGTTTTTACAAAGATAAAAAGTAAGAAAACTGGGAATAAATTCCAATAAAAGGTTTAAAAACAAAGTAGGAGCAGATAGGCAGCTAACAAAGTAGCAAGCCTCCCAGCACAGCACTCGTAACCGGTTGAAGAAGTCAGCGCCAGCCTGGGAAACGGCGTGCGTTCCACCGTGGGATGAGCTGTGGTCTGCTGGTTAACCCGGAAGTGCGTGCCGGCGTGCGTGTGTCCGCTCTACGTACGTTTCGTTTCAGTTACGTCTTCAGAAGCGGGTACACGCATGCCGCTGCCAGTGATTTAAATAGCAGGCGTCACCATGGAAAGGTCCCTCCCACTCTGCGGCGAAAGCCAATCAGGGATTATGCTGGTGGGACCCCATCCAATCAAGTGCTTTTAGTTGAGTGACCCAGGGCGTCCCTAGTTTCCATGGTAAGCGCCTACTAACAAACGAAGTTAAACATTTCATACAGTAGATTATAATGTGGCAGCATACTACTTAGATGATAAGTGATACTATAAGCTTTATCTCCTTGTAAAACCCGTGGGCAACGGATGGTTACAGACGCTGCAATCATGACTAAAGTTGATACAGTAAGTTGAACGTGATAAGCAGTGTGAGGAGGTACTGTGGCAGTTGTACTACTGAGTGGTAAAAGCAACTGTGTGCATGGGTGTACAGGAACAAGGATTACCCTAATGGTGTGGACAGGAATGAATGAAATAATACCCCAGAGGTGTCACTGCCCATAATGAGATGTGCATAGTGCACGTACCTCCAGGCCAGGGAGGGAGCAATGGTGACTAGTCCCATGGTTTACCCCTAAAATAGGTAGGAGCATTCTAATAAAGATGTGGCTAAGAAAGCTTGGGTGTACATAGTACACATATAATAGTGGATACCATCATATATTGGACAGAAACACCCATGGGGCTAAGATTCAGGGAGGTATAGGCACTATATATATGGTGCTTCGAGGGGAAACTAGGTCAGTGATTCAATATATAAAGGAAAACATAAGGAAGGGCACAACAAAGCATAGGATAGATCCAGAGGCTTATTAGTGGGGTTAAGAAGAAAAAGAAAAAGAAAAAGAATGAGAGGGATGCGTGGTGACGCATATACAGGCTCATGGAAATAATCAAAGGACTGTATGTTAACATAGACAGATGTAGGTCATGGAATGTATAAGTTGTTCCCGTGATGTAATTCTTATCTATGGGGCAGTATGATTCCTATCATATGTGGGTACTAACTGACCCAGTGTGTGTGTAATGCCGTCACGCAGCACCTAAGTAAGGAAAAATTCAGCATGTATATCTGGAGTGTCAATAGATCAAGGATTGGCAAGGAAACAGTTTAGGTCAATATCCTTGTTCAACCCGTGGGGCACCAGAGACCCCAGACGATATATCCAGCTGGTCTCATTTTGGGATATAGCAGTGGTCTTATTACCACCCCTCCAGTTGTCCTTGATTGTGTCAATCCCATAGAAGATCAGGCCAGTAGGGTCTTGCTGATGAAATTCTTTAAAGTGTCGTGAGAGATGGTGTTTGGGAAAACCTGCTCTGATCCTGTTGATGTGCTCAAGGATTCTTATTTTCAAGGGTCGTGTGGTTCTACCCACATATTGCAAATGGCACGGACACTCGATGACATAGGTCACTTGCGTAGTGTCGCAGGTAATGAGTTCCTTGATTTTGTACTCTTTAAAGTCATTTCTCGATTTGAAACTCATTTTCCTTCTCGGTTGCTTTTTGCTGACCCTACACGCTAGGCACCTCTGGCATTTGAAGAATCCCTTGAGGTCGGGACAGATGCTGACAGGTTGGGGTGGGTCTATGACATTGTGTACAAGGTGGTGACGGAGGGAGGGGGCTCGTCTGTAGATGAAACTTGTTTTTTTACCCAAAACTTTGGTAAGGGCATGGTCTTCCTGTAGAATCGGCCAATATTTTTTAACTATATGCTCAAAATCTTTATATTGGGAATTGAAGCCAGTAATGAATGCTACATCAGTTTTATTCTTTTTACTCTTCCTGTTTAGGGACAACATGTTGCACCTATTTATGTTCAGAACTTCATCTTTTAGTTTTATCAACTGTGCCTCCTTGTACCCCTTCTCTTTAAACCGATCCACAATTATATCAGCTTGGGCTTGGAAGTCAGTAATAGAGCTACAATTCCTCCGGAGTCGCATCAGTTGCCCTTTTGGTATGTTAGCTTTCCATCTAGGGTGATGGCACCTGGTTGATAGAATATATCCATTGCGATCCGTGGATTTGAAGTGAGTTCTGGTATGTAGCTTCGGGCCCTCCTTGTAGATCTGTAAATCAAGGTAGTCTATACACTCTGCATTACATTTCCCAGTGAAAGTGAGACCATATCTGTTGGTATTCAGGTTGAATAAGAATTCTTGGAAAGTATCGATAGTTCCATCCCAGAGGATGATAAGATCGTCGATATATCGCCTATACAGCTTGATCTGTGGGATGTTCTGACTGTATACATATTCTTCCTCCCAACTGTCCATCAGTAGGTTGGCAACGCTGGGGGCATATCGGGCCCCCATCGCTACCCCCCTAGTTTGAACATAATAGTTTTTCCGGTACCAAAAATAATTGCACTCCATCGCCATCTTAAGGCCCTCTACAATGAAGTTGATCTGTGCTTGTTTTAGCCTTGTGTTCTGATGTAGAGCTTTTTCTACCCCAGCCACGCCATCTTCCTGGCGTATGCTGGTATAAAGTGAGTTGACGTCAATAGTGGCCAAGAGTAGATTTTCTACACCATCCACATGCTGCAGTTCGTTGATCAATTGCAGACTGTCTGTTACGGAACCATGAACCAGACGTACAACAAGAGATAAGTGAAAATAAGAAGGCTTTATTGAAAATCAAGCTGTAAAGCAAAAGTCCAACGGATGGTGAAACCAGAGGTCAGGAACCAGAAGGGTAGTCAGACGAAGCCAGGATCAGGAACCAGCAGGGAAGTCAGACGAAGCCAGGATCAGGAACCAGCAGGGAAGTCAGACGAAGCCAGGATCAGGAACCAGCAGGGAAGTCAGACGAAGCCAGGATCAGAAGCAGCAGCAGTCTTAGAAGCATGTGCACACAGGAGGACCAAGCAAGGAACTGAAGTCACAGACCTCCTATATATGTGAGCCAGGCATCCAGCTCCTCCCAGTGGGAAGGAGGAGCCGCAGGGTGGGAGGCTACAAGAGACCTAGAAACCAAGATGGCCGCCAGCACATGTCAAACGAAGGAGACAGGAGAGAGGTAAGACCATGACAGTACCTCCCCCTCAAGGGCCCCTCCTCCGCGGTGCAAAAAACGGTTTCAGAGGGAAGCGTGCGTGGAAGGCTCGGAGCAAGGCAGGAGCATGGACATCTGCGGAGGGGACCCAGGAACGCTCCTCAGGGCCATAACCACGCCAGTGGACCAAAAACTGCACCCGACCGCGGACCAGGCGTGAGTCCAGGATATTGCTCACCTCATACTCCTCGTGATTGCCCACTTGGACCGGACGAGGCCGAGGAACCGAGGAAGTGAAGCGATTGCACACCAGTGGCTTCAACAGGGAGACATGAAACACGTTGGAGATCCGCATGCCAGGAGGAAGCGCAAGGGCATAGGCTACCGGGTTTACCCTGCGAAGCACTCGGAAGGGACCAACAAAGCGAGGAGCCAGCTTGGGAGTGGGCACTCGAAGGTTGAGGTTGCGAGTGGACAACCATACACGGTCTCCGACCTGGTAGGAAGGAGCAGGCGCTCGTCTGCGATCAGCCTGGAGTTTCTGGCGCTGCGCAGAGACCTCAAGGGACCTCTGGATCTGTACCCAAGAAGCACGTAGAGCAGAAAGGTGATCCTCCACAGCCGGAATATCCTGGGGAGAGAATGCCTCCGGTAACACGGCAGGTTGGAACCCATAATTGGCCATGAAGGGAGACGTCCCAGAGGAAGAGTTCACAGCCGTGTTCCTGGCAAACTCAGCCCAAGGCAGGAGGTCAACCCAATTGTCCTGGTGATCGGAGACATAGCAACGAAGGAATTGCTCCAAGGCCTGATTGGATCGTTCTGCGGCCCCATTGGACTGAGGGTGGTAGGCCGAGGAGAAGGAGAGATGAATCCCCAACTGGGAGCAAAAGGCGCGCCAGAACCTGGACACAAACTGACTCCCCCGATCCGACACTATCTCCTTGGGCAAACCGTGCAACCGGAAGACCTCCCGGGCAAAAATCGTGGCCAACTCTTGTGCAGAGGGTAACTTCTTGAGAGGAACACAGTGGCACATTTTGGAAAACCGATCCACAATCATGAGAATGACCGTATGGCCTCGGGATGCAGGGAGGTCCACAATGAAATCCATCCCCAGGTGTGACCATGGGCGCTCCCCGGTGGCTATGGGTTGCAGCAGGCCCAACGGAAGGTGCCGAGGGGACTTACTTTGGGCACAAACGGAGCATGCCGCTACATATGCGGCGATGTCGGAACGTAGGGAAGGCCACCAGAACAGACATGAAACAGCCCAGGACAGCTGATTCTTACCAGGATGCCCCGCGGTCTTGGAGTTATGGTAGGTTCGCAACAACCGAGTGCGCAACTCCTCAGGCACAAAACATCTGCCGTTGGGTGTCCCAGAGGGAGCACCAGACTGAGCCGCCAAAATCTGCTCACCAAGGGGAGAGGTCAGGCTGGTGCGAATGGCGGCCAGGATCTGATTCGGAGGTATGACCGAAGTCGGTATAGATTCCTCCCTGGACAGCTCGGAGTACTGCCGTGATAAGGCATCCGCCCTGATGTTCTTGGAACCAGGTAGGTAGGAGACCACGTAATTAAAACGTGACAAGAACAGAGCCCATCTGGCCTGACGTGGTGTCAATCTCTTGGCCTCAGAAAGGTAGGTCAGATTCTTGTGGTCCGTCAGGATGAGAACCGGAACCACCGAGCCCTCGAGCAAGTGCCTCCACTCTTTGAGAGCCTGCACTATGGCCAATAACTCCCTGTCACCAATCTGATAGTTGCACTCCGCGGGTGACAGTTTCCGGGAGTAAAACCCACAAGGAAGCAGCGGACCCTCTGGTGTCCTACGCTGAGACAGAAGGGCGCCTACTCCCGTCTCGGACGCGTCCACCTCGAGGACAAAGGGCAACCCAGGGTTGGGATGAGACAGAATCGGAGCTGACACAAAGGCGGATTTTAGGGCCTCAAAAGCCCGGATGGCCTCGAGCGGCCAGACCTGGGAATTACTGCCCTTCCTGGTCAGATCCGTGAGAGGCTTGGCCAGCATGGAGAAGTCCCTGATGAACTTCCGATAATAATTGGCGAAGCCCAAAAAGCGCTGCAGGGAACGAAGACCACTGGGCTGGGCCCACTGTAAGACAGCCGAGACCTTCTCAGGATCCATGGAGAACCCCTCAGCAGAAATGATGTAACCTAGGAAGGTTACCTGGGATCGGTGAAATTCGCATTTCTCAAGCTTACCGAACAGCTTGTTCTCTCGTAACCGTTGCAACACTCGTTTGACATCCAGAATGTGGGCCTCCATGGATTCAGAATATACCAAGATGTCATCCAAATAGACCACCACACACTGCTGCAACAGGTCACGGAAAACATCGTTGATGAATTCCTGAAAGACTGCGGGCGCATTGCACAACCCAAAGGGCATAACCAAGGATTCATAATGACCGGTCCTGGTGTTAAACGCGGTCTTCCACTCATCGCCCGCCTTGATCCTTACCAGGTTATATGCCGCCCTCAGGTCGAGTTTGGTAAAGACCGTGGCCCCTTTCAGGCGATCGAACAGCTCAGAAATCAAGGGTATCGGGTAAGCGTTCTTGATCGTGATGCGATTGAGACCCCTGTAATCGATGCAAGGCCTCAACTCACCGCCCTTCTTTTTCACAAAGAAAAATCCAGCCCCTGCCGGGGACGAGGATTTGCGAATGTGACCACGGGACAGCGCCTCCATCACGTACTCCTCCATGGCCTCATTCTCCGCAACCAACAGTGGATAGACCCTGCCGCGAGGAGGAACGGCACCAGGTTGTAACTCTATGGCACAATCATAGGGACGGTGCGGAGGTAGGGCAACTGCGCGTACCTTATCGAATACATCCCGGTACTCCTCGTATTCAGGAGGCAACAGAGAGTCCGAGGAAGTACACAGCAACTTGACAGGCCCATGGATGCACTTAGCCCCACACTGTGGTGACCATGAGAGGATCTCGGCCGATCTCCAGTCGAAAGTCGGATTATGCTTCTGGAGCCAGGGGTACCCCAAGACCACCGAGTAGTGTGGAGACGAAATAACTTGGAAGCAGACCGACTCTCTGTGAGCGACACCAATGGCTATCCCCACTGGAAGGGTCTCATGAGTAACGTGTGACGGCTGGAGGGGTCTGCCGTCTATCGCCTCTAGAGCCAGCGGGGAACCTCGAGCCTGTAGAGGAATGGAATTGGCGGCAGCGAACTCACTATCAATGAAAAAACCACCAGCACCAGAGTCCACCAACGCCTGGGTCGTCACCGAGCCCCCGACCCAGGAGAGGACAACAGTGATCAGTGGTTTATCAACACGGGAAACCGGGGACGAGGAGACTCCACCCAAGATCTGCCCCCGACAGGATCTCAGGTGCGAGCGTTTCCCGGACGGTTCGGACATGCCAACCGAAAATGCCCACCGAGACCACAGTACATGCATCGGCCCTCGCGTCTCCGGAGTACCCTCTCCCCCTCGGACAGGCGAGCAAACCCCAGCTGCATGGGTTCACCCCCAGACAAGTCAACACCAGGAGGCGTGGGAGGAGAGGGAGGCACGGGTGGGACAGCAAAAGTAGGCGCCAAACTGTTAGGAGGCCTCCGCAGGCGCTCCTTAAAGGAAGGTCTCTCCCTGAGTCTGGTGTCAATCAAAATCAGGAAAGAAATAAGAGCCTCGAGCTCCACTGGTAGGTCCTTAGCTGCAACCTCATCCTTCAAGGCATCCGAGAGACCATGAGAGAAAGCAGCGACCAGAGCCTCATTATTCCAACCTACCTCTGCTGCCAGGGTACGAAACTCAATGGCGTATTCGGCTACGGATCGTGAACCCTGTCTGACGGACATAAGGAGCTTCGCAGCAGAGGCGGCGCGAGCCGGCACATCGAATACCTTCCGAAGAGAAGCAACAAAACCGGAAAACTCGGCAACCACCGGATTGTTGTTCTCCCATAAAGGGCTGGCCCAGGCCAAGGCCTTGTCCGAGAGCAGCGAGATCAAGAAGCCCACCTTTGATCTCTCAGTGGGAAAGGCATGTGGCAGCAACTCGAAATAAATGCCCACTTGGTTAAGGAAACCTCGGCACTGAGTTGGCTCTCCCCCAAATCGTTGTGGAAGGGGGGCAGAACCGGACATACCCCGAAACACCGCAGGCGCAACATCAGGTGTCGGGGTAGACTCTGGCGCAACAACCGGAGCGGCAGTAGGAGCGGGCCCAGGAGCGACAACCGACCCATCGGCAACGGGAGCGACATGAGCCGTGCGTTCAAGCAGGGTTTGCAACGCCACGGCGAACTGACCCAACAGGGACTCCAGCTGATCAAGTCTGGCAACCAGCGTGGGTAGCGAGGATGGCTCTGTACCGTCAAAATTCATGGCTTGGTCCTAATGTTACGGAACCATGAACCAGACGTACAACAAGAGATAAGTGAAAATAAGAAGGCTTTATTGAAAATCAAGCTGTAAAGCAAAAGTCCAACGGATGGTGAAACCAGAGGTCAGGAACCAGAAGGGTAGTCAGACGAAGCCAGGATCAGGAACCAGCAGGGAAGTCAGACGAAGCCAGGATCAGGAACCAGCAGGGAAGTCAGACGAAGCCAGGATCAGGAACCAGCAGGGAAGTCAGACGAAGCCAGGATCAGAAGCAGCAGCAGTCTTAGAAGCATGTGCACACAGGAGGACCAAGCAAGGAACTGAAGTCACAGACCTCCTATATATGTGAGCCAGGCATCCAGCTCCTCCCAGTGGGAAGGAGGAGCCGCAGGGTGGGAGGCTACAAGAGACCTAGAAACCAAGATGGCCGCCAGCACATGTCAAACGAAGGAGACAGGAGAGAGGTAAGACCATGACACTGTCGCGGAGATGGGATCTTCCCAGCTTGACAATTGGTTGCAGGTAGGTGTCAAGGTACTCACCCAAACGGGAGAAAATGGAATTAATCCCACTTATTATGGGTCTACCGGGAGGTTTTTCTAGTCTCTTATGTATCTTGGGGGTGTAGTATAGCACCGGTGTTTTTGTAGAGTTAGACACTAGGTAGTCGGCTTCATTTTTATTCAATATTCCCATAGTTAGGCCCTTCTTTATAAATTTCTCAAGCTTTGTATTAAACCGTATTTTGGGGTTTCCTTTCAGTTTCTTGTAAGTGTTTTCGACCTTAAGCAGGTTTTCCATTTCTTCCTCATATTCCCTCTTATTGAGGATGACAAGGCCACCCCCTTTGTCGGCCGGTCTGATTATTACCTCATTTCTATTGCCAATTTCCTTAATTGTTTTCCACACATTTTTGTTTTTGTTTTTGAATTTTCTCTGCAGTTTCCTGAGGTCACCTTCCACCATCTTCTTAAAGGCCCCTATGCACTGGTTTCCTGGTGTATTAGGGTTAAATGTGGAATTGTTCCTCAGGTTTGTTTGGGAATTTTCGGATGTTCCCATGGTGCCTTCACCATGGAACATCCAAAATAAATTTTTGTATTTATTTTTATATTTTATATATATTTTTTATATATATATTTTTTGATGGACTATTAATGTTTTTTATATATATATATATAATCCTTTTTTCACACTGGACTGTTTTTTTGGAATTTCTGTATTTATTTATCTATATCCTGCCTCATTTTTGCACTACCGGCCCTGACCGTCAGCGGTGAGGCCGCTGTTTATTGCACAATATTGCTATATTTCTTTTTGTGTGTTTTACACCAATTATTGAATTAATGGATTCACAATTACATTGCATCACCTGTGACTGCTAGTCACATTTACTATATACCATTTGTGGTATACATTATCGTTCTCTAGTCCTCTTATGAGCACTTTATTTAGGCACTTTTATTTATCTCACTACATACCTAGACCCATCAACTATTAGCTTTACTGGGTCTGATAAAAGTCACATATGTACTAATTTTCCGGTACTTACAGCCTCTAGTAGAGACAGCGCCACCACCCCCACACTTCTTTTATTCATTAAAAACGATTGTGTGTGAGCTCCAGAGCATTTTTCTTGACGAGAAAAATGGGCATTAAAAATTTTGAACCTGCTCTATTTTTTCTCGTCGTTTTTCACTTCGTCGTTTTTCTCGACGGGGGAAAAAACACGCATGCTCAGAAGCAAGTTATGAGAAGGGAAATTTGCATAATCAGCCCAAAGGGTAGCGCCATTCGAATGGAGCTTCCCCTTTATAGTGCCGTTGCATGGGTTCTACGTCACCGCGCTTTGCTCTGCATTTTTATTTTACGATCGTGTGTATGCAAGGCAGGCTTGACAAGAATCACATCGAAAAAATTTTTTTTTTTTTTTCCATGACATGAAAAACGGTTGTGTGTGTGCGGCATTAGTACACACGTCCGAGAAACTCGACGGGCAAAACACATCGTTTTGCTTGTCGAGTTCCTTGTGAAGCCGCTGAGGATCTCGGCGAGTCAAGTTTCCCCATTGACTAACGAGGAAATAGAGAACATGTTCTCTATTTGGCTCGACAAGTTCCTCATCGGTTTCCTCGGCCAAAAGTGTACACACGACCGGGTTTCTCGGCTGAATTCTGCAGAGAAACTCGGTCGTGTGTACGGGGCCTCAGAGATGATGGGGGACATATGCAGCATCAGATCGGTGCTGCTTTCACCTAGGTAAGATCTTCACTAGAATCGACTACCTTTTCTGCTCTAATAACCTTGTCCCAACGATATCAGATATCCACAACATTGATATATCAGACCATGCTCCTGTCTCGATCACACTCGACAATCCTGGCCTGCACCCAAACCCCAAACTGTGGCGTTTAACATCCTATCTCCAGAATAACTCAGACTTCCAACAGTACATAGAAAAAGCATGGTCTGAATGCTCATTGGTCAAGGCACCACATCTTGACAACCCTAACCTATTTTGGGAGACCGGAAAGGCCTTCCCCAGGTGTCTGATTATTTCCTACATGGCTTCCTTTAAAAGATCCAAGCTAACAAACTACAAATTGGCAAGCTCCTGTTTACACCAAGCTTAACACTCTCTATACACAGCAGATTCCCCTGACAATAGGAAGGCATGACAGGTGGACAAGCAGGCCTTTGATACCTGGGCAGACACCTTTGAACTAACAAAAAAAAGCATATATGGATGCCACCCTCCATAAATTCGGTAACAAGGCAGGACGGCTGCTATCTAGACTCTGAAAGGGCCCTCACCACAGTAATACCTCCCTTCGAGATACTACAGGCAACATTAAAACCTCACAACAAGACATAAATGAGGCCATGCTCCGTTATTACTCCTTGTATGCAGCTGACCCCATAGATAACCTGTCAGCACTCTCTTACCTTGAGAAAATAACCCTCACCAAAGTCACTCCTTTGCAATTGGAAGACCTGAATGCACCTGTCTCTCTCCCCAAGATATCGACTGCTATTCAGAACCTAGCCCGTTCTAAAGCCCCTGGCCCTGACGGCTTCACAAGCACCCTCCATAAGCTCTACCACCACATATGGTCAGGTAGCTCCTACCCGCCTACGGGCAACCAAGCCATCATCAGACTTTTGTCCAAAAAAGGTAAAGACACCCAGGAAACGGGCTCTTAAAGACCTATTTCCCTTCTAAACCTTGATGTCAAGATTCTCTCCAAAATCGTTGCCACCAGATTAGCCTCCATTCTCCCCTCCCTGATACACACTGCCCAATCGGGATACGTGAAAGGTAGAACTGCCACACTGAACATCAGAAAAGTGATGTTGGCCTTGGAACATGCCAAATGCAATCCAGGGGGAGATTTCACAATCATCACCTTGGATGTGGAGAAAGCCTTTGATAACATTTGTTTTGAATGGCTTTCCATGGTCATGACTAAAATGGGATTCACCAGCCCCTTTGCCCACCTTATAAATGCCATGTACACTGCCCCTGTGGTCAGACTGGTGGCGGCTGGCCTCTTATCAGAGGAATCCCACCTATTCAAAGGCATGAGACAGGGTTGTCCCCTATCCCCACTCCTCTTCAACATCGCGCTAGAACCCCTGTCTAGATACCTATCCCAAAAAGCCCCATTACATGGCATCAACATTGGCAAGCACGAATTACGTACCTCCTTTTCCGCTGATGATATCCTTATATTTTCAGCAAATCCCTCCTTAGACATGCCCACAATCAAATCCATATTTCCGATCATTTCAGACTGTGCTCAGGCCTTCGCATTAATTATCACAAGAGTGAAATCCTCCCCATATGCACATTAACCAACCCTCCCTGTATTCACCATTCGATCTTCACTGATCTTCACTGCATAGCATACTAGCTCATTATGTGGCACTTACCTGAAATCGAAGCCCCAGAAGTGCTTCTCATTCTCCTCTGCTGCTGCCGCCGCCATGTCCCCTCGGAGTTTCATCCTGGTATCGCCGCTCCAGTGCTGTGATTGGCCGGAGCAGCGATGACGTTACTCCCGCGCATGCATGTGCGCGGGACCAGCACGATCCCGCGCATGCGCGCGGGAAAAGCATTATCCCAGCATGATCCCATTCATTATGCCGGGATGCTCAGTGTGCCTGTGCCGTTATCTATGGCGTGCATGCGCCAGTAGACATCGTGCAGGGTTTTCTGCAAATATCTTATTAACCGTGTAGGTTGAGGAGATATTTCTTTCACCTACAGGTAAGCCTTAATCTAGGCTTACCTGTATTTGCAAGTTGTCAAAGTGGGTTTACAACCACTTTAAGGACAGACTCAACACTAGCTACTGCCAAAGCTTGTTTCTACTGCAGATGGAAAGCTTTTATGGCCTCCTCACTCACTCCGGCTGACCTGGCAATCTTCGAAAAATTCACATTCTCATACTTTGGGCCTCTCTCAACACCCCTAGTAAAATTACTCTCCCCTACTGAAAGATCCACTACCGATGGAACCCAACTTTTAACAGGACACAAAACATCTGTCAAGAGCACCTCCCGATCATCAACCTCAATCCCTCCTACCATCAAATCGATGGAGAACAACACCCTTTGTACCTCAGCCGCAACTCTGTTGTCTACCTCCCTGTTACCTCCATAGCAAGAACTTGGTGTTCCTTCCACCCCTCCCCAACCCCTCCCCCTAATCCCTACCCTCTTTTCTGGGATTCTTTGTTTGCTCCTCCCAGTAACCCCAGGGACCCTTTCTCAATAGATCCATCCTGTTACCTCACTTTTTTATATGTTTGTAACTGTTGTATAAGCTATTACCTCATACATGTTGTGTTACGGAACCATGAACCAGACGTACAACAAGAGATAAGTGAAAATAAGAAGGCTTTATTGAAAATCAAGCTGTAAAGCAAAAGTCCAAACGGATGGTGGAACCGAAGCAGAGTTTTGCGAAGCCAGAGGTCAGGAACCAGAAGGGTAGTCAGATGAAGCCAGGATCAGGAACCAGCAGGGAAGTCAGACGAAGCCAGGATCAGGAACCAGCAGGGAAGTCAGACGAAGCCAGGATCGGAACCAGAAGCAGCAGCAGTCTTAGAAGCATGTGAACACAGGAGGACCAAGCAAGGAACTGAAGCCACAGACCTCCTATATATGTGAGCCAGGCATCCAGCTCCTCCCAGTGGGGAGGAGGAGCCGCAGGGTGGGAGGCTACAAGAGACCCAGAAACCAAGATGGCCGCCAGCACATGTCAAACGAAGGAGACAGGAGAGAGGTAAGACCATGACATGTTGTTATCACATACCAGGGACCCATGCTGCCAAATAGTGCCTGAAGCTCAGGAAAACAGTGGAGATACTACTTGCCACCCACCAAAGTGCCAAATATTTAGCCTCTTCTATTGCAAGATAGGGATAGTACCGGTAATTAATTAATTTATTTAAAATAATAACGTGAATGGAATCAGTTTAATGTAAAAAAATAAAATAAAATCTTGTTAACACAAAAAAAGCACATGACCTATTTATATTTATAATTTCTATAATAAATGTACAATGGGCATCCATGCTTGTCTATTACATCTGCATGCAAGATTTTCTAATTAGTAGTACAATTTTACTATTTCCTCAGCCAGCAATCGGAGAGTGTTTACGGTATATAACATTTTTATAGGACAACTTTCTTCAAATAGCACTATACATTTCAGTTAAAATTTTTACTAATTAAATCAAGAAAATAATTTGCATTTGTTGTTTCTGGCTAAAAATATCTGCATTATCTAAATAAAATAGGAAACAAGTAGAGAATAAATAAAAATGAAAAAAAGAAAGAAATGAAAGTACAAAGTACAAAGCTTTTGGCATAATAAGATCTGATAATCTAAATGTATAGTGAATATTGTATATAACTGTAAGGTAGAAAAAAGATCTGAGGACTTAATGTTTTTTGTGACTCAAGTATCCAGTAAATCTCTGACACAAGAGTACTTGATCTTTTTGCACCTCTTCACAAAACCCCTAAAGCTATTCCGTTTACATGAAATGAGGGACAGTTGAAAGATCATGGTTTAATTTAAAGGATTCTAAATGAGTATGTGTTATCCTGCCTTTGGGGAGTTCTGCTGAAGTGACATATGACTAATGTATTGCCTGTGACAAGTGAGAAAGGCAGCTCCTATGCTTCAGTGTTCTCTAACAGCATTCTCCTTTAACACTTTTTCTTTACCCTTAGTGTTTAAATAATGTTTAAAAAAAATATTCAGCATGTTTGTAGAGGAATAATATATATAGAATATAAAGTAAGCTATTACCCAAACGTGAATTTTATAGAATAGTAAGTCACCTTTAAAGTGCATCTGTCATCAGACTAAAGGCCGTACACATGATCAGATTTTCTGATGGGAATTGTGTGATGGCAGGGTTTTGTCTGAAAATCCGACCGTTTGTATGCTCCATCGGACAATTGTACCCCCTCTCCCCAAAAGCGAGGAGCTACAAAAGAGCCAGAACAGAACATCAAAAAGATTGCATCTCTGTTTTATCAAATCTTGACTCAATACACTGATGAGAAGCTCAACAAGGGTTAGCCAGCTGACAAAACAGACAAGACTCCCTGTACACAAGCCTTGCACAGGACTCTGCAGCCTCCTCAATGACTGGCAGGTGATGTCATACAGATCAGTCCTGGGTGCAATGCTCTGCAAAACTAAACACAAATATGAATAAAAGGGAAAATCTGAGAAAACAGGTAACCCTTCTTTGTCTCTGACCTCACCATTTAAAATCTTGTTTTGTTTGTTTGGCTGTGACATATCATTTTTTATCCAGCAGTAATAGTCCTGAATTGGCCAGTGAAAGTAGGAGCCACAACAGATTTAAAAACAAAATCTTTCAGCATTTTACAGATTGACCAGTGGTAACACTGGTGGAGTTAGTGAGCTTTATTAAAATACCAAACACATTTGTCCTAAAAGTTTGATAAAATGCCAAATCAGAGTACACAAAAAATTCCAAAACTACAACCCCCCACATTCACTGAACACCCTCCATTCCGGTATCTCCAATTATTCCCCAGATATTCCAGACTTCAGGTATGTATTTGGTAGAAATTGGTTGGTGTCATGTTTTGTTAAACCATACCTGCTGCTGACAGCGCCATTGTGGTCTGTAGCCATGCCTACAGCATGGTAAAAGTACCAACTATATGCATGAGGAAATGCATTACTATGAACCAAAGAGCTCAGTGGGAACAGCATCTTAATGAGACAAGTCGCCAGCAAAAGTCATGCACTCCTTCTCAAGGATACATAACACCAACTGTTTTTTTCTAGAGTACTGAAAATTAATCCTTTTTCTCCTCCTCCTCAAAGGTGCAGCTATTTTTTTGGGCCTGCTAATGTTGCAAATTAGGAGGTTGAGGCCATTAAGGTTTTAGTATTTTAAAGACAATGGCCAGAAATACTGTACAGACTTATTGTACAATATGTAAACAGTTTAACTGGGCCATAAGTTAGGAGGGTGACCAGACAGGTTTTAAAATAGAAATCAAAATTAGAGCGTAATGTCACAGAAGAAATATTGTACTGATGTATCTTTGTAAATGGCTTTACTAGACTGTAATGACAAAAATATAGGTTGCGCTAACTACAATATGTCTGCACAAAATTTAGGCAAAAATAATGATTATTACTAGGGTTGAGCAAACCCTTATAACAATTTTATAGACAAATGATACTATTTACAGTCGTGCGGGGGGGCGCGAAATGTTTTCTTCTTCCTAGGGGGGGCATGACAGAAAATAATTGAGAAGCACTGATTTAGGGCAACAACGTGTGAGATACACCCTTTAGATACTTTTCTTCTATTGTGCTATTCAAAAAAAACATCCATTTAGGGGAAAAAAAATGTTTTTTGCAGTGTTTCCTCCAGTGTTTGCAGTTTTTCCTCCATATCTGTACGTGTGAGATAAACACTTTAGCTAGTGTTCTTCTATTGTGCTATTAAAAAAAAAACATTTAGGGCAAAAAAAAAAAATCTGCAGTGTTTTCTTCAGTGTTTGCAGTGTTTCCTCCATATCTGTACGTGTGAGATACACACTTTAGATACTGTTTTTCTATTGTTCTATTCAAAAAACACCCATTTAGGGCAACAAAAAAATATTTTGCAGTGTTTCCTCCAGTGTTTGCAGTGTTTCCCCCATATCTGTACGTGTGAGATAAACACTTTAGCTAGTGTTCTTCTATTGTTCTATTAAAAAATCACCCATTTAGGGCAAAAAAATATATATTTTTCAGTGTTTTCTCCAGTGTTTGCAGTGTTTCCTCCATATCTGTACGTGTGAGATAAACACTTTAGCTACTGTTCTTCTATTTTGCTATTCGTCCTCCTCCACCGCCGCTTCCACCTACACCGCCACATCCACCGCCACCTCAACCTGCTACTCCATATGGACCTCGTCCTCCTAGGTCAAGATTATTTATTTTTTATTTTTAGGTATTTTATGTTATTTTAAGTTATTTCCCTATCATCACATTTGTTTGCAGAGTACTTGCCATGCTCTTACCAACATTTTGCTGCCATTTGCAGCCCTCTAGCCCTTTCCATTATTTTTTAGAGACATTTTAGTACTGAAAAGTTCGGGTCCCCATTGACTTCAATAGGGTTCGGGTTTGGGGTCAAGTTCGGGTCCCAAACCTGGACTTTTTTTCAAAGTTCGGCCGAACTCGTCTAACCTGAACATCCAGGTATCCGCTCAACTCTAATTATTACCACTTGGTGCACATAAAGGTGTGAAAACACAAAAATAGATATAATAATCCAGTGAACTAAATAGTGAAATATTGCATAAAACACATTGGTATTAGGTGAACCAAATAAGTCCAAAAAAATACCAATCAATAAAATAAAGTCTGTAAACAGATGGTGAAATGAAATTGAGATTTGAAACACCCGTGTGAAAACAGTCCCTAATCTAATCCCTTCCTCCATATGTTGTGGTTCCTTCACAGTGAAAGTTGTTTAATAAGATCCACCACCGAGGGAAATGCCTGCTTACCAGATCTCAATGACCCCCCATTACAGAGGATCAAAGACAGCCTTAAAGTAAAGCAGCTGGAGCTGCGGTGGCTCAACGCGATTGGCACTGCGCTGACAAGCCATTCACCTCTGCAGCTAAGGGTTTGGATCCCGGTCTCGGGTACATGTGAATTGAGTTTGGTGGTCTCAGCCCAGCTCCCGGTGGGTGTGCTATGCGAGGTAAGCCTGCGCTTAGTACGCCCACCCCCCTCCCACAAAAACCACCACACTTACACGCACTTGAAATTGGGTTAACATGCATGCACTTTGACCACGTGGTCTCTAAAAAGAGAGGCGAAGGACTAACGGGGCTAGTTGAGCGGGCTAGATCCTCTCACTCCCTTATAGAGAGTCCCTCTGCCCCGTTGGGCTTCAAAGCGGAGCAGGTAGGGCGGGCTGTGTGGGAGGACCCCCTCACACACCCCCCATTGCAACCCGGGGCATGGAGAAAGGTGGCAGATTGCCTCTGGGGGAGGCCTGACTACTCCCAACTCCTGCAGTCCGGCTCCTCTCTCGAGTACACGCACAAAATACACTTTAAAAAAAATAAATAAAGCAGCTCAATCTGCTCCAGCCAAATCCAAATGACAATGGTTTGGGTCAGCACACTCACAGACTTGATGGATTCCAATAGCAGATATCATGCCAAAATAACAACATAGATAGCTCCCATAGTGTAAAACCTTATTGGATTTATTTAAAAAGGAGTAAAAACACACTTACATCAAGTCAATAGACAAACAGCCTTAAACCTGCAGTGCCGGCCGGTCGCCTGCAGGTAAACCCGTTCCTGTTAGTAGGTGAAATGGGGAGTGACGTCTCTGTGCCATTCCGTTCCACCCTACGCCGTTTCGCAATGAGATTGCGTCTTCCAGGGGCCATGTCTGCTACCTGCCCTTGGCTTGTCCTTGGATTCTGATTCTGGCTCCTATTTCTGTTTGATCAATCTCCCGTTGCTGACTTGGCTTGTTACCCGACCATCCTGCTTTCTGCCATCTATGCCTAAACTGTCTAACCATTACCGGCCCAGCTTGTCTGACCCTGCATCTTGCTCATCTAGCCCAGCAAGCCCTCATCTGGTTCCTGCTTCCAGCTGCTCACTACAGTCTCCCGCCAGCCAAGCTCATCTACTACCAGCCTGCTCTGTTGCCACATTCACTGACTGCTGCCATGCAAACTACTGGACTGATTACAGGCACTCATACCTCACCGTGCTCCTGTGGCTACTGCCCCACTACCAGTGGCCCCTGAGCCAGAGCTGGTTTGAGAGGCATTCCTCTACACGTCAGGCTCACTGACCAGGTACACGACAGTCTCTCCCATTAGGCCTGCCTGACCATATGAATGCATGATATTGCCAAAATGTATTAGCATCTATGGCAAACTGTGGTGCTTTTGTACATAAAACTATGGTGATTTGGTGCACACAACTGTACCACACATGTATGTGGTGATGTGCCGCAAATAAAGATGAGCTTTACCTGTGGCAGGAACAACTTTTTGCTGATGACCCTAAAATAAAGATCTTATCAGATCTATAATAAAATAAACTGTACCTCCTGCAAGAAAAAAAAATGTAATATAAAACAATAAACTTCAAACCCCAACCCAAAATTTCTAAACATTTCTTTTCTTTTTGGTGAACCTAACTGAAAGTAATAAACAAATATGAAAATGAGAAATTAAAAAACAAAGGGGTACAAAAATTATTTGTATGTCATCACACTGCAATTCACGATAATGTAAAAACAATACAGCACAGTGAAAAAAGTGGAGGAAGTTTAGGTGAACTTAATTAAAGAATGGTATAGTACAGATTAAAGTTTACAATGATGAGTTAGCTTAAAAAGAGTGATAGGAAGTGCAAGAGAGCACTGAAAATAAATTAGTTGTTGGCTGTGGTGATAGC
Source organism: Rana temporaria (assembly GCF_905171775.1). Taxonomy (NCBI): domain Eukaryota; kingdom Metazoa; phylum Chordata; class Amphibia; order Anura; family Ranidae; genus Rana; species Rana temporaria. The sequence continues at coordinate 216,972,281 of NC_053492.1, forward strand.
AGCCATTCATTACTATAATTAAGGAGTGGGAAAAGTTTGGGTGTTCAAAGGAACATTTGACAATTCATAGAAATTGAAAAGTGATAGCAAAAAAAGACCAGGTGGTCCATTGAGCCTGCCCATATTATTATTATATATTTTTTTCTCATAAATGCACACCTCTTCTTAGCTTGTATTATTTGCTCTAATAATGCTACTTATGACTTTTAAAGGGGAGTTCCAGCCAATTTGTATGTTTATTAAAAGTCAGCAGCTACAAAAAGTGTAGCTGCTGGCTTTTAATAAACAGACACTTACCTGCTCCAGCGCTCCAGCGACGCGCCGGCCGGGGCTCCGCTCCTCTCCCCCCCCTCCCCGGCCGGCGTCTTCATTCTCAGTGTGGGCGGCGCGAGCGGCGCGGCCCGGCGCTGCGCCGTGTAATTGGCCAGGAGATCGCCTAGGACCTGTGACGTGTCCTAGGCGATCGCCTACAGCAGCCCCTTCCTGAAGGCGATTAAGCTTAATCGCCTACAGGAAGGAGGAAGTGGGACAGGAAGTCCCACTCTTCCTGAAGCCCCCACTCCCCCCCCAAAAAAAAATTACATGCCAAATGTGGCATGTAAGGGGGAGAGGAGTGGGTTAAGAGGAAGTTCCAAATTTGGGTGGAACTCCTCTTTAAGACTCAGGAGGTGATACTGTGGTGGACAGGATATGAGCAGAAGTGCCAATGAATCCCTTTATTGTTGACATGTCCATGTTATATAAAAAGTACTGTAGTTAGATTAGGGTTGTCTCTTATCTGTTTTTCATCAGGAAGTCTGTGTAATGTATATCTGCCAATAATTAAAGGTAATGTGTTGGCAACCCTGAAAATCGAATCCTGAACAGGGGTGACAAATAAAAAATCATCAAGATGGCAATTTGCATTAGATAAGATGAGCTACTTAAGCATTGCAGAAAAAGTAACTTTTAAGTGTACTGTAAGTATGCATGTGCAACAAACCTGGAAAAAAGTACAGTTAAAGCCAATGTGTTAAAGGAGAGGAAACATTTATGATTTTTGTCAATTTTATTTTCTTATATTCTTAATGTTTGCATATTATAAAAAAAACAATATTTTTTATCATTATTCTCATTATTTATATATAATCTTTCTTTATGTTACAAATTTACATTTAATGCAAAATCACAAATTTGGAGGCTAAAAACATGCAATCATCATACAACCTGGGAGGGGGGATTAAAACCGGGGGAAGCAATGATGAAGGATATGTAAAATCTATACACTGATTTTTTTCTCTATATACTTTCTGATGTTTTATCATTTCTGATAGAATAGAACATTACAAATTTGGACTTTTGTTTAAAACATTGTACCATAAACATATATATATACATTAATATAGCTCATATTTTATTTACATCCTCAACATCTATAGAATCTAATAAATATATCTATTACAGGTAGTTATAATAATTTGCAGCTTGATATTAACTAAGTAGAGAGAGAAAATAAGTCTTCAAAGAACCTCCTCACTGGAACCAAACCATGAGTGCCGGCAATGCAATAGTGATGCAAAAATACGAAGAAAACTTGGACAGCCACAATCCAAAAAAAGGAAAATTTATTATCGAACTTACCGTAATTTTCCTTTCCTGATGGACTCCATGGCAGCCTACGTGTGGGGTTAATCCCGCCTCCTCTCCAATGTGATAGGACCCCATACCCATAAAAGTTAACTCACCAATAGTCTCAGTGTTCCGTAACTATCCCGACTCCATAATTTCAGGGTGGGAACTCCGTCTGCCATGGAGTCCATCAGGAAAGGAAAATTACGGTAAGTATGATAATAAATTTTCCTTTTTCCTGACTGACTCCATGGCAGCCTACGTGTGGGAAATAACTAGCCAAACACACGGGTGGGTATGCTGAACAGAAATATATTTAATTTGTCCCGTCAGCCGACAAGACTGATAAACTGAAATTTACAGAAGACAGTGCTGCAGGTTCAACACAGTAATGGGACATAAAGGTGTTTATAGAAGACCAAGAGGCCGCTTTACAAATGACGTCTGGTGCCACATGACGGGCTGCTGCCCAGGAAGCTGCCATCCCTCTCGTGGAGTGAGCTGTTACCGCCTGCGGAGGAGCCAAGCCCTTTGCACAATAAGCCTGTTGTATCGTCTGGACGATCCAGGATGCGATTGTCCTTGAAGATGCCTTTTTCCCTTTGTTCTTGCCTGAATGCAGGATGAACAGGTGATCAGATCGTCTGAATGTAGATGTAACCTGAAGATATTCAGTGAGTATCTTGCCCATGTCCAGAGGGTGAGTCTCGTCAGAATCTGGGTTTTTAAAGGTAGGGAGAACTACTTCCTGATTCTCATGGAAAACCGACGAGACTTTCGGTTTGGAGCCCAGCATAGGTATCAGAACCACTCTGTCTGGAAAAAAGGTGAGAAATGGCTCCTTGTGACCTAGAAAACCGATCTCGGACACTCTCTTGGCCGAGGTGATGGCGACCAGAAAGGCTACTTTGGCTGAAAAGTTCTTCAATGAGGACGGGGAGGGCCCCGACATACTAAGTCCATTCAAAAAGTCAAGTACTAACGGGAGATCCCATTTGGGGAATCTTGGCTTCCTCAGCGGTCTCAATCTTGAGGCTCCACGAAAAAACTGTTTGATTAGTGGATGGGTTGCCCAAGGAATTCCAGAAAAGGCTGAAAGTGCTGAGATTTGAACTCTTAGTGAGCTTACAGACAGGGGTAGGTCTAGCCCCGATTGAAGAAAGCTTAGGATGTTTTGGATTTCTGGGTTCTTGAAGGAACTGCCCGCGGTTAAAGAAAATTCCACAAACTTAGACCATATTCTACCGTACACTTTATTTGTGCTTCCTTTCCTTGAGCTCATAAGGGTAGAGATCACCCGAGAGGCGCAGCCAAGGGTTTCTAACCTTTCCCTTTCAAGAACCAGACCGCTAGTTTCATTTGAGCCGGACAGGGATGGAGGAGTGTTCCCTGGGAGAGAAGGTCTGGTCTGCATGGTATTGGAATTGGGTCCTGAAGACTCAGATGAACCAGAAGAGGGAACCATGGCCTGTTCGGCCAGTATGGAGCCACCATTGTAATTTCTACTTCTTCCGCAAGAAGTCTCTTCAGGAATTTCAGAATTATTGGGATCGGGGGAAAGGCGTACGCCCTCTGAAACCACCACCGATCCGTTAGGGCATCCGTCCCGATTGCCTGGTTGTAGTAACCCCTTGTGTAGAATTTTTTCAATTTGGCATTGTTCGGAGAAGCAAAGAGATCCACTTGGGGATTGACTCCCAGGGACAAGATCCAACGGAAGGACTGATCGTGGAGAGACCATTCGTTGACGTCCACCTGAGTTCGTGACAGGAAATCCGCTTGGGAGTTCTGAATGCCTGGAATAAAAACCGCCGTCAGGTTGACCAGGTTCACTTGGGCCCATTTCATAATGGGCTCTACTTCCCGGAGAAGGGATGAGCTCCGAGTCCCGCCTTGTCTCTTGACATATGATACTGCTGTGGTGTTGTCCATCCTTAGTATTACTGACCTTCCTTTCAGCAGTTGTGAAAAGGACTGTAGGGCACACCAGGCCGCTCGAAGCTCCAGGGTGTTCGAGCCTGGATTGTGGAGGCGAGCGTCCCACCTGCCTTGTGCCATGCTTGTGCCGCACAGGGCCCCCCAACCGGAGCCACTGGCATCTGTCGTCACTGTGACCCACGAAACTGGAGCGATGGAGTGACAATTCAGCAGATTCTTCGGTTGAAGCCACCAGAAGAGGCTGCCCCTCATTGACGTTGAAATGTGGATCTGCTGACTCATGCTCCCTGATTTCCACTGCCTGAGAAAGCCGGATTGGAAGGGACGTAGCCTCCAAAGCGCCCATTTCACCATTGGTGTCGTGGATACCATTGTCCCAATGATCTTCAAGCATTGATGAGCTCTTAGATGGCGAGTACTCAAGGCCCGGGAAATCCTCTCCTGAATTACCGGAATCTTCTCTACTGGTAGAGAGATGGTCTTCCTTACCGTGTCGAATTGAGCCCCTAGATAGGTTAGACACTGAGTTGGCTCTAGGTGGCTTTTTGCCAGGTTCAGGAGCCACCCGAATTCGGACAAGGTCGAGATGACCTGATCCCTCTGTGCTAGGAGAAGGGTTTTGTCTTGGGACAAGACCAGGAGATCGTCCAGATAATGGTACAGACGAATCTTCTTCAGCCTGATGAGAGCTACCAGTGCCAAAAGAACTTTGGTGAAGACCCGTGGGGATGTTGTTAGGCCAAAGGGTAGACATACGAACTGAAGATGTTCCTGGTTGACATAGAACCTGAGGAACTTGTGCAGCTCTGCTGCTACTGGGACGTGGAAATAGGCATCCTTTAGGTCCACAGAAATCATCCAGTCGCCCGGCTGTATTGCTTGTTGGATGGTTGACAAAGTTTCCATTTTGAACTTTTTGTGTGTTATAAACTTGTTCAAATATGTCAAGTCTATGACTGGGCGCCAGGTACCGTTCTTCTTTTGCACTAAGAAGAGAGGGGAGTACACCCCAAGAAACTGATCGTCTTTTGGGACGTGTACCACTGCCCCTTGAATTTTCAGGAGGTGAATGTAGTCTAGAAGGACCTGTTTCTGCTCCGGAGACCCTGGAAGAAGGGTGGAGATGAACTTTGGACAGGGAGGACTGGAAAAGGACCATGTGTGTCCTGAGGTCACGGTCTTGATGACCCAAAAGTCCTTGATTGAGGCCGCCCAGACGTGCCGATAAAGGAGTAGACTAGCTCCAACACGATCCGCTTGGGCGGGCGTTGTCTCAAAAGGATTTCCCCTTGTCGTGTCCAGTTGACGCTTGAGTAGTTGGAGTAGGTTTGCGGTAGGAGCCTCTACCTCTGCTCCAATTCCTTCTGTAGTTTCCGCCAGGCCTGTAAGCGCGAGCTTCCCTAGCGCGGTCCGGGCTGTATCGCCGAAATTGAGGCATTTTCCTTCCTGTTTGGCGCTTGTCCTGAGGAAGGAAACCAGACTTGCCACCCGTGACTTTGGAGATGGCATCATCCAGCTTGTTGCCAAACAGGGTTGACCCTTCGAAGGGAATCTTGCACCAGTTCTGCTTCGATGATGGGTCAGCAACCCAGGGGCGTAGCCAGAGGGCCCGTTTCGCAGTCACAGAAGAAAGCATAATCCTAGCTAATAGGCGGATTAAGTCAACGGAGGCTTCACCCAGGAATGCGACCGCCAGTTTTAGCTCTGCAGTGGCTGAGTTCTTGGCTAGTTCTTCAGAGACGCCTTTGAGGAAAGAATCGACGTTTTCCGTCCAGGCTTCCATGGCCTTTGATAATGCCGCTAAAGCTAGAGCCGGTTTGCATGCTGTGCCCGCTAGGCCATAAATTCTTCTGAGGTCCTGGTCCATTCTTCTGTCCAGGCCATCTTTGAAAGAGACGGAGTCAGCAATAGGTAAAGTGACGTGTTTAGCAAGTCTTGTTACTGCCGCATCTACTAGAGGAACATTCTCCAAATGTTTGACCTCTTCCTGTTTGAAGGGATAGAGCCTTGAGGCTTTGTTAGCCATGGAAGATTTCTTGTCCACCTTGCTCCATTCCTCTTCAAAGATACCCTTTAGTTCAGTCAGGAACGGGAACGTAGGGCGTTCTTTCCCCAAGCGTTTAAAATATTTTTTCTGCTTGGCTGGAGAAGCGGGTTGTTCTTCCCATAAGAGAGCCTCTTTAATCGCTTTGACGAGTGGCGTCACCTGCGCGAAGTCAAATTCTAAGCCTTCTTCGTCACTCTCTAGGTCACCTTCAGGAGAAGCCGGAGTGGAGGCTTGAGGCCGGGAAGGACCTGGATCCTCTAGGATCTCCAAGTTTGGAGAAACAGACCTGTCAGTGTTGGTCTGAATCTGCGTGTGGGGCATATTCTCTTGTAGAGTTCGTTGAACCACACGTTCCACCAGAGACTCGATCCGATGACCTTCAGTCTCTTTTTCCCCGACCGCATGGGCGTAGCATCGGTCGCACAATGACTTGCCCTCCGGGACATGAGTGTCACATCCCCAGCAGGCTCTGCGATCAGAGCGACTATCATGGCGGTGGGAGCGGTGTCTTGAGGAGGAATGTGAGCTTCTCCTCTGGTGGGAAGAAGTAGATGGAGATCTACGTTTGGATCTCGACTTGGAAGAAGAGTGTTGCGGTCTGGCAAGGTCTGCGACATTCGGCTCTGGATTGGAAGGGCTAGAAAGACATTTAGGGAAAATTTGTCAACACCCATGGATTGTGACTAGCAACGCCTAGCCCTGAACCCTTTCCTGCACATACCTTGTGCGTGAGGGCTGGCCGCCTGTAGACGGTGACTGGTCCATGATTTTTCTGGACCTGCGTACAGTGGGTAACAATTCGGAACCAACAAGGAACCTATGGTGCCGAATAAACAGTATAAATAAATAAAAGTATGATGTCCCCTTTAAGAAGAAATTTTGCTCTTTTTTTTTTTTTTTTTTAAAACAAATAAATAATAAATAAATACATGTAACTTAAAGAGAGTTCATTTAGACAAATCAAAAATGAATACAATTAAATAAATGCAGATAAATAGCAAAGCATGGTAAAATCAATGTTAGCCAGAAGCAGAGAACCATTCACTGACCTGGCAACCAGAGGGGAGACACCCAGACACTCAGCTGCTCACCTGAAGGGAATCCCAATGAACACAGGCAAGCAGCTGATTTTAAATCACCCGCCGGTGACGTCACGTGTCCTCCACGAACGCGCCTGCGCAGTGGATCGCGATCCCACGGCGCCTGCGCGGCCGCCGCGGGAACCAACGGACTGCGCATGCGCGACCAAGCCTCGCTCTGAGGGTGGATACGGCGCATGCGCGGGGCATTAGCGATGGGGAATCAGGAAGTAGAGGCGTGCTGGAACGCAGAAGCGCTCCAGCCGCCATACACACACAGACAGACAACACAGAGGCAAATATAAACAGCTGCCATGGAGGAATATAGAGAAAGGGGACCTTGCCAGCCGATCCTAGATGTCTTCAGCACACGCCACAGCCACAACCAAGTGTGCTGGGAAGCTCTCCTCCCGCCCATGGCTGGGATCCGAGCTGCACCGCTTAAAGTGTGCTCTTTTCCATTCCTTGAAGAAAACGATTTAGATCCATGGAGGAGGAAAAAAAAGGAACACTGAGACTATTGGTGAGTTAACTTTTATGGGTATGGGGTCCTATCACATTGGAGAGGAGGCGGGATTAACCCCACACGTAGGCTGCCATGGAGTCAGTCAGGAAAATGTATTTTAATTAAAATCGATCACAAAATGAACATGCCACAGCAAAAAAATTGGAACAAAAGCTAACGTTACGCACTGTAGCTTCAGTTCTTAGTCATAGCTAGTA